>NC_133326.1:47581512-47903747 GCF_042186555.1 Aquarana catesbeiana | reverse complement strand
ATGGCTTGGAATTAAAGGGTTTTGCATTTCCATACAAGTCTATAGGAATGCAGGACTGCTTGAACCAGGTCAAAGTAGGTACAGTGAGGGGAAAAAAAGTATTTGATAGGCTGCTGATTTTGTACATTTGCCCACTGACAAAGAAATGATCAGTCTATAATTTTAATGGTAGGTTTATTTTAACAGTGAGAGACAGAATAAAAACAAAACAATCCAGAAAAACAAATTTTAAAAAAGTTAGGAATTGATTTGCATTTTAATGAAAAAAGTATTTGATCCCCTATCAATCAGCAATATTTCTGGCACCCATGTATCTTCTATACAGGTAACAAGCTGAGATTAGGAGCATTCTCTTAAAGGGAGTGATTCTAATCTCAGCTTGTTATCTGTATAAAAGACACCTGTCCACAGAAGCAATCAGTCAATCAGATTCCAATCTCTCCACCATGGCCAAGACCAAAGAGCTGTTGTCCATGGATGTCAGGGACAAGATTGTAAACCTACACAAGGCTGTAATGGGCTACAAGACCATCGCCAAGCAGCTTGAGAGAGTGACAACAGTTGGTGCGATTATTTACAAATGGGAAAAAACACAAAGTAACTGTTAATCTCCATCGGTCTGGGACTCCATGCAAGATCTCACCTTGTGGAGTGTCATTGATCATGGGAACGGTGAGAAATCGGCCCAGAACTACACGTGAGAATCTTGTCAATGATCTCAAGGTAGCTGGGACTAAAATCACCAAGAAAGCAACAGGGCCATGTCTTGGGTGAGAACCTCCTTCCCTCAGCCAGGGCATTGAAAATGGGTCATGGATGGGTATTCCAGCATGTCAATGACCCAAAATACACGGCCAAGGCAACAAAGGAGTGGCTCAAGAAGACGCATATTAAGGTCCTGGAGTGGCCTAGTCAGTCTCCAGACCTTAATCCCATAGAAAATATGTAGAGGGAGCTGAAGGTCCGAGTTACCAAACATCAGCCTCGAAACCTTAATGACTTGGAGAGGATCTGCAAAGAGGAGTTTAAAAAAAAATCCCTCCTGAGATGTGTGCAAACCTGGTGGCCAACTACAAGAAATGTGCAAAGGGGTCAAGTAATTATTTCAGTCATTAAAATGCAAATCAATTTATATATTTTTTTAAATGAGTTTTTTTCTGGATATTTTTGTTGTTATTCTGTCTCTCACTGTTAAAATAAACCTACCATTACAATTATAGACCTGATAATTTCTTTGTCAGTAGGCAAATGTACAAAATCAGCGTAAGTAGATCAGCTGCAGGTCAAATGCACGTCAACTAATTCTGAATGATCTCAGAAGCATCTCAGATAGAGTTGCCACCTCATCCCTTTAAACCCGAACACATATGAATTACATAGATTCTGAGGCTAATTAAATGCAGATAAGGCACCAAGTGAGTTTAATTACCACCTTAATCAGCCACAGAACCTGTGTAATTCATATGTGTTCGGGTTTAAAGGGATGAGGTGGCAACCCTAATCTCAGACTGATGCTATCAACACAAGCCCAGATCCTATTGACAGGCCTTAAGACTGCTAGTGTGAGGTTATTGAGATTCAGTCATTTTATTTCTGGAAGCTCCAGATTAAAGATGTGGTGAGTTTTATTTTCCCATATCTGAACAATAAAAGTAGCTTTTTAAAGAAGACTGAACCTGGTGTGGCATGACGAAAATGCTTTCAGAATAAATATAAACCTTTTTGAATGAAGTGGTGAGTGGGGGTGGTGGGGTTAAGTTGGATAAAGGAAACCTTTTACAGAGAGAAATAGAGGCTATAATTTCTGAGCTCCGATTATGTGAATGCTAGTTGATCATTTTGCATTGAAGCTTGAATTTATTGGCTTAGAACAAGTGTGCAGATAAATACTAATGACTTTTTTTCTGACTTTTCATATCTGCGTATTTTCTTTAGTTCATTGACTTAGGGGAATAGCAAAAGAGTCCACCATATGTCTTTTATGACATGTTCTCTTTAAAAGCATGTGCTTGCACAAAGGACCCTTTGATCTGTTCACCTTGGGCAGGGTAACAGCTAAAGTGCCCCAATGGGCAGGTAGCCTACTTTCCAATTTACTTTCGGTGTACCACTGGTTCAAAAGAAATTCCTGTCTAGGGACTAAACTTTTTTCGTGGGGCATGGATGAGGTGCAGGGAGCCTCTTGAAGTGAACACTTGATGTTGACGGGCTTATATACAGCCCACATATAAATGATGTATTGGGTCAAACAGCTCAGATATTACAAGCAGTTTTCTGGCCACAAATTAGCCCAGTCTTCCAGATCTCAACCGATAGGGTTAACATGGGGCATATACTTTATGAAGGTGTCAGCAATCTGAGATACTGTATATTAAAATACATGGTCATTGTAATGCTTTTGAATGGTCAAAGCAACATGCAATCGTCACAATTAGAAAATGAGTTGGGGTAATTCTTTATTTACAGTTGTCTCTTCTCAATGTTTCAGGACTTTGTTTGGCAAGGAATGTGAAGTCACTGCCCATACATACTTGAATGGCCACAAGGCTGAAGAAAATGAAAATCACTGGAACATTGTTACGGGGAACCCAAGCGATGACATAAATACCATGTTTGACAGACCTAAGCCACCCAGTGAAGAAATGAATGAAAACAAATGTGTTAATTAAAGTGTTTGTTACTCTAAAAAAAAAAAAAAAATCCTATTCCCTGTGCTGTGTCATTTGGCCCTCTGTATCATAACTACCATAAAAACCTCCCATCCCCTCTGTAACATGACAATATGTGTCCCTATGCCTGTGTAGCGTACTACCCCCGTAGGAGATGCTGGTTTAGTTGTACAATCTGCCATTCACCCATACTGCCATACACACCACAACCCATGAGATAGAAAGAGTCCATGTTAGGACTTTTTTACTTGGTCTTTGTTTGTGAGATTAACTTGAAGAGATCTAGAGATGTATGAGATGCCCATGAATGTTTCAGAAGAATATGTTATCATCCACAGCTTTGGCCTTTTCAGTGGATTTCCCCTGTCTGTCCAGTCCTTGCTGCAAACTATTGATTCCAGTTAACAAGACAAATCACTCTGAATGATTCCCCCTGTATTGGTTCTCACTGGGGACTATTGCTTCTTCTGTTATCAATCTGGCTGAAGGTTTACTACTCTGAATAGTTCCTCTGCCCGACTGGTTATGCTTCCATCGGGGTATTAATTCTTTAAGGTCAAATAACTGCACAGTCTTCTTCAGACCCGCATACCAACACCCTTTTTGGGGTATCAATTCTTTAAGGTCAAAGACGTGCATCGCCTTCTCCATGACCCGCATATTAACACCCTTCAGTCTCTAAAAGTGCTTGATACTGTATTTCTTGAATGCACAGTATAAAAAATCCTTCCTTTAGCTCCTCTGGGTTTGCACTCCTTTTGCTCTCTCCCAATACACAGTCCATGTTCTACTCACAGAAAGTCGATCACCCAGTTCTTCTTCCTCCGCTTTGCTCCTACTTCCTCCTTCTTCGATTGGCACATTCCCGCCTGGGAACGCCCGGTATATTCTCAGCGACTACATGCTGACTTCTTCCCCAGGGCCTAGGCACTTGGCCCCCTGGATTCTCCTCCGGCACCAGGGCACCGGGATCTCTAAACTGCCAGGCCACTGGCTCCTCCGACTCCCCCCAGAGCATGTGACCCTCCCCTTTTATGAGAGACCTCCCCTTGACCATGGAAATTAACCATTGGTCAATTCTCTTACATAGGTTTCCTGCCACTCAGGTCTCAGCCCATCCTCTCTTTTCAGCAGAATCCACTGTTAAGCGGAGAAGGTCTCCCTGAGCCCAAGTGTAGGCGGCCACACCCCCTTCTATTCTGATACTTCCAACCCTGAATTAACATCCAAGCCCAATAAAGAACACAGGCCTGGCTAAATGTACCTGTCGTTATATTCTACACTATCAAAATATACAATAAAGCACCTACCTAAAGGTAGAGGGCGCTACACCTGTGTTATATTAAAAATCTGCCATTCTGTACCTATATCAGAGCGTCTCCCGGCGCTCACGTGACTCCTCGGCTCTCTCTCCTCTTCTCCTTCCCTGGCTGACGTCAGAGGGAGTGCTCGGCCCCGCCCGCTGGAACTGTCAGCCGGGCAGAGGAGAGAGCTGGGGAGTCACATGAGCGCCGGGAGATGCTCTAAAATAGGTACAGATCAGCAGCTTTTTTTATAAAACACAGGCAGAGGGACACATATCATTATGTTACAGAGGGGGTGGGAGGTTTTTATTATATTGGCTAAACAACCACTTTAAAACCTTGCAGAAATTGTACACTTACCTGGCATAATAAGCTCCAAGAAATAAAATTAAACTTTTTTTAGTATCAACTGGTCACTTCGACATCATATGCTTCCAAATTCTGCTTGACATGTACTGGCATAGGCACCCAGTGTAACAAATCTGACTATAGTATATGATGTTTATAGAAATCCTAACACAACAATGGTTAAAAAATATACAGTACCGTGCAAAAGTTTTAGGCAGGTGTGAAAAATTATGTAAATTAAGATTGCTTTCAGAAACAAAAGTGTGAATAGTTTATTCTTATCAACATACAAAATGGAAAGTAAATGAACAGAAGGGAAATCCAAATAAAATCTATATATGGCGTGACCACTCTTTGCCTTCAAACCAGCATCAATTTTTCTAGGTACACTTGCACACAGTTTTTGCAGGAACTCTGCAGGTAAGTTGTTGTAAATATCTTGGAGAACTAACCACAGATGTTCTGTGGATGTAGGCTGCCTCAAATCCTTCTGTCTCTTTATGTAATCCCAGGCAGACTCTATGATGTTTTGAGATCAGGGCTCTGTGGGAGCCAAACCATCATTTCCAGGACTCCTTGTTCTTCTTTACACTGAAGATAGTTCTTAATGACATCGGCTGCATATTGGGGGTCGTTGTCTTGCTGCAGGAAAAAATTGCGGCCTTTCACACACCTCCCTGATTGTATAGTATGATGGTCAAGTATCTGCCTGTATTTCTTAGCATTGGATTTTACATGTGATGCCCCCCACTGGGAGAACACAATGGCTCAGTGTGACGGGTCCCCCTGTCAACACTGTCAGTGTTGGTGGGGGGGGGGAATCGACCTGTGGTTGCAGGAAAGAAATTCGCTCCATCTCTGGGCAGCCATAGAGATCACAATTGTTATCAGATCCTACCCGGTTTGCCAGGGCCAAGTGTTAAACTATGGCTACCATGAAAGTCCCTTCAGTACATACACTGGGGGAAATAATGTACAGATAGATGAGCAGATCCCTCAATATGAACAACTGGAAATGTAAAATTGGCTCATCCTTCATGTGATCTCTGCACCCCTAGAACGGTCCCCCCTCCCTCGATTCAAAGGTGAGTTCCATGATTTTTAAATAGATATTAATGTATAGCTTGTCCTAAAGGAATCCTGTACTGTGAAAATATATAGGCTATTTGCTAACCTCTCTTTAAAATACTTGCTTCCTGGTTGTCTTGTTGCCCTTGGCTTCAATTCTTCAATAGCAGAAGTATGCAGCTCACAAATTCTGACATCACTTTGACTTTCTAACCTGTAAGCTTGTTCTGAGGCAGTGACTGAGAAAGTATTAGGCTTCCTTCACATGGTCAATCAGGAGCATACAGTAGATTCCAACAGCAGGAATCAGTAGGTTCTTGCGGCTAGGGTTACAGGTGTATGTGAACAGCTGCGCCCACTTAGCCTGTATAAAGCAATTACAGGCTGAGAAGAACATTGTTATTGGCATGTATCTACACATCTGGCCATGGACACATATGTCTACGTCTAGAGTCGCTCATCTGTCCCCAGCCGCAGGTAACTTCTGGATGTGCGGATACATGCAAACAGTGACAGCTCCTCTCAACCTATCATTGCTTTGTACAGGCTGAGCGGCTGAAGCTGTTTGCATGCACTTGTGATCCCAGCCGCCAGAATCTGCTGATTCATGCCACATACCCCTAATGTGTGAAGGTGGCCTTAAAATCAGAGTCATATGATATTCTTAGAACGAGGTCAGCAATTGTAGCCTCTTGTTTTTCTTTCAGTACAAGGTTCTTTTAAACTCCTGCCATCCATGTAACATATTTAATGCCCACACACTGTATATATGCGTGCCGAGGTTTCTGTGCTGAGAACAAACTCACTGCGCGCTCCCAGCATAGCGACTGAGCTATCAAAGACAGCTCCCGATCTCTAGTAATGATTGAGTGGTCACATGATTGGACAGTGTGTCCCCCCCCCCCCCCGGCGTAAAAACCCTGTTAAAGGGACATCTAAGCTGGACTAAAAGGGGTTAACCCCTAGGCACCGACAGTACACAAATATGTGGCCTCTTAGCGGGTGCGCCTTGGCGCCGAGCGGCCGCATATTTGTCTACCAATTAGTTGACCCAGCTGTGCCAAGCATGCGTACCCTGCAATCAGGAGCTTTCCGATCACGTGATCGTCGTGACAGCCAATCACGGCGGTCACCTAATCATAAACCCCTCCCTGCACCTGAAACCTCTTAAAGGGTCGGGGCAAAGGGGGTTAATATATAATGCATTTCTGCAATGCGTTCTGGTGAGAACCGACCTTAGTGCACAATAAAGTAATTATGGGCTTTTTGCTTCTGTTCCATTTCTTTTTTTCATTAAAATGTATGTGTCATTTATTGCTATAACATCACAAACTGATTAGAAAAACAAATGACAAAATAAAGGTTTCCTATTAAATTTTTATTTTTACATTCTAGACTATATAACAAAATAACCATTTTCTCAGTGTGTCTTTTTGAAAAGTCTATATTATATTATTTTACATAGAGATTTTAAAATATGTTTTTTTAGGATCCCATGTATACAGTATAACCTTCATATACTTATTGAGGTCTTTGAAGCAAGATGGAACATGAATTGGTCCAAAGTATAGTCAGTGCAGCAAAAGTACGACTGAAATGGAGGCACCAGCCACTACTTGGCTCTGGGATCACAGGTCTGATGCGATTTCAAAATGCTTGTACTGTATATTTCTTTATTCATTATTTGAGGGAACCTCAACATGGAGTGTTTAATAGACAGAAGTGGCTTATATGTTAAACCGTCAATTCTCTGAAAAAGCAATCTGCATTTGTATCCCTTTTCAGAGGCATTTGACAGGTGGTGAGCAGGTGATGTCATGTCTCAGGCTGCATATGATGGGAACAGAGGTTGCATATGATGGGCACAATGGCTGCATATGACGGGCACAATGGCTGCATATGATGGGCACAGTGGCTGCATATGATGGGCACAGTGGCTGCATATGGTGGGCACAGTGGCTGCATATGGTGGGCACAGTGGCTGCATATGATGGGCACAGTGGCTGCATATGGTGGGCACAGTGGCTGCATATGGTGGGCACAGTGGCTGCATATGGTGGGCACAGTGGCTGCATATGGTGGGCACAGTGGCTGCATATGGTGGGCACAGTGGCTGCATATGATGGGCACAGTGGCTGCATATGATGGGCACAGTGGCTGCATATGGTGGGCACAGTGGCTGCATATGGTGGGCACAGTGGCTGCATATGATGGGCACAGTGGCTGCATATGGTGGGCACAGTGGCTGCATATGATGGGCACAGTGGCTGCATATGGTGGGCACAGTGGCTGCATATGATGGGCACAGTGGCTGCATATGGTAGGCACAGTGCACAGTGGCTGCATATGATGGGCACAGTGGCTGCATATGACAGGCACAGTGGCTGCATATGGTGGGCACAGTGGCTGCCTTTTATGGGCACAGTGGCTGCAATTGATAGCACAGTGAGGCTGCAATTGATGTTTTTTTCAGTGTTTTTCAGAATTTTGCAGTTTGTTTGTGCCCCCCAAAAAATTTTGAGCGTCAACCGCCACTGCTCCTCATCACCTGTTTTAATCCCATGATTACTGCACCAATGCACTGCAACAGCAGGGGATTTGCAGTATTTCCTAATTTGCTTGAATGGGACGCATTTGATGGGCTCACTGCCTGCTGAATGGGTAAAGAGTGATAGGTTTTGAACAACCCCATCCACTGCCTTTGTAGGTTAAGGGGGCACTAAAAACTGTGCATTTTTTACACCCACCCAACTGCAAGCCCTAATGGAATGATGTATAATTTATACAGTATAAAGAATTACCATTTTTTTTTATTTTGTTAATTTCTGTTTTCATTCTTTATGTATCAGCCTAGCTGTTGTCCTTTGCAGCCACATACTGGCTTCATTTATGCACTCAGGTAATGGTTATATGGAATTTTTCAGGGCAGATTTCCTGATAGGGATGGTGGTCTTTCCACAAAGGATATTATTTAAAGCAGCTGTAAACTCATTCAAACCAGTTTCAGCCCGGGAAGGTTTTACTCCCTTAATGACCAGCCCATTTTTTGCGTTTCGGCACTGCGTTACTTTAACTGACAATTGCACGTTCGTGCAGCGCTGTACCCAAATAAAATTGATGTTCTTTTTTTCCCACAAATAGAGCTTTCTGTTGGTGGTATTTGATCACCTCTGCAGTTTTATTTTTTGCGCTAGAAACAAAAAAAAGATCGGCAATTTTGAAAAAAAAAAAAAAAACAATATTTTTTATTTTCTGCTATAAAACATATTCAATAAAAAAAAAAAAAATGTAAAAAATCGAATATCTTCATAAATTTAGGCCGACATGTATTCTGCTACATATTTTTGGATAAAAAAATCCCAATAAGCGTATATTGATTGGTTTGCACAAAAGTTATCGCGTCTACAAACTATGGGATATTTTTATGGCATTTTTTTTTTTTAACTAGTAATGGTGGCAATCAGCGATTTTTAGCGGGACTGCGACATTGCGGTGGACGAATTGGACACCTAACTGACGCTTTTTTGGGAACAAGTGACATTATTACAGTGATCAGTGCTAAAAATATACACTGTCACTGTACTAATGACACTGGGAGGGAAGGGGTTAACACCAGGGGCAATCAAAGGGTTAAATGTGTGCCTAATTTGGTTCTTGATAACTGTGTGGGGGATGGACTGACTGGGGGAACACAGTGATCCGTGCTTAGCAGGAAAACAGGATTTCTGTGTTCTCCCCTGTCAGAACGGTGATCTGCCTTGTTTACATAGGCAGCTCGCCGTTCTGCCTCTCTGGGGAATGATCGGCGGGTCCCAGCGGACATCACGTTCACCGGACCCGCTGATTGGTTCCCCCTCTGGCTAATCAGCGTGCGCGCCCCCGCGCTGTTTGTTGCACGAAATGTCATACAGGTATGTCATTTCGTACAATAGAGCTGACTTGCCGCAGTATATCTCTTTAGGTAGTTAAAATGAATTAGTGCAACCTATAGTACTGTGTGCTCTGTCTTTATCACTTCTTACCTGCTTGCTTTTGGTGTAATCCTTCTGTTTCTTTTCAATGACATCACCGGTGCATGCGCTGTTAGCCCTGTTTTTCCGGCAAGCTTATGCTGCCGGAAAAAATTTCTGTGTATATGCCGGGGCTGCATCATTTCCTGATGTCGGCATCAGCCCCAAGATCCCGCAACATTCCTTCCCCATTGAGAAGCTGGGCAGCAGCAGGATCGTTTTTTTTTAGCTGGACACGGTTTCCATAGTAACCGGAAACAAAAACGAGGCTTGGCTTTGGGGAATAATGTGCATGCACGGGATTATGGATGCGGAGAAAGAGTGAGGGTGGAAATACATTACTGTTGGGACGCAGAAGACAGGACTTATAATGGCAGCGGCTGCATATAAGCTGGAGCGTTCAGAAAAAGTTTATCAGAGCAAGTAAAAATGTTTTATTTGCATACTGTATGCGGCACAATGGTTATAAAGAGCAACATGAAGTTGCATATTACTGATTTGGAGTAAGGTTGTCTGAGTTTACTACTGCTTTAAAGAGTAACTCCACTTTTGTTGAGAAAAAATATTTCCCTCTGGGTGATTAATGTCACTTGCAAGGATTTTAACAAACTTTGTAGCAGATTCCTACCTTTATTTATTCTGAAGAAATAGCTGTTTGTTTGTCTGTGTCCATGTGCTAAGTGAATCTGTATGGGAGTGGTTTTATAATTATTAATCAGCTGCCGCATCTGCAGGGCTCTGAGGAAAGTAGCAGTGTCTACATTGCTTTAGACATGATTGTCTTTTGGGAGTATCTCACTAAAAATAACATTTTTCTTGCAGAGGATGCCCAAAATCTGACTTGTATCTTGGAGCAGACTTCTGGGAGAATCAGTGAGCCAGTCACGCAAGCAGGAAATGGCATATTGGGGGGGGGGGGGGGTGTGTTCTGTACAGCATCTGTGTACAGAACACCTCCAGGTTGCCATATTGCATTGTATTTTATAGAAAATGACAGAGCTGCAGATTGAAAGGGAAAGGTCATTTTTTAAGAACATTCAATTACAATATGACTTGTGTAGCAATAGTTTACAGTACATACATTTTATTTTATTTTGTTTTTCCACAAAGGTGGAGTTACCCTTTAATTAAAAGCTGCAAAATATTAAAAATGATTTATAAAACCCCATGAACACATTAAAGCAAGTCTGAGATTTTAAGAATTGTGTTTGCGCCTACTTTGAGGTTTATGTAAATGACAGAATTAGCGACCTGAAAAGTAACATTCCCAGCAGGCAGGGGGGCAACTAATGAGAAGGGATGTGTTCAGTAATTTGTTGCTGTCGTCATTTCCTCTTACATCATGATTACTGTATATTTCATGTGAATTAGACCCCCTGATTTGCTTATGATATAGATTAATATCAGTGGGAGCAGGATATTTTTCCATATGAAATAAGCATACTGTTTAAACCCTGAGCGATAAAAAAAAATCCTCGCCATATTTATGTAGAAAGTTTGAAGTCACTGTTTCTCAGTCACCTTAGAAATCAAGGATAGAAAAGTAAGCTAGCATAAGACTGGATCTTGTATTTGTCCTCGTACAACCACTTTCTTACTTAAAGTGACACTAAGGCTATGTTTCCACTAGTGCGTCCCCAAAGTTGCGCGATTTACACTGCGACTTTACAATGCGATTTATGTTGCGATTTGATGCGACTTTAAAAACGACTTTGATGTTCTGCGATTTAGCCAGAGTGATGTAATTCCTTATCCTGCTTAGTTACTTCCCCTTCCTGTCTTCCACACTCACGTACATCAATATAGGAAGTGATGTATTTTTGAGGAGCAGAGATCATGTGCTTCCATAGACTTCCGTGGAAGTCGCAACAAAGTCGCGGTGTCAGACATGTACATGCGACTGCATTGCGACTTAATACCTTTCTATGGAGAACAAGTCGCACCGAAGACGGAACAAAGTAGTGCAAGAACCTTTTTTGGAGACAATGCGACTTGAGTCGCACTAATTAGAACGGGGACCATTGAAATACATGTGTCAAGTCGCAAAACAAGTCGCAGTAGTGGAAACAGAGCCTTAAGGTTCATGTTTTAAAAAAAATAAAAAATAACTAACATATCATACTTACCTCCACTGTGCAGCTCGTTTTGCACAGAGTGGCCCCGAACCTGGTCTTCTGGGGTCCCTCGGTGGCTCTCGCGGCTCCTCCCCACATCAGATAACCCCCTAGGAGAAGCGCTCTCCCGGGGGGTGGTTACCTTGTGGGCGCGCTCCCGAGTCCAGCATTCTATAGACACCGAATGCAGGACTCGGCCCCGCCCCCCGGCACTTGCGTCATTGGATTTGATTGACAGCAGCGGGATCCAATGGCTGCGCTGCTATCAATCTATCCAATCAACAGCCGAGAACCCTGGGCAGAGAAACAGCGCATCCCCGTGGGACAAGTTTGAGAGTTCAGGTAAGTAAAACGGGGGGCTGGGGGGCCGGTCACTGACGTGTTTTTTCACCTTAATGCATAGGATGCATTAAGTTGAAAAAACACGAACCTTTACAACCCCTTTAATTACAGGTATTTATATAGTCCTTATATCAGCTGTTGCAACACTTCACATTGTACGTTCACATTCACATGAGTCCCTGCCCTCAAGGAGCTTACAGGAGCCCTACCCCACATATTAAGGCAAATTAACCTACCAGCATGTCTTTAGAGTGTAGGAAGAAACCAGTGAACCCAGAGGAAGCCCACACAAGCACAGGGAGAACATGCAAACTCCATGCAGATAGTGTCTTGATTGGGGTTAAGAAACAGGGACCCCAGTGCTGCAAGGCAGAAGTGCTAACCACAAAGCCATTGCAGCTTCATAAACTGTGAAGAGTGGCAAGCAGTCCTTGGAAGAGGCACGTGTGGCTGGTAGACTTGATATATGCTTGTCTTCTATGACTTTACTACCGTGCCTTCAAACCAATCCTTAACAAGCTTTTTGTTTTCATTTACCCATTTGATGTTTGCCTTGGTCTTCTCTATTGATTGCTCCAGAGCTCTTGTACCTGAGCCAAAACCTACTGCTTCATTATCCTTTTTAAATTGTTCAAGCTGGTGAGAAAAAGAATAATTGTAATTTTTAAGAGGAAATTAAAAGTTTCCAAATGGATTCCTGTACATCTATGTGTATATGATTACATAGTATTTCATTCTATCAAAGTTGACCTTTTCTACAAACCACAATGGTTTCCCAATATAGGTTGAGCGTATCCAAAATGTTAGCCAAAATCTAACAACTTAAAGCTCAACTCCGGGCAAAGAAAAGTTTCCCCATGCAGTTGGGTTATACTCATCCGATCCTTCGTTCCATCAGAAAATGATGCTTCCCACGGTCCAGAGGTGGACTGTTTCTGGAATATGGAGCCTGCTCTGGGAGTGATGACATCAGGAACACTCCACAACTCAAGACCGCTGGAGCGTTGGGGTGCCGGACCTGTCTTGTGCTGGGAGGATCGGAGGTTTAGGTAAGTATATCTTGTTTCTCCTCTCCCCTAGACAACAACAAGCTCTTAACCTGTGCACTGCCCCACTGCATGGAATAACCTTTGTTTTTGCCCTGGAGATGGGCTTTAAGCCTCATTCACACTGGGCGTTTGCTCAGCTCTTCTGAACACCTTTCTCCTGGCAGGTTTAAAAACGCACTTAAAGCTGTGTTATTCAAGCGTGTTTAGATGCATTTAGACACATTCAGGGGCATCAAGAGTTTTACCGTTCATTTCATTTCCA
The DNA here is from genome assembly GCF_042186555.1 of Aquarana catesbeiana. Classification (NCBI taxonomy): domain Eukaryota; kingdom Metazoa; phylum Chordata; class Amphibia; order Anura; family Ranidae; genus Aquarana; species Aquarana catesbeiana. Next base: position 47,890,581 of record NC_133326.1, on the reverse strand, counting down.
GTAATTTTTATTAGTTAAATTCTAAGAGAGATACAAAAGAATTATATTCCATGAAACATACCAAACCATTCATTCATTTTGTTGGCCATAATATTAACTTATTCTGGTCATTAAAATGAATGAACGCTCAAGCTTTGAAAGCACCTAGCTTTTAGGCGTGTTGGGCGTTTTTGCTGCCCAAATGCTCCTCTCCTGAATGTGCAAGTGATGTTTTTTTTTTCTGCCTCTAAATTCTCCCCTTCTAATACCACCTCTAAACATACCTCTATGTTAGCCTATGGGGTTGATTTACTAAAACTGGAGAGTGAAAATCTTGTGCAGCTGTGCATAGAAACCAATCAGCTTCCAGTTTTTCTTGTGTCAAAGCTGAAGTTAGAAGCTGATTGGCTACCATGCAGAGCTGCACCAGATTTTGCACTCTCCAGTTTTAGTAAATCAACCCCATAGGCTAACATAGGGATGTGTTTAGAGGTAGAAAAAAGAAAACGCCCCCCCTCCTTAAAAGTAGCATTTTTGATGCCCAGTGTGTGTGAGGCCTTAAAGTAATTCAGACTGATTTGCATAAACTGGCACAGAGAAATATGCTACCCTTGCCCATACCATCCCTTTAGGCTATTTGTACAGGAGCAGCCGGTCCATTAGGGGCGCAGGGGTCGTTCCCTCTAGTTTGCAAACGGAGATGCATGCAGGGTGCCAGGTTTGTATGAGTTTTTTTTTTTCCAAGCCACATGATTAGAGCCTAAAGCTCTAATTGGCTTGAAAAAGGTTGGCTCGGGGGCAGCGTACCCACTTGTGACACCAGTGAATCAATATTCGCTATTGTCTTCAGGACTGTGCCATGGAGGGGTGAGTGCGGGGGGACCGTGCAGTGGAGGGGTGAGTGTGGGGGGACCGTGCAGTGGAGGGGTGAGTGCGGGGGGCTGTGCCATGGAGGGCTGAGTGCGGGGGGACCGTGCAGTGAAGAAGTGAGTGCGGGGAGACCGTGCCATGGAGGGCTGAGTGCTTGGGGAATGTGCCATGGAGGGCTGAGTGCGGAGGGACTGTCCCGAGGAAGGATGAGTGCGGGGGGACCGTGCAGTGAAGGGGTGAGTGCGGGGGGGGGGACTGTGCCATGGAGTGCTGGGTGCGGGCGGACCGTGCAGTAAAGGGGTAAGTGCGGGGGGGACCATGCAGTGGAGGGGTGAGTGCGGGGGACTGTGCAGTGGAGGGGTGAGTGCGGGGGGACCGTGCAGTGGAAGAGTGAGTGCGGCTGGACCGTGCAGTGAAGGGGTGAGTGTGGGGGGACCGTGCAGTGAAGGGGTGAGTGCGGGGGGACTGTGCAGTGGAGGGCTGAGTGCAGGCGTACCGTGCAGTAAAGGGGTGAGTGCAGGGGGACCATGCAGTGGAGGGGTGAGTGGGGGGGGGACCGTGGAGGGGTGAGTGCAGACTTGGGGGGTTTGTTTGCCGCACCCCGAAAAAAGTTTAGCACCACCGCCAGATCTGTTTGCTCTTTTAGGGATGTTCGTGTATGCCTCACCAGGAGACTGGCCACCTCATGGTGACTACATTAATGCTCCAAGCAAGCAGATCTGCGTACATGGGAACCATAGCATAACCATACAAGTTTATGGCCCTCTGAGCCATGATAGAGTATGGCTCGCATCATTGGTAGCATTTGGAATGAGCACATGATCGTGTTCAGAGCCATGTAAGTAGTGTTCAAATTGTGAGACACTTTGTGTCTCACAAGACGCTTGCCACATGGCTCTGCACACGACCATCTGCACACGTCACTACTGGAATTCTATTTGAATATATACATGTGTGTGATTGGTTCTTTTGAAAGAATACAAGTGTCTGATTGGCTGATTCTGAAGCCACCACCTTCCTTTGTTATTCATGTTTACAGTATAAATAAAAGCAGGATTTTGCTAAGCTCAACGTGATACCAGCACCTGTCTGTGTTACTTGGAGATAAACAAGCGTGCTTTCCCGGCATTATACAAGAGAGTTATGAATTGTGCTTATTAGCGCACAGAATTATTGGCTTAAAGGAGAAGCTTTAATTAATCCACAACACTAGTACTAACTTAAACCCCTACCTGCTGCAGGTCAAAATCAGTTGAAAATCTTCTGGAAATTCCTGAAATAAGGTAACCAAAAGAGAATGAAGAGCTTCCAAACCTAGAGAGGAAAGGTAAAAAAAAAAATAATATTCTTTTTGCTTTGGCAGGTGAAAATAAAGACTTGGCTAATGATCATATATTTAATTTCCTGACTATCGGTAAAATGTGTGCAATTCCTTTTATGACCTCATATTGGCAATACATCAGGCACATTTTAATAGAGGGATTACTCCCAAAATCTCTCAGGGGAATCAATGATAGGTACCTGCAGGAAAAACTATTTCAGTTAGACCATTTCCATCATATTTTATCTCATTACTCATACTTGACATGTGTAAATCTCTTGGAGAGCTGCTCTAATCTTAAAAGGAGACTTTTCCCTTGATCTTAGGATTGACGGGGTGCTGGCATCTAAATGTACTCACCTGGAAAGTAACAGGTATGTGAATAGAAAGACACCAAGCGTTTTGTTGGCGTGGTTGGTGGAGATCATCCCTGTGCATGTAAAGGGGCACCCAGCGCAGATACTGACTTATGTCACCCTGCCCATAAAGAGATACCTCACTTTTTATATTCTGCCAAAAGTATAGTTTCCACCAATATTTGGTGAATGTTGGTTTACAGTGGATAAACCATGTATGTACTTAAAAAGGAACTATAAAAACCCTCTCTCCAGCGCTCCTCGCCGGCCGCTGACATCTTCAGCCAGTTAGCTTCTGGGTACGGATCTTTGGCCGTTTTCATTGGCCGAGCCATGATGACGTCTCTCCCGCGCATGTCACAGAGCTCATTCATCTCGACAATGCAGAAATTGTACACTGAAGTGTACTTGTACAGGACATACAGGCATGTTAGGGACTTTAATTCAAAAAAGACATAGTGGGGGTTATTTATGAAAGGCAAATCCACTTTGCACTACAAGTGCAGACTACAAGTGCAGACTACAAGTGCAAAGTGCAATTGAAATCGCACTGAAAGTGCACTTAAAAGTGCAGTCGCTGTAAATCTGAGGGGTAGATCTGAAATGAGGAGAAGCTCTGCTGATTTTATCATCCAATCATGTGCAAGCTAAAATGCTGTGTTTTTTTCCCTTGCATATCCCCCTTGAATCTACAGCGACTGCACTTCCAAGTGCACTTTCAGTGCAATGTCAAGTGCACTTTGCACTTGTAGTGCAAAGTGGATTTGCCTTTCGTAAAAAACCCTCAGTATGTCTCTTCTGCAATAAAAATCCTATCTGTTTTCCATTTTTTCCCCCTAAAGTTCCACTTTAATTTAAGAAATTACAACCGTAGGACGACTGGACTAGCAGGTCTTCTATACAATATAGGCTGGCTAGCTACTCTTCAGCAACTCAGAGGAACACCATGATTTAAAGTCCCCAATTTCTGAAAATGTGCTTGAAATTTTTTCATTTTTATCTGACATATTGTTGTACTTAAGGTATACCTGCTTTTTCTGTTCTTTAATATAACAATGATTAATAAAAATATAATATACAAAAAAAAAAAAAGGATAAAGGCACTTGCCCTAAGGGCCCTACAGGACATTTACCACACTTTGTCCTGTAATGGAACCTGGACTGATAATAGATAAAGCAGCTCTCAGGGTATATTCATAGTTCTCTGTATGTAATGCATTAAAGCAGCCTTTCCCAACCTTTTTAACATGAAGTCCCCTAAAACTTTTTGGCTTCCAGGATCACCTGCTATAATAATAATTATATATACCTGCTACCTGCCATAATAATAATTATATTTACATTTCCTAGTACATTAGTGTGATGGCCAGTGAGAGGAATGCTCCTTACTGTACATTTGTGGTCATTGGGAAGAACCCCCCCCCCACACACACATAGATTAAGGCTTACCTGTAGGTGCAAGAAATATCTCCTTAACCTATACGGTTTAGGAGATATTTGCAAAAGACAGGCACGATGTCTACGGCGCATGCGACGTAGACAACGGCACGCAGGTGCACTAAGCGTGCCATTTCTAACGGCGATTGTGCCATTAGTGGCGGCTCCTGCGCGCATGCACGGGAGTGATGTCATCGCGGCTCCGGCCAATCACAGCTATGCGATGCATAGTAGCCCATTATGCTTTACCTTTGCAGGGAAACAAAGAGGAGGTAAAACCCATCAGGGTTTACTTCCTCTTTAAAGTGCTTTAAACTTAAATATAGTAAACTTGTATCGTTGAGGACATGCAGTATTCATTTATGCTTCCCCTGATCACAGCAGAGAGATTCTCTTCCAGCAGGGACTGTAGACCCTCACTAGTGTCCTACTTCCCTCAGCCTGCCGCTGTGATTATACAATTCTTAGAAATCCTATGACATTATTTACTATCATTTTTTGAGAAATTCAACAGCGTCAAAGTACCTTCCTTCTTTACAGTAATGACTGAGCACTTACTTTTCACGGAATGTCTTCCAATGGCTTCTGATAAAGTCCCAGGCAAGACTCTGGCCAACCGAATTCCCGGCAACATATAGAATTGTGGAAATAGTGTCTTGTCTACGAATTTTTGTGGTATCAATTGCATAATCTAATAGTCTAAAAAAAAAAGAACAAAGAAAGTGCTTGTAAAAGCAGAAAGTTTTTTTATCTTAATGCTCCTATGTCCTTTTGTGTGCATCAGCCCCCCTCAGCCCCCCTAAAACTTACCTGAGCGCATCTTTATCCAGCAATGTTGCAGAAGTGTCTCAGCTGCCCAGGTCTCCCCTCCTCATTGTCCTCATTGGATAAGACATCAGTGTGACACGATTGGCTCCCGTTGCTGTCAATCCAGGTCAGTCAGCCAGCCAATCAAGAGAGAGAGGTGGCGGGGCCGGGTCGCGGCTCTGTGTCTGATTGGACACAGGGAGCTGTGACTCAGCTTGGGTGCCCCCACAGCAAGCTGCTTGCTGTGGGGGTACTTAACAGAAGGAAGGGGCCAGGAGCACAGAAGAGGGAGCCGAGAAGAGGAGGATCTGGGCTGCTCTGTGCAAAACCAACTGCACAGAGCAGGTAAGTATAACATGTTTGTTATTTTAAAAAAACAAACAAAAAAACAAGACTTTTCAATCACTTTAATCTATATTGCAGAGCTCTTGTCTTATCTATATGAGGTGTGACAATTTAACCACTTAAGGACTGAGCCTCTTTTTTACACTTGTTGTTCACAAGTTAAAATCATTTTTTTTTGCTAGAAAATTACTTAGAACCCCCAAACATTATATATATATTTTTTTCAAACACCCTAGAGAATAAAATGGCGGTCCTTGCAATACTTTCTGTCACACTGTATTTGCGCAGTGGTCCTACAAGCGCAATTTTTTTGGAAAAAATACACTTTTTTGTATTAAAAAATAAAACAACAGTAAAGTTAGCCCAATTTTTTTTATATTGTGAAAGATAATGTTACGCTGAGGAAATTGATACCCAACATGTCACGCTTCAAAATTGCGCCCGCTCGTGGAATGGCGTCAAACTTTTACCCTTGAAAATCTCCATAGTCAATGTTACCAGTCTTGATTTAAAGAGGAGGTCTAGGGCTATAATTATTGCTCTCGCTCTAACGATCGTGGCAATACCTCACATGTGTGGTTTGAACACCGTTTTCATATGCGGGCGCTACTCACGTGTGCGTTCGCTTCTGCGTGCGAGCTCGACAGGATGGGGTGCTTGAAATTTTTTAAATTTTTTTTCTTATTTTACTTTAAATTTTTTATTTTGACACTGTCTTTTAAAATAAAAATTTTGGGTCACTTTTATTTCTATTAGAAGGAATGTAAACATCCCTTGTAATAGAAAAAAAAGCATGACAGGACCTCTTAAATATGAGATCTGGGGTCAAAAAGACCTCAGATCTCATATTTACACTAAAATACAATTTAAAAAAAATGACACTTGAAAAAAGTCGTCAGCCAGGCATTCACGGGAGAGGACGCGATCATCTCCGCCGCTACCGGCGGGTCCGGTAAGCGGCGGAGACGACCGAAGGACAGAGGGAGGGGGGTGGGCACCTCTCCCGCCAGCGATAAAAGTGATCTTGCGGCGTATCCACTGCGGAAACCACTTTTATCCTAAAGAGAAACACACGCCGTTCCCAAAAAAACCGGGGTTATGGCAGCTAACTAAAGAGTAACGGCAGCAACAAAATACACCCCAAGCAACAATAGACCCTCCCCCAGGAACATAATACACCCACCAGCCACAATAGATCTCCACAAGCAACAATAGATCTGCCTCAGCAACAATAGACCCTACCCCCAGCAACAAAATACACCCCAAGCAACAATAGACCCTCCCCCAGGAACATAATACACCCACCAGCCACAATAGATCTCCACAAGCAACAATAGATCTGCCTCAGCAACAATAGACCCTACCCCCAGCAACAAAATACACCCCAAGCAACAATAGACCCTCCCCCAGGAACATAATACACCCACCAGCCACAATAGATCGCCACAAGCAACAATAGATCTGCCCCAGCAACAAAAAATCCCTGCTAGGAACAATAGGTCCCTCATCAGCCAGCATCAATAGACCTTCCCCCCCCTTAACAGTGGATTGCCTCCAAGAACATAAACCCCCCCAAAGCAAAAGATCCCCCCTCGAGCAAAAATAGATACATCCCCCAGCAACACTACAACTCCCAGTTACAATAGATCCCCAGCAGTCAGCATCAATAGACCCTCCAGCACACCCCAAGCCCCCTTTGCCAGTATATAAATTCTATACTGGAGGTGCCGGCACTGAGTTCCCCCATGTTCCCGCTGAAAAAAGATCTGTTTTCTGCGCCATGGAAAGACAACCTTTGCATAATCCAGTAAAGCCACCGAGAAAAGATATAGGAGAAGGTAAAGGGGGAAATAAAAAAGAGAGAAGAAGCGGAATAACAAAGGTTCCCAGGGGTTGATGCATCCAACAAAGTGCTCAGATATATTTATGATCATCACAGCCACGGTGGAAATTCATGAGAAGAGGCAGCCGAAGAGCATTAGATATAACTATCCATTCCAGCTCAGTAATTATTGTCTAAGACTGTTCAGCATATCCTAAAGGAATTCTTACCTGTTAAGGATCCAGGGTTCCTTGCTACAGGACAGACTTGTTCTCAGTTTATCTGCTTCTTGTGCATTATCTGTCTTTTTAAATTTTTGCCATGCAAAGTTCCACTCTTCTTCTCCCCCTCTTGCTATTGCATTGCAGTAAATAGTGTATCTCAGGTTTGGATGAATTCTGTGGATACATACAAATGATATTGAGGTATAATTTTTATATCAGTACTATTATATTCAAATGTGGTAATTCCTCTGTACAACAATGTTAGATCAGTTATTAAGCATGTCATTAAGCATGTCATTTTAACACTGAAAGTTGTGAAATTAAAAGACTACAGCATAAGCGGAATTCTGTTAGTTGGGAAAAGATGTTATGTTAATACATACACTATATTGTGAAAAGTATTGGGACACCTGCCTTCACACGCCCAGGAACTTTAATGGAATCCCAGTCTTAGTCCGTAGGGTTCAATACTGAGTTGGCCCACCCTTTGCAGCTATAACAGCTTCAACTCTTCAGGCACTGATATCGCAGTCTCCACTCCAATTCATCCCAAAGGTGTTCTATTGGGTTGAGGTCAGTACTCTGTGCAGGCCAGTCAAGTTCCTTCACCCCCAAACTTGCTCATCCATGTGTAGCAAGGTCTCGGACCTCCAAAGGCTTAATGGTGACCTCCAGAGTCAGGGATAGCTGACATCCGTCTTTGTAGAGTGGGTTACAAGGCATGGTGGGTGTAATGCAAGATGGAGTGGTGGGCGCCAGACACTTTTTAAATGCAAAATAGATTTATTGTCTCTTAACAGAACTGTGGAAGAGCGGGTTAGGGCCAGGACACCCTTAAGTAGATGCAATGATAATTGGCAAACTCTGAGACTTCTATAGGTAGACAGCTATACAGTGGAAGGCCTCCAGCCGGACACCACTTCTGTAAAGGTAGGACCGCTGTCTCCTATGGCAAAAATCTTGTAACACTAACGGTAGTTGTACTTAGCTATTGGTAACACAGAATAGTTCTCCTCACACTTTACAGTCTCTCACTGTAGATCTTCACTCACTGAGCTCCCAGTCTCTCCCTAGACTTTTGGACCCAATCGTCACTCCATCCCCTGAGCTCTTCCACTCCCATAACTCAGTATCCTCCTCAAGCGTAACCCCCGCTTCCCTGCTGGGTCCTTGGCTTGGCAGATACTCTTCAAGCATCACCCTTGCTGACCTGCTAGGTTCCTGGCTTGGCACTCACTGATGCTCTTAAGCGTCACCTCTGCTGTCCCCCTGGGTCCCTGGCTTGGCACTTGTTGAAGTTTACCCACTTTTTCACCGTCCCTGGTTGGTGAGAAGACTGCTCTGGTACTGGCTCCAGCTCACTCACAGTGGTCTCCGGTAACAAGGTGAATGGTCCCTTAGTGGCGACAACTTCCCCTCTACCTCTGACTTCAACTGGTTCCCCGTCCGGCTGAACTGTTACTCTCGGTTGGACTCCAATCCTGCTGTCCCAATCCTGAGCTGCTTCTCTTGCTTCTGGATAGGTCCTCAGACAGCCTAGCAGCCAGATGTCCCTGGGATAGGCCTCAGGATTCCGGCCTAGCAGCCCCGGGCAGCATAACACACATCCACCCAGACAGCCATCCAGGTGGCACAGAACCCCGATCACCTGACTCCACCCAAATAATTAAGCTCTCCCAGCAGGCCAAGGGGCTTAAAGAAACCCCTGCCCATTGGCTGAGACATCCCATCCATTCATAACCTGACCTTGCTAAGCCCTTGTCAATCTAATGTTACCAGCATAACGCCACCTAGCGACAGAAGAGAGAAGGTGCAGCAAGTCCAGAACTAGAGAGGAATCTAGGATCTACTAACAATTAACCAGGACAACTACTGCCTGGCAAACTAACTTTACTTAGCAACCATGCCTAAACACGAGGGTGCTACACATGTCTTTATGGACCTTTCTTTGTGCACTGGTGTGCAGTCATGTTGGAACAGGAACGGGCCACCCCCAAACTGTTCCCACAAAGTTGGGAGCATGAAATTGTCCAAAATATCTTGGTATGCTGATGCCTTAAGAGTTCCCTTCACTGGAACTAAAGGGCCAAGCCCAATCCCTGAAAAACAACCCCACACCATAATCCCCCCTCCACCAAATGATTTGGACCAGTGCACAAAGCAAAGACCATAAATACATGGGTGAGCAAGTTTGGGGTGGAGGAACTTGACTGGCCTGCACTTCAACCCGATAGAACACCTTTGGGATAAATTAGAGCTGAGAGCCAGGTCTTCTTGTTCACATTAGTGCCTGACAAATTTGCTTCTGGAAGAATGGTCAAACATTCCCATTGACACACTCCTAAACCTTGTGGACAGCCTTCCGAGAAGAGTTGAAGCTGTTATAGCTGCAAAGGGTGGGCCATGTCAATATTGAACCCTACGCACTAAGACTGGGATGCCATTAAAGTTCATGTGCGTGTAAAGGCCGGCGTCCCAATACTTTTGGTAATATAGGTTATGTGTGCATGGACACACAGGCTAACATAGAGGGGCATAAAAAAAAAAATTGCCGAAGCCTGTAAAAGTGGTGTATTTTAAGCCCTGTATATTTAGGCTACATTCACACCGCGGCTGCGTTGGCAGTAAAGCACCGCTCGTTTTAGCAGCACTTTACCGTTGTTTTAGCAGCACTTTTCAGCCACTAGCGGAGCACTTTTAACCCCTGCTAGCAGCTGAAGAAGGGGTTAAAAGTGCCGTGGTGGTTCGGAAGCGCTACCCATGCATTCCAATGAGAAGGGATGGTGTAGGAGCACTCTATATAGCGCTCCCAAACCGCCCCAAAGATGCTGCTTGCAGGACATTTTGTAGCGTCTCGCAAGCGCACCACCCCAATGTGAAAGCACTTGGGCTTTCACACTGGGGAGGCATGAGAGCCAGTTTTTTAGGCACTTTTAGGCGACAATTCTAGAGCTAAAATGCATGAAAACTGCCTTCAGTGTGACAGGGGTCTAACTGTAGATAAAAGCCAATTGTTGGTTTTGTAAATACATACTTATTCACATTTGTTTCCATCCAATCCCTGAATTGCTGAGTTGCTAGTTCTCTACATTCTGTGATGCCATAGGCGCAGGCTGTGCTGACTGCAATTATTTCAGCGTATCTGTAGAGAAAATGAAAAACAAAATAGACTGGCAAGATATTCAGGAAAATGATTTCCAATACTGAGAATTATGTGAAAACCCAAAAACATACAGTAACTGATAACAGTGGCAGCAATATGTTAACATTGTTGAAAGGAAAATATGCTTTTCCACAGTAATCAGATAACACCTCCACATTTAGGTCTTGCTCACATGGGGTTTACACCTGTGCGAAGGCCGTGTTTACTCACAAGGGGATGCATGGGTGTTCCATGCATTGCTGTGCAGACAGTCCTATTCATGTCATTTGGGATGCAGCAGCTGTACAGACGCAGCCGCTCCTCCAAAACTGACATCTGCTGGGTGGGGTTGTGGGTCAGGGACACTCACCTGCACAAATGTCAAATTGGGAGCAGCCTCTGTGTCCATGCAGCCGCTGTGTCCCAATTGATATGAATGGGACTGCCTGAAAGGCAATGCACAGAACGCCTGTGTATCCCCATGCAGGTAAACACGACCCTCACACAAGTGTACACTGTAGTATATCCCTTATGATCAAGGCCTTAAAAATGAAAGCATAGTTCTGACATTTCATTAATGTTAAAGGCTCACCACATTCCACTGTGGCAGGTTCTGAAGAAGTGCAGAGAGCAGGCCTACTACTACCCTATATGAAATGCCACTTGAGGCAGGTGTAAGGGCCCAAAACAGAGAGCAAGGTCTGCCCAGTGATTTTAGAAAGTTCCTGTGCTCTGTGTCCTGGGACTGGTAGATAATGCAACCATCTGCAGGCTGTCCTAGCCAGGCTATGGAGAGCAGCTGTAGGATGGGAACATCTGAGGGCCTATTCACACTATAGAGCTGAGGTAATGCTTGCTTTACTGAAACCCGAGGCAATACACTTCACATACATTGATGTGATATGGTGTCATTCATTTGAATGGCACCTCTATGTACCTTGCTGATTGACTAACGTGCATTGTGCTGCACTGCACAGCCAAAAAATGGTGCATTGCCACTTGTGTTGCTGCAATGTGATGTGCAGTAGCTGGCGTGAACAAATTTCAAGGTAACAGCTGTGAGGTGAGCCTTAAGTACCCCCACTGCGAATTTGCCCCGGTTGGTGATTTCTCAAGTCTTCAAGCTGGACATTGTAAAATCATTGTTGGCTCTAATGTAAACCTAAAGTTTTGCCACAGTTAGCCTGGACAAGCTGCCATATTAGAAAATGTATTTCAATACAGCGGCCCAGTGGTTAGCAGTCCTGCCTTACATCACTAGGTCAGGTTAAATCCCAACCACGACACTTCCTGTATGGAGCATATATGTTCTTCCTGTGCTTGTGTGGGTTTCCTATGGGTACTCTGGCTTTCTCCAACACTAGGGCACAAGTGGCAATATAGACAAGATCTAATTAACCAGCCAGTATTTCTATGGAGGGTGGGAGAAAACCCACACAAGCACAGGATCTGCAGACTCCATGCCGGTAGTGTTCTGGTTGAGATTCAAACCAAGGACCCCATGGCTGGAATACATAAAGGCTAACCACTATGCCACCTCAAAACAAAATACCATCCAGTCAGAGTTCAATCTAGGTAAATGGTCTGATTACAGCGCCTGTGTTTTTCCTCCAACATAAATAAGCCCAGGGCTTTTTTCAGCAGAACTGAATGTATGTAAAGGCAAGAGGTGCTGGGGTGTCCGGAGGGTCTATTGATGCTGGGTGCTGGGGAATCTATTGTTGCTGGAGGGGATCGATTTTTGCGGAGGAAGAGGGTCCATTGTTGCTGGGGAGGTCTTCCGTTGCTCATGGGGGATTTATTGTTGCTGGGGTGGGTCTTATGTAGCTGGGGGGACAGTTGTTACTGGCAGGGATCTACTGTTGAGGGAGGGGTCTTTGTTGCTGCCTGCTGGAGGGTCTATTGATGCCGGCTACTGGGGAATCTATTGCTGCTGGAGGAGATCTATTTTTGCAGGGGGTCTATTGTTGCTGGGGAGGCCTATTGTTGCTGGTGGGGCATCTATTGTTGCTAGGTAGTGGGTCTTATGTTGCAGGGGGATAAATCATTGCTGGGATGGATCTACTGTTGGGGGATGGGTCTAATGTTGCTGGTTACTGGAAGGTCTATTAATGCTGACTGTTGGGACTCCATTGTTGCTGGGGTGTCCATTGTTGCTAGATCTATTTCATCGGCTTTCTTGTTCTTTCTTGTTATCATTAACAAATTCCTTACAAAATACTTAGCACGACAAAATGATACTTTATTCTGCACTCTCTAAAAGGGATGGTACTGGGAGGTGGCTAAAGCGTGGAACCAAGGACCGGTGTTGGAGGTGGGTCGGGAGCGGAGTCAAGGCGTGACTCAGAAGGGAGGAGTTCCCGCGCCTATTCTCTGAGAAAAAAAGCCCTGAATAAGCCCATTTCATTTTGAACATGAACCATATACAAGACTATACTGTCAAAGACACAAGAAAATTAGCATGGTAAAAATGCCTAAACAAGGAGTTGATCAAGAAAAAGAATAAACCTTCATAAAGCATAGTGAACTTTGTTGTAACAAGAAAAAAAAATCCTTTCTAACCCTCACAGGCATTAAAATACTGATAATATTGTATGGCAAAATAAATGTATAGTCCACTAGATAAAAATGTATCCTAGTATGTATATTAAGTTGCACTGTGCTTAACCGCTTAGCGATTGCCCCACACAGATATACTGTGATTGGACACAGAGGGAGCCAATCAGCGGGTTAAGCGGATGCAATCTTCGATCGCTAATCGCTCGGGAGAAAGGCAGACCGCCATTCTGTGAGAGGGGAATGTACTGATTTACCTTCCCCCAGTCAAAGCACATGCCCCACAGTTAGCAAGCACTCCCAGGGAACACCCTTTGATCACCCCTGATGTTAACCCCTTCCCTGCCAGTGTCATTAATACAGTGACAGTGCATTGTTTTTAAGCACTGATCGCTGTATTCGTGTCACTGGTCTCCAAAAAGACAGTTAGGTGAAAAGTTAGGTGTCTGATTTGTTCGCCGCAATATCGCAGTCCTGCTATAAGTCTCTTATCGCTGCCATTACTAGTAAAAAAAATAAAAACTATCCCATAGTTTGTAGACGCTATAACTTTTGCGCAAACCAATCAATATACACGTATTTGGATTTTTTTTTTACCAAAAATATGTAGCAGAATACATATTGGCCCAAATTGATGAAGAAATTAGATTTTTTACATTTTTTTATTGGGAGTGTTTTACATCAGAAATTTAAAAAATATTATTTTGTTTTCAAAATTGACAGGTTCTTTTTTTTGTATGTATTGCAAAAAATAAAAACCGCAGAGGTGATCAAATACCACCAAAAGAAAGCACTATTTGTGGGAAAAAAAGGACATAAATGTTATTTGGTTACAGCGTCGCACGATCGCGCAACTGTCAATTAAAGTAATGCAGTGCCGTATCCCAAAAAATGGCCTGGTCATTATGGTGGTAAACCTTCCAGAGCTGAAGTGGTTAAAGAGACCCTGTCATCACACCATTAATTTTAGCAAACACCTTTCCTTAACATTATATGTGCATTTAATGTATTTTTTGTATTTTATTGATCTGTAAAAGCTCCCCTTGTGTAGACATCTAGAAGCCCTGAGACTTCTGCTGGGTTCCCCAATCTTGGACGTGATGTCACCAGCCCCAGAAAATTCAGAGCTGTCATTCAAGTGAAACTCTACAATATCCCCCCTATACACTTATACAACACTGATGTTGTGTAGCAGCTGTGGAACTTTTGTAAGTGTATATGTATATGCTGGAATAAAGAAGCTATCTTTGGAACATACTATGCTATGATATGTGTTTATTGCTTTTCCATTTGGTGCTGTTAACTGCTGCCATGAATGGTCAGAGGAACTGTGGTGTGGGGAGATCCCATTGCATCTAAAGTGCTTATGACTATTTAATACTGTGGGGGGGGGGGGGGGGGGGTAAAGGTTGATTATTTCACTTGGTATGAAGTGTTAACAGGTTGGTGTTGTGCACTGGATGGTGGAGACACCTTTACATGCTGAATTTACTTAACAAGCATTATTGACCCTTATTTTTTTTATACATGGTTCATATTATTTGGTAGGAGGCTATTTTACCTATGTAAGCACAGAATTCTACTTCTGTTTGCACTGGAAAGTGATGTATGCACTATTGACTGTTCATTTTTGGTATTCTTCTGCTATGAAATGGGACCTTTTTTAATTATATTTATTAAGGACTTTATTAATTATTGCACTGTGTATATTAGTTAAGGTTTTGAGTTCTATGTTTGTTTTTATTTTTATTATGGAATATTAATTTTATTTATTCATTTATGCACTCATTTTGTTAAGAGTGATTTAGCGCTGCACTGTATATTTATTTATTTGTCCTGGCAGTTGCATAAAATTTTATGTAGGGAGGTGAGGGGAGAGGCGGAGGAGCTGGGCCAGCACAGAGAATAGACACTCCCAGAGGAGGAAAAGGTTGTGGCGTGCAAGGGGGTGGGAGCTGCGATAGGGAAATTACTCCCTCTAAATTTCTAACAAAGGCACATGACAAGTGAATGTTAAAAAAATATGAAGAGGAAAAACACTGCAAGTAAATATTTAAAATACTTCATTTTTGTGCTTTTACCTGCAATTGTTTAGGTTGGTAACAGGGTCTCTTTAAAGCAGGTTGCGCTGTCTGCCACAAACAAAAACTACAACTATCACTGAATTTTTTAAAACTCAGCACCTAAGAAGATGCACATTCTATAGTACTTACTGCTCTGTTAAGGTTGTCATTCTTTCAGTAAAGTTATTCGTCTTGTTTTTAAAATACAAAAACCATGGTGCAACTTGCTGTCTCATGTAGGCCTGTAGAGAAACATTACAGGTTTAGTTTATGCTGGCCATATATTATGTGATATACACAATTGATTTTTAGGTGTTGGAGAGGCTAAGAAGTTTCTGACCAAGTGTTCAACTTTATAGGAAAAGTATAGGTAGTGACGGGACAAGGCCATCCAGCTCCCAGGAAAAGATGTCAAATGGCGCCTCCCCCCCAAGAGATGTATAAGCATTGTCTGTCAACAAAAATCCTCCCCGAAAAAAAATTGAGCACTAATCTGCATACTTACCCCCTTTTTTTTTTAAAATAATTTTTATCGAGTTTTACAGCTTTAAACAGAACAACATTTGGCGACTACAATAGAATTTGCCGTAAACTGGCCATGCAGGGCCGTGCAACAAAATACACATACTCCTAACGATCTAATGACACCCCCCTCCACCCCCACCCAACCAAACCCAAATCTGTATCCCACCCAATCCTGAAGCCCCATCAGACTGGAGCGTTAAAACTAGATAATTCAGTTCCCATATCAAGTGTGTAGTAGCTGGATGACCGCAGATCACCAGGTCTGTATATGTCACATACATCTGAGTCAATAATTGTGAAAGTTATCTCTGATTCCATCGAAGTAGAGGACCTTAATGTTAAACTATCTATGAATCATTGTTATATTAGTCCCTGTCCAGCCTGCCACACAAGAGTAAATATCTACTATTTTTTGCATTCCTCATCCTACAATCACCCTACAGTAGAAGAGGAGTCCAGCCATGCCTGCCAAACCTTCATAAATTTCTTTTCACAACCCCTGGAGATATAGGTGGCTTTATAGAAGGGGATCATTGAATTAACCAATCCCTTCCAGAAGGACACAGTTGGAGGAATCGGCTTTTTCCAATGCAGCAGAATAGCCTTGCGGGAGTAAAATAATAAAACATTAAGAAGGGTTCTGTGTGCATTAGCCGGGACCACAGGATCCACTAAACCTAGAAGACAAACCGAGATGCACTGCGGAATCAGGTTGGTAAGGATATCAGTTATGCATTTCAGGATCCCTTTCCAGAAAGCACTAATGGCTTGGCAATTCCAAAAGATATGTTCAAAAATGGCAGGGGAGTGTGTGCATCTCGAACATACCGCTGTGTAAGATGGGTAAATCCCCGCCAGTAGGGCTGGGGTATAGTAAATTTGGTGTAGAAATTTGAAATGTATCAGTCTATCTCTAGATGAAACTAGGTATTTAAATGGGCGGTCCCAAATGTTATCCCAGTCTTTTCCATCTATGTTTGGTACCTCCATCTGACATTTTTCCCTACATCGGAGCATCCTATCAGGAGTTATACTAAACAACTCTATATAGGTTATTGACAGTGTTTTAGTTAAAGAATCATCCTGTAATACGTTTTCCAAGACTGAGCCTCAATTGTCAGGGCTCGGAATTGTGACTGGTATGCATGCCTCAATTGTAGGTATCGGAAAAAATTGCATGCTTACCCCTAAACATAAATTTGCTTTGAAAACCAAAATTCTCCCCAAACAAAAATTATTTTTCCTTCTATATGAATATGATATGAGGATTGGCGCTCTGCAGTTGGGATTTTTTGCACCAGTGGCTCATCATTTAAGATGTCTGCACCATTTTGGCCCTTTTGAAGAGGGACCTAAATTGGTAAGCTGTGATAAGGCAATGATTAGTGACACAATCCCTGCTGTCTGGTTACCTTCATTGGTCCATACACCTCGGTACGATCAAACATCTGTACAAAGTAACTAAGACTGCTCAGGGCTGCCTGCCAAGGCATGTACTCAACCTCTTTGGATAGGAATTTGGTGGTGTCAAGTGCTCTCGTTGTGCTTACATGTTTAGCTCTAAAATATAAAAAAAAAATATGATAAATACATAAATTACAATCTCTAAAATATCTAAATATGACAATTATATAAATACAGTACTATCAGATGGGGGTCATAGGAGACCACCAGACAATATGAGGGCAAGGCCACTTCCACAGTCAGATAGTAGATTGTTGTGTGGTAAGTGGGTGTAGTCTATTGCAAATGGGCCTGGTTAAACAGGCATCGTTTGATGTGATCTATATATTTTTGAGCTTGGTAAATAGTGATGACTTAAAAAAACTGTCATGAAAAACGTGAAGGCAGCCATTTCTGACCTCTCCGTTTGAAATGAATAGTTGCCTGGCGGTCAGACTGACCCAAACCAAGAACAAATACACAAGTAAGGACTTTGGATATTTCTCTGACTTTTCTGAGTAGCTTATTTCTTCAGGATCAGTAACTCAAAAATGATTAAAGTCTGAGACAGCTTAAATTTTCAGAAATAGGTCAGCAATGGCAGCACCCATACTTCTCCCAAGACAAGTAGATATTCAGTATTTCAATAACACAACACCACACCCAAACCTATCTTCAATGCACTATTACTGCATCCATGTTCCAAATGACTGCTAGAAACAGAAGAGACCATTGCATGTTACAGGAGGCTGCTTGCAGGACCACTTACATGTTGCAGATTGAGGAGTGTCACTATTAAAAATATGTTACATTATATTATAGAATATGAACAATATATAGATATAGATATAGATATATACACAGCGGATATAAAAATTCTACACACCTCTGTTAAAATGTCAGGTTTTTGTGATGTAAAAAAATGAGACAAAGATAAATAATTTCAGAACTTTTTCCACCTTTATTGTGACCTATAAACTGTACAACTCAATTGAACACAAACTAAAATCTTTCATAGGGGGGGGTAAAAATAAAAAACTAAAATAAAGTGGTTGCATAAGTGTGCACACCCTCATATAACTGGGGATGTAGCTGTGTTCAGACCTGAGCAATCACATTCAAACTCATGTTAAATAGGAGTCAGTACACACCTGCCATCATTTGAAGTGCCTGTGATTAACCCCAAATAAAGTTCAGCTGTTCTAGAAGGTCTTTCCTGGCATTTTCTTAGTCGCATCCTACAGCAAAAGCCATGATCCGTAGAGAGCTTCCAAAGCATCTAAGAGATCTCATTGTTGAAAGGTATCAGTCAGGAGAAGGATACAAAAGAGTTTCCAAGGCATTAGATATACCATGGAAAACAGTGTAGACAGTCATCATCAAGTGGAGAAAATATGGCACAACAGGGACATTACCAAGAACTGGACGTCCCTCCAAAATTGATGAAAAGACGAGAAGAAAATTGGTCAGGGAGGCTGCCAAGAGGCCTACAGCAACATTAAAGGAGCTGCAGGAATATCTGGCAAGTACTGGCTGTGTGGTACATGTGACAACAATCTCCTGTATTCTTCTTATGTCTGGGCTATGGGGTAGAATGGCAAGACGGAAGCCTTTTCTTATGAAGAAAAACATCCAAGCCCAGCTAAATTTTGCAAAAACACACCTGAAGTCTCCCAAAAGCATGTGGGAAAATGTGTTCTGGTCTGATGAAACCAAGGTTGAACTTTTTGGCCATAATTCCACAAAATATGTTTGGCGCAAAAACATACATCCAAATCAACAAAGGAATGGCTTCACCAGAAGAAGATTAACCACTTCAGCCCCGGAAGATTTGGCTGCTCAATGACCAGAGCATTTTTTGCGATTCGGCACTGCTTCGCTTTAACTGACAATTGTGCAGTCGTGCGATGCTGTACCCAAACAAAATTAATGTCCTTTTTTTCCCACAAATAGAGATTTATTTTGGTGGTATTTGATCATCTCTGCGGTTTTTATTTTTTGTGCTATAAACAAAAAATGAGCGACACTTTTGAAAAAAACACAATGGTTTGTACTTTTTGCTATAATAAATATCCTCAATTTAAAAAAAAAAGCAATTTTTTTTTCTCAGTTTAGGCCAATATGTATTCTTCTACATATTTTTGGTAATAAAAATCTCAATAAGTGTATATTAATTATAGCGTCTACAAAATAGGGGATAGATTTATGGCATTTTTATTATAATTTTTTTACTAGTAATGGCGGCGATCTGAGATTTATATCGAGACTGCGACATTATGGCGGACACATCAGACACTTTTGACACATTTTTGGGTCGACTGACAATTATAAAGCGATTAGTGCTTAAAAATGCACTGATTACTGTATAAATGTCACTGGCAGGGAAGGAGTTAACATTAGGGGGAGATCAAGGGGTTAACTGACTGTGTGTGTTCTAACTGTGGGGGGGAGGGGACTGACTATAGGAGATGACAGATCGTGGTTCCTAGCTATTAGGAACTCGCGATCTGCATCTCCTCTCAGAACAGAACAAGCATTTGTGTGTTTACACACACACGTCCCTGTTCTGCCTCTCATGCCCACGATCGCTCGTGGCTGGCGATCATCGCGACCGCCGGTCACGAGCATAGGCACCCCTGCAATGCAGTGGGCGCGCCTGCTACCCCACTTAAAGGAGCCGATGTATAGCTATGACAGCTTGCGGGAACAGGAGATGCCCTCGCAATCTGACAGATTTGGAGTGTTTTTGCAAAGAAGAGTGTGCAGATATTGCCAAGTCAAGATGTGCCATGCTGATAGACTCATACCCAAAAAAATTGAGTGCTGTAATAAAATCAAAAGGTGCTTCAACAAAGTATTAGTTTAAGGATGTGCACACTTATGCAACCATTTTAGTTTTTTCTTCCCTTCACCTAAAAAAATTCAGTTTGTTTTTCAACTGAGTTGTACAGTTTATAGATCACATTAAAGGTGGAAAAAATTCTGAAATGATTTATCTTTGTCCCATTTTTTTACATCACAGAAACCTGACATTTTAACAGGGGTGTATATCCCCTGTATATAAATACAGTATCTCACAAAAGCGAGTACACCCCTCCTATTTTGGTAAATATTTTATTCTATCTTTTCATGTGACAACACTGAAGAAATTACACTTTGCTACAATGGAAAGAAGTGAGTGTACAGCTTGTATAACAGTGTAAATTTGCTGTCCCCTCAAAATAACTCAAGCCATTAATGTCTAAACTGCTGGCAAGAAAACACCCCTAAGTGAAAGTGTCCAAATTGGGCCCAATTAGCCATTTTCCCTCCCCCGTGTCATGTGACTCGGTAGTGTTACAAGGTCTTAGGTGTGAATGAGGAGCAGGTGTGTTAAATTTGGTGTTATCTCTCTCACTTTCTCATACTGGTCACTGGAAGTTCAACATGGCACCTCATGGCAAAGAACTCTGAGGATCTGAAAAAAAGAATTATTGTTCTACATAAAGATGGCCTAGGCTATAAGAAGATTGGCAAGACTCTGAAACTGAGCTGCAACACTGTGGCCAAGACCATACAGCGGTTTAAAAAGGACAGGTTCCACTCAGAACAGGCCTCGCCATGGTCCACCAAAGAAGTTGAGTGCACGTGCTCCGCATCATATCCAGAGGTTGTCTTTGTGAAATAGACTTATGAGTGCTGCCAGCATTTCTGCAGAGGTTGAAGGGATTGGGGATCAGCCTGCCAGTGCTCAGACCATACGCCGCACACTGCATCCAATTGGTCTGCATAACTGTCGTCCCAGAAGGAAGCCTCTTCTAAAGATGATGCACAAGAAAGCCCGCAAACAGTTTGCCGAAGACAAGCAGACTAAGGACACGGATTACTGAAACCATGTCCTGTGGTCTGATGAGACCAAGATAAACTTATTTGGTTCAGATGGTGTCAAACGTGTGTGGCGGCAACTAGGTGAGGAGTACAAAGACAAGTGTGTCTTGCCTACAGTCAAGCATGGTGGTGAGAGTGTCATGGTCTGGGGCTGCATGAGTGCTGCCAGCATTGGGGAGCTACAGTTCATTGAGGGAACCATGAATGCCAACATGTACTGTGACATACTGAAGCAGAGCATGATCCCCTCCCTTTGGAGACTGGGCCACAGGGCAGTATTCCAACATGATAGCGACCCCAAACACACCTCTAAGATGACCACTGCCTTGCTAAAGAAGCTGAGGGTAAAGATGATGGACTGGCCAAGCATGTCTGAAGACCTAAACCCTATTGAGCATCTGTGGGGCATCCTCAAACAGAAGATGGAGGAGCGCAAGGTCTCTAACATCCACCAGTTCCGTGATGCCGTCATGGAGGAGTGGAAGAGGACTCCAGTGGCAACCTGTGAAGCTCTAGTGAACTTCATGCCCAAGAGGGTTAAGGTAGTGCTGGAAAATAATGGTGGCCACACACAATATTGACACTTTGGGCCCAATTTGGACATTTTCAATTAGAGGTGTACTCACTTTTGTTGCCAGTGGTTTAGACATTAATGGCTGTGTGTTGAGTTATTTTGAGGGGACAGCAAATTTACATTGTTATACAAGCTGTACACTCTCTACTTTACATTGTAGTAAAGTGTCAATTCTTCAGTGTTGTCACATGAAAAGATATAATAAAATATTTACAAAAATATGAGGGTGTACTCACTTTTGTGAGATACTGTATATATACAGTATATACACACCCCATTCCTCTATACTACGTTGATACATTTTCCTCTTCTGTGCTTTCCTTGTATGCATTGTTTATGCCTTCCTCTCCCAAATTACTCCAGTATGTAGACATGTGCAGTCTATTTTCTCCACTGCAGGTGGCGCTCAACCAGCAGCAGCATTGCACAGGGAGAGGAAGTCAAGAGGAACCTATATCCTCTATGGATTCCTGGGTCACTAGGGGGCAGCTATCCGATTGGATGCTAATGCCCCATGTGACTTAGGTGGCCATCTTGGGTTGGACAGAATCTACTTTACACCCTGGCACCTGGGCATGGCAGGCATTTTGTGAGTGGCTAAAGTAGCGACAAATCACCTGTCTGTCAGGGACAGTGCGTAGCATTAGGGAGAGGTTCTGGAGGCGTAGGGAAAGTGCAGGGACACGCCATCATTGCTGGAAGCCTTCCTATTTGGGTACAGACTGGCCAGGCCACATTTCGCTCCTCGCGATAGACACTGTCGGTATCCCTGAGACTTTCCACTTCTAATACATCACTCTTACATCCTGTGAGTGTTCCTGGGTGGGTTGCCTTCCCGCCGGGCTTATTGTATATTGCCGAACTTTAGTTTCAATATATTCCTGTTTCCTCTTTCTTTGCACCTGGTGTTTTCTGCCCACTGCACCACACGGCACCTACCCACTTGTATAGAGCCTGTAAGGACAGATCCCCTGCTGAATTAGAGCTGAATGTTCCATTGTTTTTTTTCCCTGCTATAGCTGAACCTATAGCTGAACCAGTCTATAGACAGGCAGATGTAAATAGTAATACATTAATTTACAACCTCTTATGGCCCGTACACACTATGAAAATCGGGTGAACATTTTTATCCAAGGAACGATTGTACAATTTTCTTATCGTGTGTACACAACTTCCGACAGCCAATTCCGAAGGAAAATTTCCAAAGGGACAAATGCCTAAATTTTTCTCATATGGGAACAGAACAAACGATTTTCATTTAATGTGCACCATTTTCGTATGATTTTTGTGCGAGAAATAGTAGATACGAAAGGCTGCGCATGATCAGAAACAACAAATAACAAATAAAAAAACCTTTGTCGTACGAGAATTTTTGTACGTTATTTCTACCCTTGGTTCCGACTTGCTGTGAAACATGGAGGAGAACCAGATGATCATTCACCCAATTTTCTCATAGTGTGTATGGGGCTTTACTTTGATACATCACATTTAGGTAAAAAAAAAAAATGGAAAAGGACACAGACGTTTTTGGACCTAGAGAGACTCTGAGGTAATTGAATGTAAATAGTTGCACGTCTTGCTTGCCTATGGACTAACATGCTTCTGTTTAGATCCACCAGAAAAACAGGTGGCTCTGATCGGAATGTCCGTCTGCAAGGGCCCTGACTATAATGACACAATGATGCTCTGAGTGTAGGATATTTATCAAGTAAATTAGCAACACAGTTATTCCTTTCTTTTAGCAAAGTCTTTGTGAAAGTATTTTTGTGTATTTGCGACCTTTGCACCTGTAATTCCTGGCAGCCAACTATGACAAAGTTGCAAGGTCAGGGACAAATTTATCACTGTAGATGGGGCAGGTTTTAACTAATCAGATGCACAGTTAGGTAATGGCCAAGGTCAAGTTTCATTCTGTCACAGTGCCACTTTAAAATTAGTGACCTTGTAGTAAATCTGTCTCATTGTTCATGTTTAGCATTGCCTCGCCATGGGACAACATTGATAAATGTCCCCAATGTATCTTTCTCTCTACTGATTTCAATAATATAATAGAGATCAAAACTGAGGAGGGTCTACATCTACACTGTTGGGTAATGTCATCCCATTACTCACAGTAGCATCTGCAACTACTAAAACAAGGACAGCCAATGGAATGGAAAAAGGGGATTGCTTGGCAAACATAGGAATCAAAATGCCAGGGTGGATGACAACCTTAAGCACAGAACATTCAATGCAAATATTTAAACTTAATTACTGACCTGGCTAAATTAAAGGCATCGTTGATGATCTGAGCACGGTTGATGAGAGGTATTGCCTGCAAAGCAAAAATTGGATAAAATACTTCTCCTTCATTGTACTATACATGTTCAGAAAATGTACACATGCATATTTATTTTCTCTGCTTAGAGACAGCTGTCATTTCACTAGTAATGGTGCCAAATTGCAATACTTGGAGTCAAACTGTCACATGATCTGCACAGTTTATTTATGTACCCATCCATGTTTTGAGGACAGCAATCACAAA
The DNA here is from genome assembly GCF_042186555.1 of Aquarana catesbeiana. Taxonomy (NCBI): domain Eukaryota; kingdom Metazoa; phylum Chordata; class Amphibia; order Anura; family Ranidae; genus Aquarana; species Aquarana catesbeiana. The sequence goes on along the minus strand of NC_133326.1, from coordinate 47,866,726 downwards.
AGATCTGTACCACCTGCAGAGATATTGATAATAGGAGTTGGACATTTTCTGGAAATTTAGTTTGACTAGCACAGACATCATACACCATAAGCCAGAGCTGCACATGGAGTTTGTTCTGTGGATAAATATGTCAGTTGAAGAAGGAAACCTCTAATGGTGCAAATGGAATAACTTTTTGATATGGTACCTTTCAATGCAGTGGAATAGTGCAATGTAATCTACTTTATTTAAAGACATTCACATGCTTTTGAAAATATCTGTTTTCAAATATATTGCAATGCTCAGAAGATACTAACACTGCGATGGCGATACTGATGTACTACATTGAGATAGTAAAGCCCCAAAAATATCATAGAAATAATAGTAGTAATAGTAAGATTAATAATAACAAAAATAAGCTCTATAATATTTTTTCATTTCTGTTACCGGAAATATGGATACTAGCAATTTTACCTACATTTAAAATTGCTCTGGGGTCTCTATTGTATTAGTACATTAATTCTATTGAACAATGAATTGTGGCCAGGGCCTCTGATAAGGCAGTAAAGCCAGCCTTCCTGTACCGGGCCTAGGCCCCATCAGTTCAAAAAGGAGGCCCGTGCACCTGTCGAAAAGGGGGAAAGGCTGTACTGCCTTATTGCCAACTATTGTGGCTCCCCCTGCAGCTCTTCTGGCTTCTCCTGAGGCTGCAGAGAAAAAAAATGGGGAATCTCTGTCCATTTCTCTGTCTCAAATGTGAGACATCAGGGATCTGTTTAGACCCCTGATTTGTCACCAAATGCCCCCATCAAGGCTGTTAAAAGAATGTAAAAGAAAAAAAAAGGAGAGGGGCCCTGTCAGGTAGGCTGTACAGGGCCCCTGTGATTTCTGACAGCAGCCCTGATTGTGGCTACCACAATAGGGCTACCATATGTGACAATATTGAGTTCTGAAAACCCCAAATGGTGCAGAAAGGGGAAGTCATACTGCACACAGTTCTACCACCCAAAATTTGCAAGTTGGTAACAGAACACTGCGGGATCACACCTATTCCCACACCCACAACTCTCACAGGCAAAAATGCATTGCCGTTTAGGAGATGCATGGGGGTACCATTAATCCTAATGGTACCTACACACATTGGAAACTGCAGCATGCTCTCCCAGCACTGGGAACCGCATAGCTCTTGCGGTTTCTGTGCAGGGTGCATGTTCAGAAAAGGAGGAGGGATGTGCTGCCGTGTCCATGCAAAACATGGGTCACAGAGCCGCACAAGTGTGAACCTAGCCTGAAGGGAACAAAAAAGATGGCTGCATTTACAGTGCAGCAGTTCTCCCTTACCGCTGAAACTATAAAGACATTCTAAGAGTCATTTATGAAATTAGTGATTCTGACATATCAGATTATACTCCACGGATTCAAAGACCAGGCAAACTTTGCCTTTCACTTTTAATACGGTTTATTTTACTGCTGCTTAATGTTTGTTTAGTAATATCTTTTCTGTAAATATTGTCTTGCATCATTTTCCTTTTCTCTCTTTCATAAAAACGATATTTTAGAAATGTTAAGCTGAATCTCTGAATGCCGTAATCAGAAATGAATAAATCTTTGCCTTTGTGAGGACTACAACATTTTAAAAACACTGTTATATTCCAGCCTGGCGGTCGCAGCGCATATCACAGACACTTCTTAAAAGGTCAGAATTGCAACAGCAGATGCTACGAGTGGTGCGATAAAACATGTGGTGATGGCTACCATTTGTTTGTGTAAAGAGTTACCGACCCAGTGATAACCATTCTCAATCTGCTGGTGCTAAGTTTGTAGTCCTGTGAGCTGGAAAATCTCTGTGCAGGATTAGGCTGAGAGTGTAATACATCACACCATCTACTTACTGATATGTCATTGTTCAGCTGATGGAGGAGTCTGTCCCAATTTCTGTCATCATAGTTAACCCTGTAGTATCCGGTGACATCAAGGTTAACCAGAATCCAGTCATTTCCAGATACCTTAAATATATCATTTCTGTCTGGAATGCAGAAGAAATACAAATTAAAGTTTGTTATACTGTCATGTAAAGTAAATCAGCGTTAGGACAGCACTGATATACAAATTCTGAGAACTGACATTACACGGCTTAAAGGCTAATTCATGCCAGATGCAATGTTATACATATTAATGTAGTTCCCATCATTGGCAAAATGCATAGGCATAAAGAAAAACTATTGTTTTTAATGGAGCCCAGTGACACCAATGTGTTGCATTGAGGTACATCATGCATTTGTGGTATGTTGACCTACCGCCACCACCGCAACCTTCACACAATTAACCAAAGCGCCAGCACATTGAGGGCCTTTCCTATCTGATTTGATATATGGACCATCCCTTTTCTCTGCATATCCAGCTAGTGAACTTGTGTGTGAGGATATAGTCCCTTCTTTGGGGTGACCTCTGCCCGATGGTTGATATTCCCCTTCCCCTCTGTGCATTTCAACAACCCTGGTCTAATTGGGACTAACATCTGTTGCAAGAAATATCATCACTATAAGGAGCATTCACTGCAGGATTTTTCCATCTATCAGTACTCATCTTTGTATCAATATTGGGTGTTAAACCTGTAAACACAGAGTGGATCCTGAGGACGCCCATCTTGGGCGAAACAAGTCGATCCCACCATCTTATGTATACTCTCAAGTGTTATGCTAGCTGTACAATAGGCCTGGTAGCGTTCACTACATGTTTTGGACATTAATACCTCCATTTTAACGATGGATTATAAATAAATATAGTTGATTTTACTTAACTTTGCTTTGTTATATGACTGTATATTTTTTATTTTTTGCATGCTAAAATACACTTCCTTCCCATACCCCCCCTTTTGGGGAGATCTGGGGAGACCTCAGTTTTTGCCACTATATGTTGACCTGCATTTTGCCACAGCTGTATTGGTACTTGCCACATAAATTAGGAAATAAACTATACTACATACCTAAACGCTGTTGAAGCCACAAATTTCCTCTTTGTCCACCACTTTTAAGATATGAAATAGGTACCTTCCAGGTATAGCTGAAAATAAGGAACATCAACCCAGTTAAATACTTAGTAAACTAATAGTTTTATATGAAAAGGTTCAAATTCTTACCCATCAGATTAGTGACTTCCTGTCTACATCATCCAAAAATGATTACTCGGTTCTAGGTGGGTGAAGATAAGATTTAACTATCTGCTGGGTTTTCCCTGCTATCTGGGATTTCAGGGGGAAAAGCCAAGACCCTTTTTATGACCATGACAGACTAATGCCAAGTACACACGATCAGATTTTCCGACAACAAAAATTGGATGTGAGCTTGTTGGCGGAAAGTCCAATCGTGTGTACGCTCCATCGAACATTTGTTGTCGGACTTTCCGCCAACAGATGTTGGCAAACAGGCCAGGTTCTCAAATTTTCCGCCAACAAATTTTTGTTGTCGGACTTTCCGATCGTGTGTACACAAGTCCATCGCACAAAAGTCCACGCATGCTCGGAATCAATGTTCACCAAACACAACATTAGCAGAGGGAGCCCAAGGGGGGCACATGACTATTGAACTTCCTTTTTATCAGCTCACCGTGCATCTTGTACGTCACTACGTTCGTAATTGTTGGCCAACATTTGTGTGACCGTGTGTATGCAAGACAAGTTGGAGCCAACAACTCGAACAAAATTCCACGGTTTTGTTGTCAGAAAGTTCGATCGTGTGTAGGGGGTATAAGAGTCAAATTTTTAGCTGGTCCTATATTCCTATTGAAACCAAAAGGTTGATTTACTAAAACCGGAGAGTGCGAAATCTGATGCAGCTGTGCATGGTAGCCAATAAGCTTCTAACTTCAGCTTGTTTAAATAAGCCTTGACAAAAAAACTGGAAACTGATTGGTTTCTATGCAGAGCTACACCAGATTTTGCCCTCTCAAGTTTTAGTAGTCAACCCCCAAGTATCCTCTACTAGATACTCCAATATATAGTGAATGCTGGGTGAGAACACCAAGACCCATGAACATTAAACCCTTTCCTTATGATATATGTATACTTACCCGTACTTTTCTTCGGTTTTACGTGTCCTTTTTTATGCAACCTCCTATTACCAAAAATGTTATGCTTTTTAGTATCTGCCTATTAATGCATTTTCTGTCATGTGGTGTTTCTTTGTAATGCTCACCATAACTGTCCTACTCCAATATAGGTTACATCTGCTACAGAGGAAAAAAAACACTATATTTGTGCAGCTTAATTAACATTTGATGGCTGACAACATTTCCCTGGTGCACAATGACTCTATTATAAAAAGCATAAGTGTGAGCTTTAATTACAAACAGACAAATGTGGTTGAATGTAAGAAGGGCAAATTTACGGTATATAAAATACGGTATATAAAATAATTATTTATAAATAGCCCCTTTAATGTGGTCTCGTGGACTGACCTCTTTGCAAAATGTCTGAAAAAAAAAAGGTTTGTCTTTCCAAGGGAAACCATATAGTTTTCAAATGCCATTTTCTGTTAGAATCAAAACAAGGAAAAGAAACGAAAGAATCGAAAAAAAGAAAACTGATAGAAAATGTAGGTTAAATTGGTATATAACAAAGATGACAAATACACTGACATGCATAGTTAACACTAAAAAGAAGGCATCTTTTGTGTCTGAATATGCCATTAGTCCTAGCAGAGCCCTGTGACCTAGGAGAAGCTGTATAAGGCTAATGAATAATGAACTTGAGGGGCAATGTTAAGACACTAGTTCCTCATCAGGTCCACCTCCCTTTTAGACTGATAAGGGATAGACAATGTTATTATTTGTGGGTTTACACACCAGCGCCTAGTATTCATGTGGGAAACAATGTTTGGGGGCAGAGCATAATGGTCCAAGTCAAAAAAGGAGCTCCCCATCAATACCCTTCCCCTTCAGTAATAAGTGGTATGTATGGTTTGGGGCAGTGCCCGATAGGTGACATTGGAAGAATAGTTCCCCACCAGGTTTGCTCACCCTTGGTTTGGCCTACCATTTTGATGTTTGATTTTAGGTTGTGAGAAAACTGAAGAACAATTACCTACCAGGTCCACTCTCCGTTTGTTTGACAATGGTTCTGCTGCTTCATTATTTAACCACTTGAGCCTCGGAAGGTTTTACCCCCTTCATGACCAGGTCATTTTTAGCTATTTAGCACTACGCTATTTTAACTGGTAATTGTGCAGTAATGCAATGCTGTACCCAAACAAAATTGCTATAATTTGATTCACAAATTTTTGGTGGTATTTGATCACCATTTTTTTTTTATATAAACGAAAAAAGACTGAAAATTTTGAAAAAAAAATTTTACTTTCTGCTATAAAACATATCCACTGGTCCAACAATATGGAAATAAAGTAAACTAAGCCCCTTTTCTGTAGGAATAAAGTTAGGATTTATCATTAGATCAATACTTCTATCCTGCTACCAGATGCCATGTTACAATCAATCTGACCTTTATTGCAGAGATTAAGACGAATTACTGATCAGAGAAGAAAAGATTCTCACTTGATATCTTTGATTACTGTTGGATCACAGAAAAATATGTCTTTGAGCCCCACTTAACTGCCATGCACACCCCTGGGCCAACTGAAAGTGGACAAATATAGATTTTTTTGGGACAGATTTTCTCACTGTTTTCCCTCTTGAGAGTGTCCGCGCAGTCCGCAGAGTGCATAAACATGCTTGTTTGGCCAATATGACCGTGTATGTTCATGCAACATTTTTTCCAGACTGTTCAAGATTGTTCAGTGCTACTTTACATACCTAAAATCAGAATAACCTATTGCCAGTCAGTCTAGTCTTTACCAGTACAACCCTTCTCCATCTCTCTGAAACCACTTTTCTGAGCCCCTTCCTTCACCCTTCTTCACCTCTCTATCTCCTCACATTGCTCTCTATGTCTCTTTGCCCTTTTGGTTCAGCTTTAAATCCCCCACCTGTACTCACTTCATATTATGGTCCAAGTCTTTCAAAAGTACCACTGGAAACTAAGAACACCCCACTGCTTTTGCCTGTAGCTTGTAAGAAGGTAACATCTTGAGCCAAAGATCGGGCATAGTTACCATTATTAGACAAAGTTTCAGGAACATCCCCTTATGGGTCATTGTGAGTCACTTGCTGATGTATGCATTGTGATGTGATTAATTCTCTGCAACATTATCTCACTTTTTATTTTACTCAACTAATCCCATGTTCCCTCAAGGAGGGTAACTCTCTCCATTGGTCAACCAGGGTTTTTTTCCTTCATTGAAAAGACATTTTCTCAACCATTTGCTCAACCAATCCCATGTTCTCTCAAGGAGGGTAACTCTCTTCTTCGGTCAGCCAGTGTATTTTTCTTTCATTGGAGGAACATTTTCTCAACCATTTGCTCAACCAATCCCATGTTCCCTCAAGGAGGGTTACTCTCTCCGTTGGCCAACCAGTTACTTTTTCCATCATTGGAAGAACATCTTCTCCAATCACAGAATAGTTACACACTATGAAGGAAAGTAGGCAAAAAATTTTAATCCCTGTTGTAGGCTGGGTGCACTGGGGCCATGCTTTAAACAGTAGGTGCTATAAGCATGGAGAGAGGTTTTCCTCTCTACCAATTTTACTACATTATTCTGTGACAATGCTATTGGGCATGTTTAACCACCATACAGTGGAGTGAACTGGAAATCTGTGTGTGGATGAGCATCTGTCTCTTGGGTGCTTTGGCATATGTAGCTGCCCAAACCGCCATAGTAATAAAAATAATCTGCCACTAATTAGAGTTTCACCTATGTGTCCTAAGTGTGTAACTGTATGATACTGTATATTATGTACCTGCTTACGCATATGTAATGTGCATATATCTAATTTTGAACTTATTACATTTTAAACTAATTTTCTACTACTATTTTAAACAATTTTGTACTAATTACAGTAGCAGCAGTATATATGGTTCCCACAAAGTAATGTTATTGCTCTCTGACTGGCCCATTTAAGTCATTTATTCAGTTTTGAGGCTGGAGGAGACTTATATCAGTGTTCCTGAACTCCATTGCTCAAGTATCCCCAGCATGTTTTCAAGTTATCTTCCACATATGATTTCATCCAAATTCCTGTCTAAAGAATTGTCATAGCTGTTACATTCAAGAGACATCTTGAAAACTTGAACTTTTCTTAGTACTTAAGGACTGGAGTTGAGAAATACTAACACCCTACCCATTGCAGCCATATGTGCTTAGCACAGCAGTTATCATAGAACTGTTAATAAGGGGATCTCTGATGTCTTTGCTGTGCTTGGCATATGGTGATTTATGTCTTTGTCTGATCTCGATCCATAGTCAGGTCACTGATAGTAAGCCTGGAAGGGCTCGGTATTGTGTACCAGTGTTCTCCACAGGATAAGCTCAAATTCTGGAACTTTTTCGATATTACCATACACTATATTACCCAAAGTATTGGGACGCCTGCCTTTATATGCACATGAGCTTTAATGGCATCCCAGTCTTAGTCCATATGGTTCAATATTGAGTTGCCCCCCCCCCCCCCCCCTTTGCAGCTACATCTTCAACTCTTCTGTGAAGGTTGTCCACAAGGTTTAGGAGTGTGTCTATGGTAATGTTTGACCATTCTTTCAGAAGCGCATTTGTGAGGTCAGGCACAAATGTTGGACGAGATGGTCCGGCTTGCAGTCTCTGCTCTTATTCATCCCAAAGGTATTCTATCAGGTTGAGGTCAGGACTCAAGGTCCTCCACCCCAAACTCGCTCATCCATGTCTTTCTGGTCCTTGCTTTGTGCACTGGTCCAAATCATTTGGTGGAGGGGGGGGGGTTATGATGCAGGGTTGTTTTTCAGGGGTTGGGCTTGGCCCCTTAGTTCCTAAACCTTGTGGACAGCCTTCCCAGAAGTGTTGAAGCTGTTATAGCTACAAAGGGTGGGCCAACTCAATATTAAACCCTACGGACTAAGATTGGGATGCCATTAAATTTTATATGCGTGTAAAGGCAGGCGTCCAAATACTTTTGGTAATATAGTGTATTAACACTTTCGGAGGGTGGCTTGGGGGATATTTTAATTACAAACTTACAGTTTCTGAAATAACAAAGCAAGCCCTGTAATTCAATAACTACAGTGTGTAGGTGGTAGTGGAATTCCAATGGTAAATTAATGTGTCTGGCTGGGTTAAAAGGTTAAACAAAGGGCACCAAGCTCACATATCTGCCATCGGTGATTACTTGGTAATGACAGCATATATTTTATGGTATATGTGCTTCCTGTTCTGTCTCATCCTACTCTACAACATCTATGTTTAGCCCCGTGTGACAGATTTTCTTTTAGCATGAAGCATTCTTCAAATTCTTTGGTTTTCTTCCTCTAAAAATTTCTATAATTCATTATTTTAAAATATAATTGCATGCATTCATCTATTATGCTATTAACACATCAGCTTACTTAAATGGTGATTGACGAGTGATGACTGATTCTGGATCTAGAAGGAAATGCTTCTGGTCTAAAGAACCTGACGCTGTGTCTACTGTTACCACTGGGAAACCCATCTGCAAGACCCAGGTGTCCATGATGTTTCTAACAGAATCAGGAAGTGTTATGTTGCTTTGTTTATCTACAGCCTAAAAATGAATAAAATAAGGCTCTGTTATTAATACTGTACAATATAGTAAGATGGCGTTGCATCACAAAAATCATTGAAAATAAGAAAGACAATGGAGAAGTGAGTGGACACTTGTCACCTTTGGAAAGCATAACTACTGGAGGGAATATGAAAATCTCACAATGCTTGCTAAACAGTCTTAACATACATTTTCTATTTACACAATGCTGTAGTATGCAAGTTTTGTCTTAATTCAGAATTCAGAATACGTTATTAATCCCAAAGTGTAATGATTATCCATCCCTTCTCCAAAAGGCGAATGGGTGAGTCTATCTATCATATGGTCTCCTATTATATGGTCTCCCATGACACATCATATTCTGGGTACATGTCTTGGAGCCTAACAGTACTCAGCTATGCCAAGTGTATGGTTTGTTCTGTCATATGCCCATGTAATCTAGAGAATTATTATTGAAGCAATTTGTATGGAGCCCCTGGAAGACGTGATGTTGTCACGAAACGCGTAGGGCGGAGCTAGACGACGCGCTGACGTCACCTCCAATCTGTGCTCCATTTCCAGTAGGACGGGTTTGTCCGAGTCCACACGGCCAACGGACCGGACTTAAGGCTCTTTTTTCTGGATGACACTGTAAGTGTGTATTTATGAGTTTTTGAATAAAGTCCTTTATGGTTTTACACTATGCAATTTCCATCTTTATTTTATGGTACGCCCCTTCCACGAGTTGGTTCTTTACCGCTGATGTTGTGATGACCCTGTAGTGGATATCGATGCGGGTTCCAGTTGCCAGTTTCAGCCGTGCTTGCGAGCTGTGATCCTCTGTAGTGGGGGATCGTGGCTTTCCAGTAAGGAGTGACCCCTTCCATTCTTGGTGGTGGACTGTCCTTTTCACGGACGAATATTTGTCAATCACTTGGAATTTTATTTAGATAGTGCCACCTTCCAGACTGTTTTTTAATTCACCCTTTGGACTTTCAAGATTGCATGAGGGATTTACTTTTGATTTATTTTTGTTAATATTGTTTTTCTGTGTTTGCACATAATTGTGCCTATTTAGAAGTTGTCACTGTTTTTATATTTATGCACATTTTGTTACTCACTAGCGTGATTCTTTTTGTTTCTTAATTTGTATGGATGGCCTTGCAGTGATATGTGATTGGTATGCAGTGGCATGGGGGTGCGGGGGGGGGCCCGCACCGGGTGACACCCACCAGAGGGATGACACCCGTCAGAGGGGTAATACAGGGGCCGCTGCTAAACACTGTACATTTTTGACTGCAGCGGAGCAAGCAGGGCACTCGGCCGTGCGGGGGAGGCTGCCTGTAACACTCCTCACTCAGTCAGGCTAATATCCCCGAGTGAGCCGTAGTTGGTGGGCAGAGCTGGCGGTGTAGCTGCCTCCTCCACTCCTTCCACAGCTTCCTCCACTATGGCTGATCCTGCTGCTGAAAGGAGCCACCCTAACTTGCCCTATACCACCCCAACCTGCCCTATACCACCCCAACCTGCCCTGTGCCACCCCAGCCTGCCCTATGCCACAGTAACTTGCCCTATACCACCCCAATCTGCCCTGTGCTACCCTAACTTGCCCTATACCACCCCAAGCTGCCCTGTGCCAACCTAACTTGCCCTATACCCCCCAACTTGCCCTATACCACCCCAACCTGCCCTGTGCCACCCCAGCCTGCCCTATGCCACACTAACTTGCCCTATACCACCCCAGCCTGCCCTGTGCCACACTAACTTGCCCTATACCACCCCAGCCTGCCCTGTGCCACTTCAATCTGCCCTGTGCCACACTAACTTGCCCTATACTACCCCTAACCTGCTCTGTGCCACCCTAACTTGCCCTACACCACCCCAACCTGCCCTATGCCACCCTAACTTGCCCTATACCACCTCCAACTTGCCACTATACCACCCTATACTACCCTAACCTGCCATTATAGCACCCTATACTATCATTTATAGGGGCCGGTTTGGGGTGCGCCCTGTGACTGTGCGATGCCTGCAGAGTGCTGGGCAGCCTAGACAGGAAGGAGGAAGGGGGTGACGCCATGTTTTACCACACCGGGTGACACCAACCCTAGTGACACCACTGTTGGTATGCATTATAATGGTATAACTGGTAGTAATGTAAGCTGTAATACTGAATCTCATGGCTGTTCAGTAAATTTGGCAAAAAAATATATTTAACCTGCCCAGATTTATGATTCACAAACTAGCGTGCTTGCTATTAGGATACTTTCTAGGCTAGAGGGCTCTACAGGTCTAGCTTCTGACACCTCCCCCTGGTTCTAGAAACTACCAGAAAGTTCTAGAAGCTAGTGAGCAGAGGTGAGGGGGCAGTGATCTGCACATTTGCAAGAATCTAATCAATCTCCGGCCAGGAGGCATGGCAAGGTAGTTGGATGGGCTCATAAACATAGAAGAGTCTGGCCAGGAAGGGGGTCGGATGGAAGATGGAGTGTTGAGGCTGGAGTTGTGAGGCCTGTGAGGGGACCCCGGGGTTGGGGGGCTCTGCCTCCAGGCTGGAGCTGAGGAGAGAGGAAAGGAAGTTGCAGAGGAAACTCCACTAACCTACCGTCTCATCCAGGAGATCTTGCCCAGCAAGCAAAGACCTGTCCAGCAGGAGGCCTGAACAGCAGTCTATGCAAGCAGCAGGATTCAAGGGACAGCATGAATACCTCCACCTTTCATCCCCAGGGTCAAAAAGGGAGAAATCTGCTAGATGCAAGCAAGCTTTCATGGGACGGTGTGTTTGCTAACCTAAATCTTTTGCTCTGGGACAGGTGCGCTGGCATTTTCTACAAGAGAACATAGAGCTCCTGCTATCAAATTGGGACTTGGCTAAGTTTCATCAAGGGGACATAAAGCTCCTGCCAGCAGTTTGGATAGCTGCTACTGAGTAAACACCGAAACTACTGTATTCCCGAGGGAGTACAGACTAGGATCCATTTTTGTTTTTTGCAAGAAGTATATAGAGAAGTTTGTCCTCTCATCTATTAAATTCAGTTTTGGGGCATCCCATAACCCCTCATCCCTATCCAAGTTGTTATTCCCCTAATAAAACAACAAAAACAAGTCAATAACTGGTTTCTGTGTCTGGATGCAAGTGGAAAAAGCGTGTTGCCTGGCTGTGCATGAGTAGGGGGACCCAAAATCCAGAGGCCCTCTAGAGGGCAGAGCTACACTAATATGCATAGCCTATAAAACCTTCTACAGGTATTAAGTGTTATGTATACAATAATAAAAATATAGACAAAATACACAATTCATTCTTAGGTTCTTAAGTATGCAACTTAATTACATTACCATCTGCAGGTGATCCCATAGGTCATTATATATTGTATTGGCATATTTGAAAGCTTCCAAATAGCTCTAAAATACAAAATACAACATTTTCAGTATTTGTAGAGGTAAATGACATGAACAGACTTTTAAAGCAACTATCATTTTAGAACACATTTTATCGACACCTACATGTTGTACATTTTATTAAATTAAATCTATTTTTTAAACATTTATAATAGGGTAGGGAAGCAATCTTCTGTGTATCACAGATAAAAATAATGAACAACGCTACTGAAAAAAATGTCTGTATACATATCCCCAATCATTACATTTAAATAATAGAATCCATCATATCTCTTCCAAATCTTCAGTGCATCAAATAAAGTGCAACCATATATGACAAACAATATAAAAGTGAAAAAAAAGTTAATTTATCTTATGTAACTTGTGCCTTTTATATGAAGTATTCTATTTGTGAACCAGTGAGCACCTTCTCCAACACCACTACCCTAGGGATTTGTGATTCTGCTCACCTTGGAGTTGACCTCCAAATTATAAGAGGTTAGAAATGCACCAAGAAATATTGGGGGGAAAAAAATCATTACACACAGCCTCCCTAATGGTAGAAAAATGCCGCTCATGATCCACACACTGAGCAGCCGTACATGATGACGTTACTCCATAAGCTTTGCCCCTACGCAATATGTACCTGGGACATAACATCCATTCACACATCTCCTACAGCCAGGAAAGCAGCTAATCAAGCATGATCTGTGTTTGGTTAGCTGCTTTGGAGGACAGAGGAGATATTAGACCCCTGTGGTCTCCATAAAAGTACCTTCACCAGCCAAAAGCTATCACAAAGGGGTCTTGGTAGCTGCCTTGTGATAGCAGTAAAGTTAAATTTAAAGAAAAAAGTGTACATTTAAAAAAAAAAAATTAAATCACTCCCGTCCCCCTGCTCAATCACACAAATACAAACGCATGTGTAGGTCCCAAACATGTATGTAAACAGCAATTGCATTACGCACGTAAGCTATCTCTGCAAATGATGGAGCGAGAGCAATAATTCTAGTGCTGTCATTCACAATTAACAACCTGTAAAGGCTTTTAAAGCCTCACCTATAAAAAAAATGTAGGTAGTTTGTCTCCATATCACAGGCTCATGCAATTTTGAGTCTTGACATATTTGGTATCTATTCACTCAACACAACCCCATCTTTTATTTTTTTTTAAAAACAGTTGGGTATTGTATTGTGTTTTGTGTATATTTTTCCTGAAATTTGTGTTTGATAAACAAATTCACAAATATCGTGTAACACAACAAAATTGCAACAGCCCCCATTTTATTCTACAGGGCCTCTGCTTTCAGAATATACAGTATATAATGTTTGGGGGTTCAAAGTAATTTTCTAGCAAAAAAATGCAAATTTTAACATGTGTGTGAAAAATGTATAAATTGCCCCCAATGCATAGAAAGAATCAAGATACTAAGTATGTGCCATTGTCAGATTCATGGTGGAGCCTAATTCTCAATCAATGTTCAATGAGGGGCGGACACCCATTGTTCCCTCGATATTTGTCTGTCTATGTTTTCCTATGGCTGTATGATAAAAGTTGCAATTAAGGCTATGAGTAAATGCAGATTTGCACTTGTTAGGTGTTCAGTTTTGTGCAGCTAATCTAGTGATCTTTTCACACCTTTTACCTTAGAAAAGCACAGATTTTAAATGTTATAAACCATTGATTAAAGTCAGGAGATACTTACAGCCAGTCCTTCTACAAAAAGCTCTTCAGTGAGAAACGAGGACAACATTCTAATAACTGATGCACCCTGCACAAAACAGAATATAAGTTCAGAAGAAATCATGAAACAAAAATCTGTTATCATTATTATTATTACTGTTGCTGTTATAATGGTTATAACACTAAAGACCAACCCCATCTACAATTAATATGTCTGTTATGAGTGGACACTAGTTAGTGCAATCACCTGCCAGCTTCTTCTACTGAGGGCTAGGATGGTGAGATACATCAGCCTTTCTCATCCAGTGTTCATTGGAACCCTAATCTTCCTCCAGAGGTTTCTAGGGGGTTCTTAAGCAATGAACAATTTCTGCAGTCTCAGATAAGTAACCAGTGACTACAATGGCCTTTTTAGCTATCTGTAGGAGAAGATTCTTCCTATAGACCACAAATGTAAAGAGCATTCTTTCCAATGACCATCACACTAATGTACCTTGAGCTGTAGATTATTATTATATTATTATTTTTATATTATATCTGTTAGAAGATTTTAAGTTCATTATTATTTTAAGTGATAAAAGTTTCTGAAAAATAAATGAAACACATAAATGTTATATGTAATTTGTGATGGTTTCTGAAGGTTAACAGGATGGAGGACAGAGGACAGAGGAGTGGTTTAGCTGGGTAGATATTTCTATTTTGAGTTGCTATGTCAGGACAATGGGTGGAGTAATGTTGCTTATCTTTAGACTATAGCCATTTAAAGTATATATGCAAATATGGGTGTTACTAGGATATGCTGACATAACATTTTGAAACAGTATAAGAATGGATCAGATTCATGGTAGAATAGGAATGGAGTAGGGTTAACAAGAGAAAAGTAACCCAACACTTTGGAGAATGTAACATCAAGATGTCTCCTCCTCCTTCTGAGACCATCACCATGCCACATGTTATCGATGTAAGTCTGGTCTTTGCTTATCTTTCTGAACAAATAAACAACCTTTCTGGAAGCATCGTATGAACGAAGGATTCTTCAATTTCTACTAAGAAACTAATTCCTAAAAGTAAGTTGGAAATGCGGCCTTGGACAAAGTACAGAAACATATCTCCTATACACCCTACCCTCTAGGAGAGAGGACACTGATATTTATATAACATATAACACAAAGACATTGCTATACATCCAGAAACGCCCCTGAGAATAAGAACTGATAATATCTAGAATTATAGATATTTATACTTTTCTTTCAATGGCGAGCCAGCTAAAATGGTCAATTTTTTCCCACTCCTTGACAAAGGGGGGAAACGAACACAATTTTGTGATTGATCAAGTCTCGGGAAAAAACGATCAAAGATCCTAGAAGGAGGCGTTTGCGTCAGATGTGGACAACAGTTCAGTAAAGTCGAGGGTGAGTTTTTCTTTGTCTGTTTTCTCACCTCTAGCCAAAGTTTGTAACTTTGAAGAAAAAAAAAAAAAAAAGGAAGACCCAGCCTACGAAGTTGATTGACAAGGCCATTTGGATGGTATGCTTCAAGCTATTGTTGGAAATCCAAGACTTTGTTTGTGAAAACGTAACGTTACATACGTGAAGATTTCTGCCAAGGTTAGTTCCTAAGAAGGTGAGAAAGTCTCACATAAGAAAATATTGGGTAGTTGCCCAATAAGAAAAAATGTTGAATCAGGAACTGAGACTTCACGTTATTTGAAAAAGCTACCATTGAGGTACAACAGGCAGATGTATGTACTATTTGGTAAGCTAAGATGAAAGTCGGATTTTGATGTTTGAAGATGGAAAGTCCAAGAAACAGGCAAAGAAAAATCAACAGTCAAGAACACTAAAGCACACTAAAGCACACTACAGCACACAATACAAGGAACAAGGCAAAAAGCTACAAGAAAATTATTCTTCAAAGAAAGAAGAAGTAACGAACGAAAGAAAAAGCAACAAACGAAAGAAAAAGCAGCAAATGGAAGAAAAAGCAACAAACTAAAGAAAAGGCAACGAACAACAAAGTTAAAGGACATTATTCATCTCTTGTTTTTTTTTAAGTGCGCACAGGACTATCATACTAAACAAGGGGTGAGTGTGTTTGTTTATATAAAAGGGTAACATGGGATGGTTAACACCTCAAGGCTCAGAAGTATTTTCCTGTACCATCGGGAAATTGATATATTCCATATATATGGAATACAGGAATACATGCAGTAGTAAGGTAATTAATTAATGCCAGAGTGTAAAGAAGTTATTTAATAAGGAAACTAAGTTTAATGCTGCATGTAAATGTTTATAAATATTTAGGCCCTGAACAACAGAAAATGTGTGTTATTACACGTGGTCATTTTAAAACATATATATACAGGGCAGAGAAAAAGTTTTCAGAGAAAAAGTATTGATTAAGATTGTGGAAAGAACTGCATGAAATTGAGATAATGGAAAAAACATGGTGTATAGTGTTTTACAAAAATCCTAACAGATTTGGTTGTAGGAAATAATAAGTTAAGGATTGAACAATTTTTACAAAAATTCCAAACTTAGATTTGGTTATTAAATTAAAAGTAGTAGATTGTTCTAATTTATTTAAGATTACCCAGAGAAAATATTAAAATATAAAAGTTTTGTTCTATCTAAAAAAAATTGTAAAAATAACAATTGTTAAAAGTCTTTGTAAATGAGTATTTCTGGTAAAAGTGAGGGCTTTGATTGATGGAGGAGTTTTCTCGGGCATATGGCCAATTGCAGTTTTTGGGCTTGACCCAATCTGTGAGTTTCACGAGATTGTCCTCTAAACAATTTTTTTGTCATTACTATAATCAGGAAAGTCATATAACGTAGTGTACATGATTTTTGGCAGATGTACAAACAAAATATGTTTAAAAAGTGGTAAAAAGGTTAAACATTTTAAAAACAAAAAACATGATTGTTACCGAATTGTACAGTGTAGTGTATACAAAGCATGATAGCTAAGACTGACTGTAACAGATCATTCTCTAAAGAGTTTGTGACATGCGAGGAGTGTATTACCAACAGAGAAATGCAGATCAAGTTACACAGACTAGTCGTCATGCCATGACATTTTTCACTTCTGTGGATCAAAGTCTTCCAAATATCTGGAAGAGGGTTCATGGATGAGAAAAATGTATTTTTAAAAGGTATTATTACTTACTAAAGTAACTGTTTTTAAAAAATTAAGATTTTTTGGGCCTTAATAACTTTTCTCGAGAGTTCATTGAGATTTTTGCAGACAAAGTATCTATCTGAGTGAATTTTAATGAATTATATAGGCTTACTGTAGGGCAAATGTTTTTAATTACAAGAGAGAACTTATATATAATAATTTGAAGATCTAAAGAAAGCCCTTATTAATTTAGTATTTTTTTGATTAATATAGAGATCTCTCTCAGCCATTTTACATTCAAGTGTATGTGGGTGATGAGACAATTTCATTGGTATTTATAAAAAATATGTTAGGAGTGCATTGTCCAATGCTACAGGTCAGAGACATTGTGGGTTTTGCACCATTTGTTTTGAAAAGCATCTTATGTTACACTAAAGGTGTTATTACAAGGAAAACAGAAGGTGTCAACACACACAGCTTTGTCTAGTGGCAACTGGATGTTAAAAAGATCAGTTGTAGTGGCATATAAATACATGGTGACTAAAAAGACTAAAAAATTATGCAATATGAGGGATAGAGCCACAGTTGTGTAAATTAATCATGAAAAAGTCACTTTTTCAACTTTTAGTGGACATTTATTGGGAAAGAATTTCTTGTGCTTCTATAGATGGATCCAAATATTGGCACAATGGAATGACAATATTAAACTTTCTGTAAGTGTCTGCATTGAAAGCTGATCTTAAGACTGCCATGTGTTTGTTTAGCAGTCAGAGTGACAGGCATGCGTGGTTCATTCAATCATACTGTATGAGAGGGATGGTTGGTTCTGAAAAGAAATTTCAACATGATCAAATTTCTTTCAGAAATAGAATATTTGGGAAAGCCCAACCTAAATTGTCAGTGTAAAGGAAAAAATACAATAATCTGGTAAGATTATTCTTTTACAAGATTTAATATTAGTCACAGGATAAAGAGGGGGGCTGACATTTTGTCTTAGAATCAGTACAGACTGATGAAGATAATATTTATTGTAAAAAAAGAATTGATTCCAACAATAATGGATAGAGTTATTTTTAAATGAAATTTTTTCTTTTTGCATATCCAGGTACCTGATTGATTGATTTTTTTGTTTAAGCTAATGAAAGAAATTCTGAACTACTCATTTTAGAACCCTTTGTCATCAAACTTCTGAATATTGTTTTATTTGTTTATAGAACAATCCAATAGGAAAGAGTAACCTAATACTACAAAGCATTGAGGAATTTGGCAAATCTTTATAGATTGATTATATTAGTTTTTTTTTCCTGCTTAAGGAGGATATAAGGATGTTGTTTTTTTAGTTAATGTTTCTTTTTGATAAATTAATTGAGGTTATTCTAGAAAAAATAACATTTTTAACAAAAGCTAAGTTGTTGTGAACTTATGTCATATTCCATTGGGGTTGGATTTCAAACCATGGAATCAGATTATGATTTAAAATTTTGCAGGACATGTATGCAATTTTAGGTATTTGGTAAAGTTTTTGTTTCTTATCATCTTAAGTACTCAGGTATTGTAGAATATATGAATAGTATTATAAAGTCTAAATAGGGTAAGATGATTCAAGAATAAGGTAAAGATTGGGTGACTTATTTACCTGCTACAGTTTTAGTTTAAAAACTTTATTATTTTCTAAACATAAGGTTTGTTAACCTTTTGAGTTAATGACAGGACGTCTTTTGAGATTAGCATACTCCGTTATTTTTATATAATCTGTTGTATATAAAGTAGTGTGGTTGCAAACTTTGAAAACAACAGGTACAGGTATTTCAGAAGTTTGTTCACAAATTACGGCTAGGCCTTTGCTAAATTTAAATAGAAATTATGTCTTGAATGAGATTTCTACTTCTTATGAGCATGTTTAGTAATTTATTCCAGTAGCTAAAGTTATGGTTAAGAATTATAGATCTGAAGGTACCAGGGATGCCAACAGAGATGTCAACTGAGATATCAATTGGAAAGATTATTTTGTTATTTTTAAGGTACATTGGAATTTTGATTTTTTGTTTCTAAAGAATTAGTAATAAAATAAATAAAAATAATTGGTAAAAATAAGAATAAAATGGGTAAACACAGAAAGGATTATTATTAGTCTAGAATGGTTTATATTAAATAATGAAAATTTCTAAGGAAAACATATTTTTATAAGAATTTGATACTTGTTTTCATTTTCTTTTATAGATATGTCTTTCGTTTCTAAATTTAAAGAACATGATTAGATAGATAAATAAATAGAAAAATAAATAGAAAGATGGATAGAATATATAAAATATGACAATCAAATAATGGAAAAGTTTTATGTCTTTTTATGTATCTACAGACGAGTAGATTATTTATTATGTTTATAATTGTTCACTGTCAAGGATAATGTATAAAAACTTATATTGTAGAAGTTATTTGGTTATTGAAATTTCCAGGAATGGAAGAAATTTTATTTATTAATTAGTAATTTACATTACGAAGCAATATAATTTGATTTTTCAAAGATATGTATTTCATCTTTATATTAAAATAGTCAAATTATATGGTTAAAGTCATAAGAGTTTTCACAGGAAGTTAAATTAATTTATGAAGTTGAAGGAAGAAAATCTTTAATATTACATGATTTAGATGGAGAATTAATTAAAATTAATTAATATAATAATTTAAATTTTCTCAATGGAATGAAATAGTTAAATATTTTTCATAAGAATATCGCAGAGTTTTGGAAAATGTTTATGTACAATATCTGACACACTAAATTGTATTACTGTATATTGTATTGTATTAATGTTTATTTTAATGTATTAATGTTTATTGTATTGTTTGTATTGAAAAAGTGGATCAGAGACCTTTATTATTTAAGATGAATGCACTTATAGTGCATTGAGGGGGAATTGTTAGAAGATTTTAAGTTCATTATTATTTTAAGTGATAAAAGTTTCTGAAAAATATATGAAACACATAAATGTTATATGTAATTTGTGATGGTTTCTGAAGGTTAACAGGATGGAGGACAGAGGACAGAGGAGTGGTTTAGCTGGGTAGATATTTCTATTTTGAGTTGCTATGTCAGGACAATGGGTGGAGTAATGTTGCTTATCTTTAGACTATAGCCATTTAAAGTATATATGCAAATATGGGTGTTACTAGGATATGCTGACATAACATTTTGAAACAGTATAAGAATGGATCAGATTCATGGTAGAATAGGAATGGAGTAGGGTTAACAAGAGAAAAGTAACCCAACACTTTGGAGAATGTAACATCAAGATGTCTCCTCCTCCTTCTGAGACCATCGCCATGCCACATGTTATCGATGTAAGTCTGGTCTTTGCTTATCTTTCTGAACAAATAAACAACCTTTCTGGAAGCATCGTATGAACGAAGGATTCTTCAATTTCTACTAAGAAACTAATTCCTAAAAGTAAGTTGGAAATGCGGCCTTGGACAAAGTACAGAAACATATCTCCTATACACCCTACCCTCTAGGAGAGAGGACACTGATATTTATATAACATATAACACAAAGACATTGCTATACATCCAGAAACGCCCCTGAGAATAAGAATTGATAATATCTAGAATTATAGATATTTATACTTTTCTTTCAATATCCTATTATAATTATTATTATATTATAATGATTTTATATTATAGTTTATTATAATCATTATTATATTATAATTATTCGTAGGGGTTTCCTGAGAACGGAAAGTTATTTCAAAGGTTCCTCCATGTTAAAAGGGTTGAGAAAGCTGGATATACTGTACAAAATTAATACTAATTGATTTTCCTGAATATCTTCAAAATATATGACTTCGCATACTCCAAATAATTATTTTTGTTAATATCTTATAACAAAACCAATGAATGTTTGCTAAACTGTAACGTTATAATAGATTTTACCCACCTACCTCTGTGCTATAAATTGGTTTAGTCCACTGAGTGCAAGAGGAGTTTTTCCAGATGTAGGAATTCGTTACAAAATTCCCCCTTTACAAACTTCAGTTTTGTGTTCTAAGGTTGTTCCTTTGTTATTGTAGGTTCTATAAGTTGTAATGTAGTGTCTATACGCCTGTATAGTAGTTTTAGATCTTAAACTGCATGTGAGTGAACCGTATAATGAAAGCAAGCTGAGATGCAGACTCGGCTGTATATGAATAAGTCTTCATTATGTGAGCACAATGTTGTTATTGTTGGCTGAGTTCTAGATTGGTCTGTTTTGCTCTGTATGTTCTGCTGTTTCATACGTCCTGTAAATTGTATTTATGGTAGGAAGGAATGTATTGTAATAACTCCCTGTTACGATATAGGTGGGCTGTTGACCTACGTATATCTTATGTATATTTCATTCATGTTTCTGCACTTTTATTTAATGTCTATTACAAAATCCAATATATGGCTACTGTTCTTGTTATGTTAGCCTGTGTGCACAGAAGAGTTTTCCTGGAGGTGGGCTGTTGACCTGAGTATACAGACAGTGGCAGTCCGTTTCCCTATTGTCTTACAGGGCTCCAGCCACATGAACTCAGCCTCAATAAAGACCAGAGTGTCTCTGCCTTATGCCCTTAAAAATGCTCTAAAGTCTAGGGCTGGGTTCATATATGTGCGATTTGGATGCTTTTTTCACCGCATCCAATTCATATGACATGTGAGTGTGACCGGCTCTCAATGGAGCCAGTTCACACAGGTCTGGGGACGTCTATGATACGGTTTCCAAAAGGGTCTCGTGGGTTTTTGGGTCTGGTTCAGGTGCGAATTCAGGAAAAAATTCGGACCTGAATCACACCTGAACAGAAATGCACCAGACCCCGGCTGAAAACTGCGGCCGCACATATGTGAACCCAGCCTAAAGGTTTTTTACCTTAATGCATTTTCTGAACTATGACTATGTGGAATTGTGTAAACAATTAAAGCTGCTGAACAGAATTACAATGCTCTTTACAGGTAAAAGTAATCAACTGTGTAGTTCGTTTTTTGCCTAGGTTTAGGTTAGTGTGGAATTAAAGCTGGTAGTTACAGGTGCTTCTTGATTACTGGGACTTTTCATAATGACCCTGACAAGTACAGCTTTTCTCAACCAGGGTTGCTTGGAACCCTAGAATTCTTCCAGAAGTTGGTAGGGTTCTTTGAGTGATGGCAGATTCATCTTCCATCTAAATGACCACAAATGTACTTTTCCACTGACAGCTATGTAGTGCACTAGGGAGAAAAGTTAGGCTATGGTGCAGTGTCCCCAAGAGGTACCTCTAAGCATACACAATAGGTAAAGGTCTCTGTGTAGCAGCTATAAAGGGACAGTCTTTAGTCCTAACTCTTTAGCTGACTAGCACTGGGGCTCTGTTGTACTGTTGGTGCACATGGGAATAGTCCTAGTCAAGCATGCACGCAGCAATAAGGCTACTAGATGGATGTATGGTCAGTTCCTAAAGGGCTCACTTTCTCTAGCAGCAGATGGTAATTCCCCACAGCAAGTCCAGGATACTTATTTGTACATTGTTTATTGTGGAGCCCTAATAGGCAGATTTTTTTTTTGTGGTCTTTCTTCTTTTTTGTAATGTACCACTCACTCTTTTTTATTGGTGATGATATATATTTGAAGAAAAAAAAAACATTATGGGAAAAAAATCCCCACAGCAGCTGCTCAGCAATATTGTAGCTCATCATCGGGTCACACACAGTAATTAGTCCATTCTCTGCTCTGCACCAAGGTGGCTCTGTCTGTTGGCACCTCCAACCTCAGCACTCTGGATCCTGCTCAGGGGGTTAAGTGTTCCCTGTGAGGTGTTTCTAACTGTGGGGGGAGTGTAGTGACTGGAGGAGGAGAGAGATCACTGTTGCTGATCATTAGGAACAGCAGATCTCTCTCTACTCCCCTGTCAGAATGGGGATCTGTCTGTTTACATTGACAGATCCCCATTCTGGCTCTCTGAGGAGCAATCGCGTGTCAGGCGCCCCCTAGAGCTCTTAAAGCGGCCGGCGTACACCTACGGCGATTCGTGCAGCCATGCCATCCTGCCGCAGTATAATGACGGCGGCTGGTCGGCAAGCAGTTAAAGGGTTCTTTTTAGGTAAGAAAGTTGAGAAAGACTAGTGTACTGTGACCACACATGGTTTGTAAATGCTTATTACCATTACTTTTGCCACCTTTTGTACAGCACTTGGCATTGGCTGGTAGAAGCTACAACACTCACCTTACTATAAGAAATGGAATCAAAAACTTCACTTATTTCTGCCGGGGTGTTCACTTCTTCTTCCTTGGACGTAAGAGGATGGGAAGAGGCCAAGGCATCAAATGCCATCACTCTGTGAACCTCATAGAGTACTATCAGGTCTTTCTGTAAGAGTGAGATGTACATGCATAATAGTCAAACTCTATCTCAGTTGCTGCATCAATCAACATGGATCTTCAATGGAAAGGTATTGACAAGACTATACATTTTATTTTATAGCATCCACTATGATTGGATAAAAGATTTACAGGGTCATTTTCACTCTTGGTGAAGAAGATCTGTTTGTTTTATCTGCATGTGATCGGACATTTTATAGGCAAAAGCAAATAACGATTTTCACAAATGAAATGCACAATTCTCATTTTTAGATTTTCTCACTGGGATTTCACAACAGCAGAGGTAATGTGTTGTAAACTTACTACAGGAAGTTAGGAACTGGATTTCCGAAAGTACAGCAGGTATTTGTTGGGAGAAGTAAGTATGCATGTATTGAAAAAGTTAACAGAATATTTTTATATCTTGATTATATATATATATATATATATTCTGTTTGAAATTTTTGGAGGGCAGCATACAAAGTTATGCACATAACAGTCATGTTTTAGAATGCAGTTTGTTGCTATGGAATTCATTGACTAAATTGGATATCTTTTTTTCCAAATGAACATAACATACACTACTGTGCAAAAGTGTTTGGCAGGTGTGAAAAAAATGCTGTCAAATCAATATTTGGTGTGAACCCCCCTTACCTTCAAACCAGCATAAATTCTTCTAGGTACACTTGCACACAGTTTGTGAAGGAACTTGGCATGTAGGTTGTTCCACACATCTTGGAGAATTAATCACAGATCTCCTGTGGATGTAGGCTGCCTCAAATCCTTCTGTCTGTTCATCCCACAGACTCCATGATGTTGAGATCAGGGCTCTGTGGGGTCCAAATCATTACTTCCAGTATTAATTGTTCTTCTTTACGCTGAAGATAGTGCTTAAAGTTCTCTCTTCTTCTCCCCCGCTGACAGGACGGGCTAGGCAGGTTCTGATTGGTCGGGGTTGACCAATTAGAATGCTTTCTATACGTACCTTTACAAGGTACATTTAGAAGATTAAGCCATGGCGATTTTTTCCGCAACCTCACCTTAGTAGCAGAGTTTGGCTGTTCCTCACCTGTACCTCCTCAGCTTTAGGCCTCCTACACAGCTGTTTCTGTTTCAGTTAATGACTGTGTTTCAACCTACGTATGAAATTGATCATCATTAGCACCTGCTTGGTATGCAAGTGTGCAAGTGTAAGAATTTATGCTGGTTTGAAGCCAAAGGGTAGTCACACTAAATATTGATTTCATTTTGATTTTTCTTCTGTTGACTCACTTTTCATTTTTTAAATTGATAAAAATAAACAATTGAAATATATATTTTAAAAGCATTCTTTATTTACAGCATTTCTTCACAGTTGCCTAAAACTTTTGAACAGTACTGAATCTTACAGTACATATTTAAAGAATTTAACTAATTTAATTTGCATGTACAGTATGTACTTCCTTATAAATAAAGATATTTATTCTGCACAAATATGCTATTTTTATTGGATAATTGTCCCTATCC
The DNA here is from genome assembly GCF_042186555.1 of Aquarana catesbeiana. Lineage (NCBI taxonomy): Eukaryota > Metazoa > Chordata > Amphibia > Anura > Ranidae > Aquarana > Aquarana catesbeiana. The sequence continues at coordinate 47,842,089 of NC_133326.1, read as the reverse complement.
TAATTTCCCTAGCGTTGGATTAAAAAATTTCCAATCAGCGTGTATTGAAAGAAAAACAATACCATATGATACAGCTGCAATCGGGCTATGTTTTACACACATTTTTGTAAATATTTTATTATATCTTTTCATGTGACAACACTGAAGAAATGACACTTTGCTACAATGTAAAGTAGTGAGTGTACAGCTTGTATAACAGTGCTTGTATAACAGTGTAAATTTGCTGTCCCCTCAAAATAACTCAACACACAGCCATTAATGTCTAAACCGCTGGCAACAAAAGTGAGTACACCCCTAAGTGAAAATGTCCAAATTGGGCCCAATAAGCCATTTTCCCTCCCCAGTGTCATGTGACTCGTTAGTGTTACAAGGTTTTAGGTGTGAATGGGGAGCAGGTGTGTTAAACTTGGTGTTATTGCTCTCACTCTCTCATATTGATCACTGGAAGTTCAACATGACACCTCATGGCAAGGATCTGAAAAAAATAATTTTTGCTCTACATAAAGATGGCCTAGGCTATAAGAAGATTGCCAAGACCCTAAAACTGAGCTGCAGCACGGTGGCCAAGACCATACAGTGGTTTAACAGGACAGGTTCCACTCAGAACAGCCCTCGCCATGGTCAACCAAAGAAGTTGAATGCACCTGCTCAGCGTCATATCCAGAGGTTGTCTTTGGGAAATAGAGGTATGAGTGCTGCAAGCATTGCTGCAGAGGTTGAAGGGGTGGGGGGTCAGCCTGTCAGAGCTCAGACCATACGTCACACACTGCATCAAATTGGTCTGCATGCTGCTGTCCCAGAAGGAAGCCTCTTCTAAAGATGATGTACAAGAAAACACGCAAACAGTTTGCTGAAGACAAGCAGACTAAGGACATGGATTACTGGAACCATGTCCTGTGGTCTGATGAGATCAAGATAAACTTATTTGGTTCAGATGGTGTCCAGCGTGTGTGGTGGCAACCAGGTGAGGAGTACAAAGACAAGTGTGTCTTGCTTATAGTCAGGGATGATGGTAGAATTGTCATGGTCTGGGGCTGCAAGAGTACTGCCGGCACAGGGGAGCTACAGTTCATTGAGGGAGCCATGAATGCCAACATGTACTGTGACATACTGAAGCAGAGCATGATCCCCTCCCTTCAGTATTTCAACATGATAACAACCCTAAACACACCTTCAAGATGACCACTGCCTTGCTAAAGAAGCTGATGGTAAAGGTGATGGACTGGCCAAGCATGTCACCAGACCTAAACCCTATTGAGCATCTGTGGGGCATCCTCAAACGGAAGGTGGAGAAGCGCAAGGTCTCTAACATCCACCAGCTCTGTGATGTCCTCATGGAGGAGTGGAAGAGGACTCCAGTGGCAACCTGTGAAGCTCTGGTGAACTCCATGCCCAAGAGGGTTAAGGCAGTGCTGGAAAATAATGGTGGCCACACACAATATTGACACTTTGAGCCCAATGTGGACATTTTCACTTAGGGGTGTACTCACTTTTGTTGCCAGCGGTTTAGACATTAATGGCTGTGTGTTGAGTTATTTTGAGGGGACAGCAAATTTACACTGTTATACAAGCTGTACACTCACTACTTTACATTGTAGCAAAGTGTCATTTCTTTAGTGTTGTCGCATGAAAAGCTATAATAAAATATTTACAAAAAATGTGAGGGGTGTACTCACTTTTGTGAGATACTGTATATATATATTAGAGATGCACCGAAATTTCAGTGGGTGAAAATTGTGTTTTCGCCATTTTGGCTATAAAGAAAAAATGTGCAGATAATGGCACCAAATAAGCACGCGATTTTACTGCGAATTTGCTACAATCATTTTACTGTGATTTTGACGCAATTTTACTGTGCTTATAGTGTGTTTTTCATAGGTCATGTGACTCAAAAACCACATCAAAAACTTAACACAGGTGCATTATTGATGTGTTCTTGCTCTGTTTTCAATGCATTTCAATGAGGAGGTATCATTTTGGTGCAGTTTTTTTAACTGACCAAAAATGCAGCAGGCAAGATATTTAACACCACAACAGAAGCGCAACAGACCAGTGTGAAGACATACATAGAATTTAAAGGGATGCATTTTCCTTGAGCTTTTCTTGCGCTAAAGTTGTCAATAATGGCTGACAATAAATTCATATTCAATTAAATTTTTGATATTAATTAAAACCACTTCCAGCCTAAGGCCGACATATGACGTCCTGGACTTTGAGTGGAGATATCTGAATGATGCCTGCAGCTGCAGGCATCATTCAGATATCTTTTTTTTTTCTGCCGGTGATTCCCTGCACTGTAAAAACATAGTGGCAGTCCAACCGCTTGATTGTTTTTACAGGTGGCGGTAGAGGACGTCCCCCCGCTCTCCGGTGTTTCTACCGCCTTGCCTGTGCGATTCGCAAGCCGGAGAAGGAATCCGCCGGTGGCAGAAGTTTACCATAGAGAATACCGTGGACCAGATGGTCCCTGGCAGTTTATATGACCTTCGGAGGCCGGTCGCGACGTTATGACATCACGCTTAGCCCGGCAGATGTAAACACTGCTGTATACTCGGCTGGAAAGGCCGAGATCATTTTTTTTTTTTTTGTTTTAATCTCAGTCTTTCCAGCCTAGAGGAGAGACGTGGGGACTTATAGACCTCACATCTCTCCATAAAGAGGACCTGTTATTTCTTATTCCTATTACAAGGGATGTTTACATTCCTTGTAATAGAAATAAAAGTGATTAAAAAAAAATTTAAAGGGAAAGTGTAAAAATAAAAAAATAAAAATTAAATAAACAATAAAAAAAAAAAAATTAAAAGCGCCACTGTCCCCGTGTGCTTGCACGCAGAAGCAAACACATATGTACGTCGCGCCCACATATGTAAATGGCGTTCACACCAGACGTGAGGTATTGCCACGAACGTTAGAGCAAGAGCAACAATTCTAGCCCAAGACCTCCTCTGTAACTGTAAACTGGTAACCTGTAAAAATGTTTAAAGTGTCACCAATGGAGATTTTTAAGTACTGAAGTTTGGCGCCATTCCACAAGTGTGCACAATTTTAAAGCATGACATGTTAGGTATCTATTTGCTTGGCATAATATCATCTTTCAGATTTTACAAAAAAATTGGCTAACTTTAGTGTTTTGGTTTTATTTTAATTTATGAAACATTTTTTTTTTGCAAAAAAAACTTGTTTGAAAAATTGCTGTGCAAAATACCGTGTGACATAAAAAGTTGCAACAACTGACATTTTATTCCCTAGGGTCTCTGTTAAAAAAAACATAGATAATGTTTGGGGGTTCCGAGTAATTTTCGAGCAAAAAAATTATGATTTTTACATGTAGGAGAGAGTGCCAGAATAGGCCGGTATGGAAGTGGTTAAAAAGTCAAATATAATACAATTATATATAAAAAAAAATATATATATATTTTTAAGACATTTTTAGTTTTGGTTTTCAGCCAAGTGCATCCTGCATTTTCGGTTTCAATTTCGGCACCAAAATAAAATCCTTTCTCAGCTATATATCTATATATATATCTATATATATATATATATAGATATATATATAGATATATACACTCTAGAGTTGTTGGGTCACTAGAAAAATCCCCTTTCTTTTCATTTTTGTCTTTACATCTCTTTATGTATTCAGTGTCAAAATAGGACAAAATGTCTCACATACTATGTTCCAGGTGGGTTCTGCAAAATCAGCACCAAGATATTCTACATAAGAGGCAAAACCTTCATTCAGCCAAAGATCATTCCACCATCGTATTGTTACAAGGTTTCCAAACCACTAAAACAAAAGCAGATTACCATCATTAGCAATTGAAAATGCAGTGTATTCATCATGTCATTACAAAAATAAACTTAAAACAAAACTAAACTCTCTCAACCAACATTAACTATTTTTAATCCTTATGCTGCTAGCCTTAGTAAATAGATAGGAGGGTATGGTATATTTACTTGTTTGATACCGGGTTCACATTTGTGCGACTTGGATGCTGTTTTCACCGCATCCAATTCACATGACATGTGAATGTGTCAGTGAGGCCGTGGTGCCGTTTCTGGTCCTGGACACATGTCCGGGGAGGCAGTGGTGCGGTTTCCAAAATAGTCCTGTGCATTATTGGATATGGTTCAGGTGCGAATTTAGGCAAAAATTTGCACCTGAATCGCACCTGAACCGGTGAACAGAAACGCACTGGACCCCCAGGGTGCAAACCGCGTCTGCACAGATGTGAACCTGGCCTTGAACTTTTTTTTACATTTCTTCAGTTGCTTCCTGGTTTCTGGCCAAAATGATGTCATAGATCCCAGGAGTCTCCATGGACATTTTTTCTCTCTTTAATCTGGAGGAGCAGAAGAGAGCCTTTCTCTTTTTTTTTACAAAATTGTTTTTTTTTTTTTTATTTGTTTTGATAGAAAGTAGTTTACAGGTTCAGATAGTACAAATGCATCCATAAACAAATCTCTTTTACAAAATATAAAAAGTGCAATAGCCCAACGGGGGCCAACTGTTATAGTTATACATCATATTTACCAAATTCCTCAACGGAGGAATGAAGTATACCACTGGTCACATAAGGGTAATGAGTGTGGACCTCGTAGGGCACCATAACCTAAAATCACAATGCTATATACAGCAGGGATATTTCCATGAACACAACATCCACATCATACATGCACCCATCTATACTCATTCACACAAAAAGGCAAACCTTGTCCCACCCCGCCTCCACCACACCGTCCCTCCAGGTATACAAATGACCCACCGTCCAAAGGTTACAGCCTCCCCTAGACGTCAAAACAAAAAAAAAAAAAACATTAAGGGGAGGCCGGATATAGTTATTGTTGTGAGAGCGGAGTGTCCTTCCAAAAGGAGTCTGCTATATCAAGCCAGGGCTGCCAGATCTTATCAAATTTCTTTGGGCAGGCCCTACCCTTATAAACCAGTTTAAAAATTGGTATAACTTTATTCATCATACGATACAAAACTTGAATATCTGGGGCAGTTGCATTCTTCCATTGCATCAAAATTAATTTTCTGGCATAAAACAGTATTATACGGACAAGAGTTCGAGTATGAGTCCTGTGTATGAAATCGTTCAGCACACCCAATAGTGCAACCTCCGGGGTGCAGGGCACCTTTATTTGTAGTGTGTTTTCAAAAAAGGAAAATAAGTCCCTCCAAAAGGTGGACAGGACAGGGCAGGACCAACACATATGCATGTATCCAGCTTCTGAGAAGCCACACCTAACACAGGAGGCTGCAGAGTCATATCCCATACGGGCCAGCCTAGCAGGAGTGTAATGCATCTGATGTATAAATTTATATTGTACATATTGGTCATTTGATCCAATAAGGTCCAGAAAGCACACCTCTGAGGCCTCCTCCCACCCCTCCTCTGACAACCTGGGAATTTCCTTTTCCCATTTCCGCTGAGCAATCTGAAAGGGTTTAACCCCCGCCACTTGAAGGCAAGAATATAGAGTAGTAACAATTTTCCCAATATCGGGATATGACAATAGCACCTCTAGAGGTGATTCAGTGAGCTCCAGGGACAAACCAGAAAATTGTGCCCTGATGGCATGGTGCAGTGAAAGATACCTAAAATAAAACCTGTTTGTTACACCACACTTAGCCTTCAGATCCGCAAATGAGAAAAAAGAGTCGTTTGAGTAGATCTGAGAGACGTGGGTAATACCAAGTCTTATCCACCACTGAGAATCTGGATGGCCCAAGAGAGCCTTTCTCAGCTAAGCACACCCAGCTGCCTGCATGCCTGAGGTAAGGACAGATGGATTCCAGGAAGTAAATGCTACATAAATTAGATGCCTTTACTCAAGATGGCTGTGGCTAGAAATGCTACTGGGGGAGTGATTTCTCAACAAAATAAAGCATGAAGACATGGATGGATGGGCTTTGCTGAGAATATAAAAAATGTATTAAATAGCATTTTCAGTTTGAGGTGTTTGGATAAATTTAAAGAGGTTGTAAACCCCGAGAAAAAACAAAACCCCCAATAAATTCTATTAGACAAAGTCATAATGAGCGTGCGCGCGGGAGCCACTGTTTACGGCATGGGCTCTGAAGTTCCGGCATGGTAGGCCGGACCTTCAGAGCGCATGCGCCGATGACGTCACCAGCTGCATGCACTCTGAATACTGTATCTCCTAAACTGTGCATCTCCTAAACAGTACCTACAGGTAAGGCTTATTATAGGCTTACCTGTAGGTACAATTAAAAAATAAGCTTTTACTTCCACTTTAAGTTCTGCTTGAAAGCAGAACTAGAGTAGTTTTGTGTAAGTGCAATTTCTTTGAATTTAAAAGTTAAAAATAGTGCATGCGCTCAAGTTTGCAAATCCTTGTTAGCTTTTGTTTTATCTATATTTTAGAATAACCATATACCATCTTATGTGATCTCCTTTATTTACGTCCTCTGCATTCGTGGGAGGTGATTAAGGCATTGTTAGCATCTGAACTAATCTTATTTTTTTCCAGGGAGCGGGTGGTTCTTTTCACACCCTAATCCTCCCTCTCTTTTGTTGTTTTATCAACCATGTGTTACTTGTGTTACCAAATGCAGCTTTTTATCAAATGTGAAAGGAGAACACAACATAGAACTGGGAGAAGTCACATTGTTCTATGCAGTGTATGTTTTGCTCCTTATGCAAATTTTCAGGAGGAGAAGTGTAGTAACTCTAAAGCCTCGTACACACGGTCGGATTGTTGGCCAACAAAACCGTGGACTTTTGTCCGAAGGGCGTTGGCCCAAACTTGTCTTGCATACAAACGGTCACACAATTGTTGGCCAACAAATACGAACGTAGTGACGTACTACATTTTTTTTAGCTCTTTAGCGCCACCCTTTGGGCTCCTGCTAATTTCGTGTTAGTAGAAGTTTGGTGAGTGTGATTTGCGCTTTTCATTTTGCGATTTTCATTTTGCGATTTTCAAATTGTGCTTTTCAGTTGTTTCTTAACGGCCGTTCGTCAACCAGACATGTTGCGGAATCGGAGGAGATAACGTGTTATTTATTATTGGCCTTGGAGTTATTACTTTGACATTATTTTTTTTGGTTAAATAATGATTTGATTTGGTATATTTTCTATATTTTTGGATGCATAAAATGCACTTTTTGGTTAAGTTCTATTGGCAGATAGCATGTCTAATTTTATTTGATTTCTTTTTTTAATGCACAATAAAACAATTGTGGAGAATAATACTTGGCTATGTGTTTTACTTCAAATGACAGTTTAGGAGTCGGCAGTTACATTTAAAAAAATACAATGTAAAATTGACAAGGGACACCATTTGTCCGTGGAAAGTTTTAAAACCTGCTATCCAACATTTGTCCGTGGAAAATCTGACAGCAATTGTCCAATGGAGCCAACAGCCTGTCATCACACATTTCCCATCGGAAAATCCGATTGTGTGTACGAGGCTTTAGACCTCTGAGTCTTTCAGCTAGCAAAGGTGAAACAAAGAGGCCATAGAGAATCCATGGCCCTGCTGCTATGCCTGTACAGTAACTGGGAACATACAAGCCATACCTCCCAACTTTTAAGATGGGAACATGGGACACCTATTATCAAGACTATGTAGGCATAGGACATCCCCTGCTGGTTGTCCCCACCAGTGTTTTTTTTACCACTACTATTCCTTTATACTGGCTTTTGAAATTTATTTAGTACTGGGAAACACTTTTTGAAAGTTAAAAAGTGCATTTTATATACAACTATATACCGTGGGGAAAATAATTATTTGATCCCCTGCCGATTGTGTAGGTTTGCCCACTTACAAAGAAATGATGGGTCTATAATTGTTATCATAGGTGTTTTTTTAAATGATAGAGACAGAACATCAACCTAAAATCATCCAGAAAAAATGCATGATACAAATGTTATAAATTGAGTTGCAGGTCAGTGAGTAAAATAAGTATTTGTTCCCCAAGCAAAACATGACTTAGTATTGGTGGAGAAAAACAGAGGTAAGACGTTTCTTGTAGTTGGTGACCAAGTTTGCACACATCTCAGGGAATTTTGGTCCACTCTTCTTTACAGATCTTCTCTAAATCCTTAAGGTTTCTTGGCTGTCGCTTGGCAACTCAAAGTTTCTGCTCCCTCCATAAATTTTCTATAGGATTAAGGTCTGGAGACTGATCTTAATGTGTTTCCTCTTGAGCCACTCCTTTGTTGCCTTGGCCGTGTGTTTTGGGTCAATGTCATGCTGGAAGACCCATCCACAACCCATCGTCAGTGTTCTGGCTGAGGGAAAAAGGTTCTCGTCCAAGATTTTACAATACACGGCCCCGTCCATTGGCTCCTCAATGCAGTGAAGTCAGCCTGTACCTTAAGCAGAGAAACAGTCCCAAAGCATAATGTTTCCACCTCCGTGCTTGACTGTAGGGATGGTGTTTTTAGGGTCATAGTCAGAAGTTTTCTTCCTCCAAACACGGCAAGTCAAGTTAATGCCAAAGAGCTCAATTTTGGTCTCATCTGACCACAGCACTTTCTCCCAATTCTTCTCTGAATCATTTAGATGTTCACTGGCAAACTTCAGATGGACCTGTAGATGTGCCTTCTTGAGGAGGGGGACCTTGCGGGAGGTGCAGGATTTCAATCAACGGTTGCATATTGTGTTACCAATGGTTTGCTTCATGACTGTGGTCCCTTGAGATCATTGACAAGCTCCTCCCATGTAGTTCTGGGCTGATCACTCACTTTTCTCCTGATCATCCTTAACTCATGAGGTGAACTCTTGCATGGAGCCCCAGACCGAGCGCGATGGTTATTTTGTATTTCTTCTACTTGCGAATAATTGCTCCAACAGTTGTCTCCCTCTCACCAAGCTTCTTGCTGATGGTCTTGTAGCTCATTCCAGCCTTGTGCAGGTCTACAATCTTGTCCCTGACATCCTTTAACAGCTCTTCTGTCTTTCCATGATGGTGAGGTTTAAATGGAAGAAAGAGATTCTGTGTCTTTTATACACATAACGAGTTTGGCGTTAGAAACACCTTTTTAAAGCGATTTTCCAGCTGCCAATTTTTTTTTTTAAGTCAGTAGCTACAAACACTGTAGCTGCTGACTTTAAATAAGGACACTTACCTGTCCAGGGAGCCCGCGATGTCGGCCCCCGAGACCGATCTGTCTATTGAATCAGGTGCAAGCGCCACCATTCTAACTCAGGGAAGCCGGCAGTGGAGCCTTCAGGCTTCACAGCCGGTTTCCTACTGCGCATGCGCGAGTCGCACAGCGCTTTCTCAGTTGCCCTGTTGTCCTCTGGGACACACACAGGTCCCTGAAGGCAGCAGGGGAGAAGAGGAAATGATGCCCTGGGCCGCAGCTGCGCTAGGACGGAAGTATACTATGTACTTCAGAAATTGTGAGTAAGAAAAAAATAAGTAAAAATAGTTGGCCAAAAACGAGTGGTGGAAGGGTGGTCTTTCCTTTAAGACAAAGTTCTAAAAGTGGGTGGAACTCCGCTTTAAATTGATAGGAATAATCTGTGGACCACATGAGCACATACTGTAGTCAGTCTGTGGGAGCCAGAATTATTGTTGGTTGGTAGGGGATCAAATCCTTATTTTACTGAACTGCAACTCAATTTATAACATTTGTATCATGTGTTTTTTCTGGATTTTTGGTTGATATTCTGTCTCTATCATTTAAAATACACCTATGATAACAATTATAGACAATTCATTTCTTTGTAAGTGGGCAGACCTACAACATCTGCAGGGGATCAAATAGTTATTTTTGCCACTGTAGATCAGACCAACCTAAGGGACAAATGAGGAGGAAAGAGGGACAGGGGGACTTTGTTGCAAATCAGGGACAATCTCTCAATATCAGAGACAGTTGGGAGCTATGCACGAGCCACCAGACACTTTGCAGGAATGCATGCATGCTCTATGTTTAGCTCGCAATTTCAGAATGTGTTTGCATTTATAAATAATAAATACAGCTCTGCTTTAAAGCAAACTTGTGCTTGCTTTAATCCTAACACTAGGAGAAAATGGGCAGATCTTCTTAAAAGCAGACCTTCACTTAAAAGTGAAAGTTCTGCTTATCCTCCTCCTCTCTCCCCTCTCTAACAAAATTGGTGTTGTTTGTCTGGGAACGGGCCTAGGAAAAAATTACATTAGCTGGCTCATCCCCCACTCACCCACAATTTTCAGACTAAAATTGTAATGTAAAATGTAATGTGTCCCAGGAGGCTGCAGGACCAATCTAAAAGTGCCACACAATCTCACGCAGGCGCAGTGAAGAGCTAGCTTTTAGAGACATCAGAAAGTCCCAGCCAGCTACAACATTGAAGATGGCAGCACCTGGGACTCATAGCCTGGCAAAGGATGGGCTCTAGTGAGTTCACTATTTTAGTTCTGATGAAGAGGGTTCTCCCTTGAAACACGTCACCCATTACAGATGTTGCCTGGTCTTCCCACACTATTGGTTGACTGCAGCAGACCTGAAGGCGATGGTTCTCACTTGACATGATATGCATATATATGCCGGTATTGGTGACTATAATATTTGTTTGTTTTTATTCTTAAATAAAATTCATGTTGGTAATGCTCTAGGTCGGTGCACCCTTTCTTGATGTTGTTTTGCAGTCCATATGGATACCCATTGTCCTAAGGGGGCAGCAAGACCACTGGCGATGACGAAGAACAAATATTCTGTACACCTCTAAGCTTACCACTTGAGTGCAGGAGAGTAGCTTTTGGATTTTTGAGATCTAAACTTCTGCCTTTTCTGAAAATGGCAGTCAGGTGGAGATTGCTTGATGAAAAGTGAGAACATTTTCAGAAAGAAAAGTTATCTAGGAAAAGTAAGTATTTTTTTAATGCCTTTTCATAACCTTTTTGTTGGTTATACTTTCTTTGTGATGGTCCAAAAAAGGTCCACTTTAAAGCTGCCTGCACGTTACCCCAACGCACCTTTCGAATGTTGATGACATTTATTTTGAATGGCACTCCAATGCACCTCCACAACGCACCAGTATTGCAACACATAATAATACTCTACCATGCATTGTGGAAAGCTACATGAAAATAATAGTGCAGGTGCATTTTTTCGTCTGTTAGTGTTTTGGCATCCCATTCAAATAAATGTGATGCCTTAATGCACCACACGTCAATGTGGAACATCAAACATTGTATTGCACTTGTGTGTTAACACAACACTTAAGATCAGGCACGTGTGAAGTGGCCTAAAGGTAAGGTTAAGTATTGTGTACATATTAATTGACCAAAAGCCTTCTATGGCTTCAGAAAGGAGCAATAATCCCAAACAAACAAAAATAATGTTTTTTGTATCCCCCTACCTCTAATGCCGCGTACACACAAGCGGACTTCTCGACCGGACTGGTCCGACGGACTATCCGACGGACTTTCGGCGGACTTCCAACAGACTTTCCCAAGGAACGGACTTGCCTACACACGATCACACCAAAGTCCGACGGATTCGTACGTGATGACGTACGACCGGACTAAAATAAGGAAGTTCATAGCCAGTAGCCAATAGCTGCCCTAGCGTCGGTTTTCGTCCGTTGGACTAGCATGCAGACGAGCGGACTTTTCGATAGGAACTGGGTCCGGCGGAGTTCGGACATAAAGATTTGAAACATGTTCCAAATTTAAAGTCCGTCAGATTTTCGACTGAAAAAGTCCGCTGCAGGTCCGATGAAGCCCACACATGGTCGATTAGTCCGTCGGACCAGTCCGGTTGAAAAGTCCGCTCGTGTGTACGTGGCATAACAGTCATACACGTGCTCAAGAATTTAAAACAGTCTAGAAGTTACTGGTGGGGTGGGCACAGCAATTCTCCAGTTAAAGTGGAACTAAACCCATTGAATTAACAGTTTAAAAAAAGTTACATTCCCGACACACACTGGGAATGTAACTGTCATTGGTTGTGCTCTCAACCAAACTATCAAATGGCTGGTGTCATAACTGATTACATTTGCAGCACCATGGCAGCTGAAGAACAAACAGAGGTCAAGATAGCAGCTTCCTTGGCTGAAAACAGAGGGCTTAGTTCCTTTTTTACTATCAAAGAGCGGAGCTCAACCCAAAAGGAGAAACTCTGCATGTCTACCTCCCCCCCCCCCGTCCCCCGCTGCCACATTTGGCACCTTTTGGGGGGGAGAAACTGGTTTTTCAGCCACAAGGCACCAGCACCCGATAGCCAATTAAATAATTGGCTTAGATGAGGACATCGCTGGATTCCAGGACAGGTAAGTGCCCTAATATTAAAAGTCAGCAGCTACAGTGTAGCTGCTGACTTTTAATTTTTTCTGAAGGAGCTCCTCTTTAAAGTAGGAGATCAGCTCATTTGCATGTTAGTAGCCATTCCACCTTCAGTAACGGACACATAGAATACAGATGTTTAGAATATCCCTACTATTAGGCCCCTTTCACACTGGGGCGGTTTGCAGGCGTTATTGCACTAAAAATACCGTCTGCAAACCTCCCCTAAACAGCCTCCGCTGTTTGTTCAGTGTGAAAGCCCGAGGGCTTTCACACTGAAGCAGTGCGCTGGCAGGACGGTAAAAAAAGTCCTGCGAGCCGCATCTTTGGAGCGGTGTGTTCACCGCTCCTAAACCGCTCCTGCCCATTGAAATCAATGGGACAGCGCGGCTATACCGCGGCAATACCGCGGCTATAGCCGCGCTGTACGAGCGGTTTTAACCCTTTTTCCGCCGCCAGCGGGGGTTAAAACTGCACCGCTAGCGGCCGAATACAGCCGCAAAAACAATGGTAAAACAGCGCTAAAAATAGCGCTGTTTTGCCGCCGACGCCCCCACCGCCCCAGTGTGAAAGGGGCCTTAGAAGCTACAGAAAATTCCTCTTTTCAGATTGAGCTTGTTTTATCAAACTTTTATATTTAAAGCAGTCGTAAACCACTGGAATCGCATAGTGCATCGCAATGCATAGTATCAATTTGATAGCACTTAGCTACTTCTCTATATCAAATGATCAAATAGTTGCTATATTTTTTTTTTTTTAGGAATAAATAGGGAAAGCACCTGATGAGCAAGTTCATGAGCTATGACTGTGACCACTCTTTCCTTGTTACCAATGGAAGATTCTCTTTGATCATAGAGAAGAGCAGTTTCTCTGTATGTCACCAGCCCCCAGTTCTCCATGGCTCCAGCACTGAAGTCAGGCAAAGCGACCTGGTCTGCAGGATAGAAGATCATCTGGTCAATTAAAGTGAAACCAAACTCTATCAAGCAACAAATAACTATTTTTAACCACTTAAGCCCCGGGTGATTTGACCCCTTAATGACCAGGCCATTTTTTGCGATATGGCACTGTGTCATTTTAACTGACAATTGCACGGTTGTGTGACGCTGCACCCAAACAAAAGTGACATCCTTTTTTTCCCCACAAATAGAGCTTTCTCTTGGTGGTATTTGATCACCTCTGCGTTTTTTATTTTTTGCGCTATAAACAAAAAAAGCGACAATTTAGAATTTTTTTTTTACATTTTCCTATAATAAATATCCTGCCAAAAAAAAACAAACAAAAAAAAAACAAATTTATTCCTCAGTGTAGGCCAATATGTATTCTTCTACATATTTTTGGTAAAAAAAAAAAATCACAATAAGTGTATATTGATTGGTTTGCGCAAAAGTTATAGCGTCTACAAAATAGGGGATAGATTTATGCCATTTTTATTATTATTTTTTTTTTACTAGTAATGACGGTGATCAGCAATTTTTTGTGGGACTGCAACATTTCGGCAGACAGATCGGACACTTTCGACACTTTTTTGGGACCATTGACATTTATACAGCGATCAGTGCTAAAAATAGCCATTGATTACTGTGTAAATGTCACTGGCAGGGAAGGGGTTAACACTAGGGGGCAATCAAGGGGTTAAGTGTGTGTCCTAGGGAGTGTTTCTAACTGTGGGGGGATGGGACTGCCTGGGGGAAGAGACCGATCATTGTTCCTAAGCAGTAGGAACAACAGATCAGTCTCCTCACCCCTGACAGAACGGAGATCTGTCTGTTTACATTGACAGACCTCCGTTCTGTCTCTCTCAGGAGCGATCGTGGGTGCCCAGTGGACATCGCGACTGATGGGCATGCGCATCAGCTCCGTCGTCGCACCTCCTGCTGTGTGTGCGCGCCCCCTAGTGCTCTTAACACCCCCCCCCGGCGGTATTCCCGAGTCTGGCTCGGGGTGGAATTTTAGAACCAAGAGCGGTAACCCCGAGCCAGACTCGGGATCCCATCGCAGACTCCAGGAAGAGGTGACTTACCTTGTCCCCTGGATCCTGCGATGTCTCCCCGCAGTGTGAGCAGTTCATCCTCCGCTCGATCTATCATGGAGCCGGGCTCCGTTCCCTGCGAGCGTTGCGACGCACGGGGATGGAGAATGGTGCCAAATTCAAAAAGTGTAATACACACAATACATACAGTATAATCTAATCTTACATTACTGTATGTAATTATTTCACCTCCCTTTTGTCCCTAGTGGTTTCTCCAGTGTCCTGAATGCAGTTTTATATTATAAAAACTGTTCTTTCGGCCTGGAAACTGGAGATTGTCCAAAACTGTCCCTTTACATCAAAAGTGATTTTAGAGCAGCTAGAAAACAACGATAATAAATTCGAATCACTTGCAGAATTGAGTGATAGCGATTTGTGGGGAGATGCGTCATCAAACACTGAATAGTAATGACAGCGAAATTTTCTGCAACTGAGCAAATTTCAGTGTTTTTGATTTGATTAAATTATTGAATATTTTTTATTATTATTATATTATTATTTGGTATAATTATTTATAGTTATTTATTATATTATAATTTATGATTTTGTGTTTCAAACTTTATCACACCCGAGATGTCTACTAGACTCTGGTTTGGACAGATATAAGTGTGTTATTGCTAAGAATTACAGGCCTATAGGGATGAGCCGAACACCCCCCGGTTCGGTTCGCACCAGAACCCGCGAACGGACCGAAAGTTCGCACGAACGTTAGAACCCCATTGACGTCTATGGGACTCGAACGTTCGAAATCAAAAGTGCTCATTTTAAAGTCTAATTTGCATGGTATTGTCCTAAAAAGGGTTTGGGGACCCGGGTCCTACCCCAGGGGACATGTATCAATGCAAAAAAAACTTTTAAAAACGGCCGTTTTTTCGGGAGCAGTGATTTTAATGATGCTTAAAGTAAAAAAAAAAAGTGAAATATTCCTTTAAATATCGTACCTGGGGGGTGTCTATAGTATGCCTGTAAAGTGACGCGTGTTTCCCATGTTTAGAACAGTCCCTGCACCAAATGTCATTTTTAAAGGAAAAAATCTCATTTAAAACTGCTTGCGGGTTTAATGTCATGTCGGGTCATGGCAATATGGATGAAAATCAGTGAGACAAACGGCATGGGTACCCCCCAGTCCATTACCAGGCCCTTTGGGTCTTGTATGGATATTAAGGGGAACCCCGCACCCAAATTAAAATAAGGAAAGGTGTGGGGCCACCAGGCCCTATATACTCTGAACAGCAGTGCAAACAAGACAGGGACTGTAGGTTTGTTGTTAAGTAGAATCTGTTTGTAATTTTGAACATTTTTAACGTGTTTAGCTCCAGCCAAAAAATCTTTTCTAAGCTTTTTGGAAAACATAGGGAAGGGTTATCACCCCTGTGACATTTGTTTTGCTGTCTTTCCTCCTCTTCAGAAGATTTCACCTCACTTTTTTGTCCCAATGAAAAATGTTTTTTGAAAATTTGGGTTTTTTTGTGGAACAAGGATTGGAAAGCATCAGTGGAAAGGAGAAATTGTTTTCCCATATTAACTCTTACAGGAGAGAATTTCCCTTCCTAGGGGTAGATTTCATCTCACTTCCTGTTGTCTCCTTCCGTTTGCAAGTAGGAGTCGTTTGTAAGTTAGATGTTTGAAAGTAGGGTTCTGCCCTATATACTCAGCAGAAATTTGGGCCTTAGGTGTTGCTGTGGCCACAACACTGTAAGCCCTCACAGGGCCCTGCTGTGAAATATTAGATCAAGAATTGTAATTACATGCCCCTGTTGAACAGGAGCTGAAAAATTAGGCCTTAGGCACTGGTGCTGGTGCCACAACACTGCAACCCCTCACAGACACTCTAGTTGGAACGCAGGAACGAGCCCTGCTGCAAATTATTGCTTCAAAAATTGTAATTACACGCCCCTGTTAGACAGGGGCGGAAAAATTGGGCCTTAGGCACTTCCGCATGTTGCGGCTCAACACGGCCAGCTGCCGAAAAAAAGGCCAAGCGTGTCCCATGGCCACGTGCTGATGAGGATGCACCGTCTCCACGACCAGCACTAGACACAGAGCCTGCTTGCCCTCTCTTATTGGCTTGTGACTGTCTGCCTCTCCTTCTTGGCCTTCCAGACATACTAATGGCCTGTAGCTGCACTAAGCTGGGATAGAACACCTGTAATTTTCTTCAAGTAGCTTTATATACTGTAACCAGACAAGCCTGCCTGTCAGTAGGAAGATAACAGGAACGGATCTAGCTGAACACTGTGAGCAGGACGCACTGTACTAAATGTAAATAGTCTAGCTGCCTGACCGTGGTACTAATAGGATCAAATAGAACACCTGTAATTTTCTTCAGGTAGCTTTATATACTGTAACCAGACAAGCCTGCCTGTCAGTAGGAAGATAACAGGAACGGATCTAGCTGTACACTGTGAGCAGGACGCACTGTACTAAATGTAAATAGTCTAGCTGCCTGACCGTGGTACTAATAGGATCAAGTAGAACACCTGTAATTTTCTTCAGGTAGCTTTATATACTGTAACCAGACAAGCCTGCCTGTCAGTAGGAAGATAACAGGAACGGATCTAGCTGTACACTGTGAGCAGGACGCACTGTACTAAATGTAAATAGTCTAGCTGCCTGACCGTGGTACTAATAGGATCAAATAGAACACCTGTAATTTTCTTCAGGTAGCTTTATATACTGTAACCA
The DNA here is from genome assembly GCF_042186555.1 of Aquarana catesbeiana. Classification (NCBI taxonomy): domain Eukaryota; kingdom Metazoa; phylum Chordata; class Amphibia; order Anura; family Ranidae; genus Aquarana; species Aquarana catesbeiana. Next base: position 47,825,125 of record NC_133326.1, on the reverse strand, counting down.
GACAAGCCTGCCTGTCAGTAGGAATTTAACAGGAACGGATCTAGCTGAACACTGTGAGCAGGACGCACTGCACTAAATGTAAATAGTCTAGAAGATAACAGGAACGGATCTAGCTGAACACTGTGAGCAGGACGCACTGCACTAAATGTAAATAGCAGGAACGGATCTAGCTGAACACTGTGAGCAGGACGCACTGCACTAAATGTAAATAGCAGGAACGGATCTAGCTGAACACTGTGAGCAGGACGCACTGCACTAAATGTAAATAGCAGGAACGGATCTAGCTGAACACTGTGAGCAGGACGCACTGCACTAAATGTAAATAACAGGAACGGATCTAGCTGAACACTGTGAGCAGGACGCACTGCACTAAATGTAAATAGCAGGAACGGATCTAGCTGAACACTGTGAGCAGGACGCACTGCACTAAATGTAAATTGCAGGAACGGATCTAGCTGAACACTGTGAGCAGGACGCACTGCACTAAATGTAAATAGTCTAGAAGATAACAGGAACGGATCTAGCTGAACACTGTGAGCAGGACACACTGCACTAAATGTAAATAGCAGGAACGGATCTAGCTGAACACTGTGAGCAGGACGCACTGTATTAAAAGTAAATAGTCTAGATAGAAGATAACAGGAACGGATCTAGCTAAACTGAATACAGTGTATATATATATATGCAACACCTGGGATGCATATATATACACAATACACTGTAAGTGCAGCTAACTGACTGACTGTTCTGCCTAATCTATCTAACTCAAATCAAATGACACTGTCTCTCTCTCTCTCTATCTCTCAGCACACCGGAACACACACTACACAGGGCCGCCGTGCAGGCGGCCTTATATAGTGTGGGGTGTGTACTAAATCCCCTGAGCCATAATTGGCCAAAGCCACCCTGGCTTTGGCCAATTACAGCTCTCTCTACTGACGGCGCTGTGATTGGCCAAGCATGCGGGTCATAGTGCATGCTTGGCCAATCATCAGCCAGCAATGCACTGCGATGCCGCAGTGAATTATGGGCCGTGACGAGCCACACGAATTTAGCGCGAACGGCCCATAACGTTCGCAATTCGGCGAACGATCGAACAGCCGATGTTCGAGTCGAACATGGGTTCGACTCGAACACGAAGCTCATCCCTAGAGGCCTACAATAAAAAACGCTAAATTTCCATGCAAAATAATTGTACTGCTTTCAGCACCTAAAATCCGACATAATCATACCTCCAGGGAGGTTAAAGCGGCCGACGTACAGCTTCGACAGCTCGCCCATTGGAGCCAACCTGCCGCAGTATAACTGCGACGACTGGTCCTCAAGTGATTCATCCTTATGCTGCTAGCCTTAGTAAATAGATAGGAAGGCATAATATATTTACTTTTTTCCCTGTGGTTTCTGGCCTAGGCCAAAATGATGTCATACTTCCCAGGAGTCTTCAAGAGCATTTCTTTTTCTTTAATCTAGAGAAGGGGAGGAGGGGCTTTCTCAGCCAAGCACACCCTCCTACCTGCATGCCCAAGTTAAGGCCAATGGATTCAAGGAAGTAAATGCTACATGAATCATCTGCTCTTACTCAAGTTGGCCTTGACTAGCAATGCTAGGGGGGTGTTTTTCAAAGTGATTTCCTAACAAAATAAAGTGTGGAGACATGGATGCATGAGTGGGTTGCACTGAATATTACAAATTAATTAAACAGCATTTTCACTTTGCGGTGCCCAGACACAGTTAAGTTTTGCTTTAACCTCTTGGCGTCTGCGCTATAGCTGAATGACGGCCACAGCGCAGCCCTGAATTTCTGGGAGGCCTCCCCTGTGCACACGCCCCGCGCGCCCTGCGGCGCGCACTGTAATCACCGAGTCACCAAGGCTCAGGTGATCACAGATCCGAGTAAGGGGCTGGTCCCGGCCCCTTACCACGTGATCAGCTGTCAGGCAATGACAGCTGATCACATGATCTAAACAAAAGCTCGGTAATCGTTTTTTTCTCTCCTCACGCTGACAGCCGATCACCGGCTTATCTGCAAGGGACATCGGTCCTGAAGAGGAAGAGGCAATTCTGCCTCATCTGTGCCACCAGTACCCCCTGCCAGTGCCACCTGCCAGTGCCCACCAGTGCCACCTATCAATGCCCACAAGTGCCACCTATCAATGCCCACCAGTGGTGCCAACCAGTGCCACCTAGCAGTGCTTGCCTATCAGTGTAACCAACCAGTGCCGATCAGTGCCCATTATTGCCACCCATCAGTGCCCATCACTGCCACCCATCAGTGCCCATCACTGATCACCGCAGAGGTGATCAAATACCACCAAAAGAAAGCTCTATTTGTGGGGAAAAAATGAAAAAAAATTCATTTGGGTACAGTGTTGTATGACCGCACAATTGTCATTCAAAGTGCATCAGCGCTGAAAGCTGAAAATTGGTCTGGGCAGGGAGGGGGTTTAAGTGCCCAGTAAGCAAGTGGTTAAAGAGTAACTCCACTTTTGTTAAGAAAAAAACATTCCCCTCTGGGTGATCTATGTACATTTCAGGGATTCTAACAAACTTTGTTGCAGATTCCTACCTTTTGTTATTCTGAAGAAATCACTTTGTTCCTCTGTGCCCCTGTGCCGAGTGAGTCTATTGGGGGTGGTTTCATAATTATCAATCAGATGCTGCAGCTTTAGGGCTCTATTGAAGAAAATTGCAGGGTCGGAATTCCTTTAGACTTTTCCTATTGGGAGTATCTCACCAAAATGACATTTCTTTCTCGAACATCACGGGACACAGAGCCACAGTAATTACTGATGGGTTATATAGGTATCACTGGTGATTGGACACTGGCACACCCTATCAGGAAGTTCAACCCCCTATATAATCCCTCCCCCTTGCAGGGATACCTCAGTTTTTATGCCAGTGTCTTAGGTGATGGATGTATAAAGATGTCCTGTGCTGAGCTCCAAAGGGAATATCCTAAGATCCTATACTGGGGCAAGCCAGGCGAACCGGATCCATTCAAAGTGTCTTTTCATGGCCGAATTGAATGGTACCCGGGCCTCGTGTCCGAAGAAACGAGGTTTTACCCGTAATGCTTCTCTTTTTAGAGAGCTGGACCCCGCAGATCAGAAAATGGCTTTAAACTTCCTAATTTCTGGCGAGGTGCTTTACGGTCCCAGAACTGTTGGATCCCCCTACTGATGGGGGCCCCAGTCTCTGACGGTTTTTTCAAACGGAGCCCACCGTGAGAGGTGAAGATTGGGTCTGTGTAAACGGCACCCTACGGCTGGATAAGGTAAGAGGAGATTCCACAGAATTTTTGAGTTCTAGTGGCTTTTCTCCTTTAAGGTAAATGCATGCTATGCCTATTGTGACCACCAGGGGCTGCCAAGAGCACAAACCTACACATGCTGACTGATTGTCTCAGGTGTTGTAATCGCTGTGTATGTCCCAGCGTATCAAGCAGGCTGCAAGCAGGTAAGGTGGATGGGGGGATTTCTCATGTTTGAATGTTCCCCCCAGGCTAGAGAGGGGCCACAGGGGTCTAGAAAGTGGTTATACCACCCGGGCTCTGTGGCCTAATGGCCACCATCTCTGAAGATAGCCGTTCAGGCAAATCTTGTTACCAGTCTCCCTCCTTCCCTCCCCCCATCCCCAGCCTTTTCTCCAGAGCATGACAGGAGAGTCGGCAGTGCGGGAAGCGCTCGTTTTTTTCAAAACTCGAGGGGGGGGGCGGTAGAGGAGGGGGCGGGATGTCAGCACAGAGTGTTTAGACTCCCACTCAGGCCAGCTGCAGGCTATTAAAGGCACTCTGTACAGGTGCACTCAGCCTTCTGAGAGACACAGAGCTGACGGTCGCATGTAAGGTGGGACACAGGCATTCTCCTAGGCAGCATTTACTGAAGTAACACCAGACTGAGCATTGGGTAGCAAGGCTTTTAGCCAGACTACATCGCTCAGCGGACAGTGTTCATTTGTATACCTCACACCTTGTTGCTTTGCACTATGGGTAGAAGAGGTTCAAGCACCCCAGGAACCAGAGACACTAGGGGATCTCGTTCAGGTTCTGAGGGCCCCCTGTCGGCAGCATCCTTCCCCCCTAAAGATGGGCCAGGGACGGCTAGCCAGGGAGAGCCATCGGGGTCAGGGGCTATACCTGCTTCTGGCACTTCAGCCCCTGTATATATTACACAAGAGGTTTTTTTCCTCAACCATTAATGGTCTAGAGGAAAGATTAATGGCCGTGATTACGTCTTCACTCAGTGGAAGAAAACGCACTAGGCTTTCCTCTGTTCCCCAAGACCCTCAGACAGAGGAGCTCTGTGATAAAGGAGATGAATCCCTTTCAGAGGATCGGGATGGGATGGATGATTCCTCTTCGGAGGATTCAGGTGGAGAGGGACGCTCTGCGACTTCCCAAGAGGAGAAAGTCTTAGTGCAGATCCTCACTGGATTGGTCCGCTCCACATTTAAGTTGCCCATACCTGAAACTGCTAAAGAATCCTCTTCTGCTTTGGGGTCACTGAAACCTTTCCAAGCAGCACATGCTTTTCCTGTTCATACTTTACTTGAAAAGCTTATTTAGTCTGAGTGGGATCACCCAGACAAACGTTTTTTTCCGCCGAGAAAGTTTTCAACACTTTATCCGATGGAAGAAAAGTTTATTAAAATGTGGGGAATACCAGCTATTGATGCCGCCATTTCCTCCATAAATAATAGCCTGACTTGTCCTGTAGACAATGCTCAGATGCTCAGGGATCCTGTAGATAAAAGGATGGAATCCCTATTGAAGGATGTTTTCTCCTTAGCAGGATCAGTGGCCCAACCTGCAATAGCAGCGATTGGAGTCTGTCAATACTTAAGAGACCATGTTAAGCAGGTCATCAAAGTATTACCTGAACAGCAGGCCCAGGGGTTTGCTAACCTTCCAGCGGCCTTATGCTTTGTGGTTGACGCCATTAGAGATTCTATCGTGCAAACCTCCCGTCTTTCACTGGGGTTGGTGCATATACGTAGAATCCTATGGTTGAAAAATTGGTCAGCCGAAGCACCATGTAAGAAGCTACTGGCTGGGTTTCCATTTCGTGGTGCAAGGTTGTTTGGAGAGGACTTGGATAACTATATCAAGAGAATCTCTTGTGGGAAAAGCACTCTCTTACCTGTCAAGAAGAAGAGTAAGCGTCCCTCTTTCAAACGGACTCTTTCCCCAGCGCCGGGGGCTTCAGCCTCCAGGCAGTCTCGACGGCCGCCTCCATCGGGGTCCAGAGACAAGAGTCAACCCCAGGGACAAAAGAAGTCCTGGGGAAAGAAGCCTACTAGGCAAAACACTAAGACCTCTGCATGAGGGGGCGCCCCCGCTCACTCGAGTGGGGGGAAGACTGCGACAATTCTCAGAGCTCTGGCAGGAGGACTTCCAGGACAGATGGGTAGTCTCCACGGTAACCTTAGGGTACAAGCTGGAGTTTCAGGAATTCCCTTCTCCTCGGTTCCTCAGATCAAATGTTCCCAGAGACCCAGAGAAGAAGCAGTCGCTCCTTCTAGCGTTAGAGCGACTTTTGTCGCAGGAGGTCATTATGATAGTTCCCGCAAAGGACCAGGGATTGGGCTTCTATTCCAACCTTTTTACGGTCCAAAAGCCAAATGGGGATGTCAGGCCCATTTTGGACTTAAGGGATCTGAACCGATTCCTAAGGATTCAATCCTTCCGCATGGAATCAATTCGAACAGTAGTTCCCACCCTGCAGGGAGGAGAATTTCTGGCATCAATAGACATCAGAGATGCATATCTGCATGTGCCCATTTTTCCTGCTCATCAGAAGTTTCTGCGCTTCGAGGTAGGAGGGCGCCATTTCCAGTTTATGGCTCTGCCCTTTGGGATAGCCACTGCACCTCGAGTGTTCACAAAGATCTTGGCTCCTCCTCTGGCCAGATTAAGGGCTCAGGGTATAGCTGTCATAGCATACCTAGACGACCTGCTCTTGATAGACCGGTCGGTAGCCTCTTTGAATGGAAACTTGAGGACCACGGTCAGGTATCTAGAACACCTGGGTTGGATCCTCAACTTAGAAAAGTCTTTCCTAAAACCAGTAAGAAGACTGGAATATTTAGGTCTGATTATACATACAAGCCAGGAGAAAATATTTCTACCCCAGGCAAAGATCACTGCTTTGAGATAGCTGATTCTGACAGTAAGGACCAAGAAGGGTCCCTCAGTCCGCCTTTGTATGAGGCTACTAGGGAAGATGGTGTCTTCATTCGAAGCAGTTCCCTATGCTCAGTTTCACTCAAGAATGCTGCAACACAGTATTCTGTCGACCTGGAACAAGAAGGTTCAGGCATTAGACTTTCCGATGCACCTGTCGCATGCGGTGCGTCAGAGCCTCAATTGGTGGCTCATACCCGAAAACCTGCAGAAGGGGAAATCCTTTCTACTGGTTACCTGGACGGTGGCAACAACAGATGCCAGTCTGTCAGGTTGGGGAGCAGTTCTGGAACAGGCTGCGGTCCAAGGAGTATGGTCCAAGACAGAGAGGACCTTACCCATCAACATTCTGGAGATCCGGGCGATACATCTAGCTCTAAAAGCCTGGACTATCAGGCTACAGGGTTGTCCGGTCAGGATCCAGTCCGACAATGCCACAGCAGTGGCTTATGTCAATCATCAGGGAGGCACCCGGAGCCGAGCTGCTCAAAAAGAGGTGAACCAGATCTTAGTCTGGGCAGAGATGCATGTGCCATGCATATCGGCAGTTTTCATCCCGGGAATAGAGAATTGGCAGGCGGACTATCTAAGTCGCCAGCAGTTACTTCCAGGGGAATGGTCTCTGCATCCCGACGTCTTTTGGGCCATATGCCAAAGATGGGGGGTTCCAGATGTAGATCTCTTTGCATCCCGATTCAACAAAAAGATAGACAGATTTGTGGCAAGGACAAAAGATCCTCTTGCATGCGGGACGGATGCGTTGGTGATTCCGTGGCATCGGTTCTCACTGATTTACGCATTCCCGCCTATTCTGCTACTACCACGACTCCTTCGCAGGATCAGGCAGGAAAGGAAGTCGGTACTTCTGGTGGCCCCCGCTTGGCCCAGAAGGACTTGGTATGCAGAAATAGTAAGGATGACGGTAGGTTCCCCGTGGACACTACCGGAATGCCCAGACCTGTTATCTCAAGGTCCAGTGTTCCATCCTGCCTTACAAACGCTAAATTTGACGGTTTGGCTATTGAGACCCACGTTCTGAAGAGTCGGGGGCTCTCAGGTCCTGTCATATCTACCTTGATTAATGCAAGGAAGCCAGCTTCCAGGATGATTTATCATAGAGTCTGGAAAGCTTATATAACCTGGTGTGAATCCAGAGGTTGGCATCCCAGGAAATATGTCATAGGTAGAATCCTTGATTTTCTACAGATGGGATTAGAGATGAAGCTGGCCTTGAGTACCATCAAGGGCCAGGTCTCTGCTTTATCAGTATTATTTCAGCGGCCACTTGCTTCGCATTCTTTGGTCCGAAACTTTATGCAGGGGGTGATGCGTCTTAATCCTCCGGTTAAAGCGCCCCTAAACCCCTGGGACTTGAATTTGGTCCTGGCTGTGTTACAGAAACGGCCTTTTGAACCAATAAGTCAGATTCCTTTGGTCTTGTTGACAAGGAAATTAATTTTTCTGGTGGCCATCTCTTCTGCTAGAAGAGTATCAGAATTAGCAGCTCTTTCCTGTAAGGAGCCTTATTTGATTATACACAAGGATAGAGTGGTACTACGCCCTCATCCTAGTTTTTTACCGAAGGTGGTTTCTGATTTTCATTTAAACCAAGACATTGTTCTACCTTCCTTTTTTCCAGATCCCTGTTCTCCGGAAGAGAGATCTCTACATTCGTTGGATGTAGTAAGAGCAGTTAAGGCCTATCTAGGGGCAACTACTCAGATCCGCAAGACGGATGTTTTGTTTGTGCTGCCAGAGGGTCCCAATAGAGGACAGGCAGCGTCAAAAGCTACCATTTCTAAATGGATTCGACAGTTGATCATTCAAGCTTACGGTTTGAAACAGAAGATTCCTCCGTTTCAGATCAGGGCACATTCCACAAGGGCTATTGGTGCTTCTTGGGCAGTGCATCACCGGGCCTCTATGGCTCAAATCTGCAAGGCCGCAACCTGGTCTTCAGTTCATACATTCACCAGATTCTATCAGGTGGATGTGAGAAGGCATGAGGATATCGCCTTTGGGCGTAGTGTGCTGCAGGCAGCGGTACAGGGTCCTCAGGTCTGATTGCACCCTACTTGGTCGTGGTCCCCCCCCCTCAGGTAGCATTGCTCTGGGACATCCCATCAGTAATTACTGTGGCTCTGTGTCCCGTGATGTTCGAGAAAGAAAATAGGATTTTTTAAAACAGCTTACCTGTAAAATCCTTTTCTTTCGAAGGACATCACGGGACACAGAGGTCCCACCCCTCTTCTAATACACTATATTGCTTGGCTACAAAACTGAGGTATCCCTGCAAGGGGGAGGGATTATATAGGGGGTTGAACTTCCTGATAGGGTGTGCCAGTGTCCAATCACCAGTGATACCTATATAACCCATCAGTAATTACTGTGGCTCTGTGTCCCGTGATGTCCTTCGAAAGAAAAGGATTTTACAGGTAAGCTGTTTTAAAAAATCCTATTTTTTGTTGCAGGGGATGCTAAAAATTTGACTTGCATCTTAGGCTGGGTTCACATTAGTCTGCTGTGCGACATCGCATGTGATTTGCACCGTACTGCAGTGCAAATCACATGCGATGTCTGTGTGATGCAAATTCAGCCATACAGATTGTATGGTTGAATTGGCATCGCATTCGGACCGACGTCGTGCAGGACCCTTTTTTTGGTCCGCACCAGAATCAGACCGCATGGGTGTTCACACCTATGCGATCTGGTTCATGTCCGAATTGACAGTTTGCACTGCCATATGTGAACCGATCTGGGGGTGACATTAACTTTGTATTGATACTCCCAGCAGTTCGCATAGGGCAGTATGAACTGCCTGCGAGTCGGTGCGATGCAGAAACCCATGCTGGATTAGTACGGATTCTCGCATCGCAACAGTGTGAACCGAGCCTTAATGTAGACTTCTGGGAAAATTAGCGAGTCAATCACACAAGCAGGAAATTATGTTTCTGGGGGTCGCCCTGTACACATTCTATGTACAGAACACCTCCAGGTAGCCATACTGAATTGCATTTTACAGAAAATTACAGCACTGCAGATTGAAAAGGAAAGATAATTTTTAAGAAAATTCAATATAACTTGAGTCTCAATTGTATATACTATATTGTTATTTTTTTTATTCGCTAGTTGTTTTTTCCCATGAAAGTGGAGTTACCCTTTAAGTTTCCATTTTTTTATGCATAATCAAAGATCATGTTCACTTTTAAAACACCAGGCAAATGAAGCCAACTTACAACTATAACAGTATAAATGTTCTTATTCCTTTGAAAGCTTTTATTAAAGAGGAACTGCAGTCTGCTCACATAATTTGTAATATATATGTATTATATATACTGTGATTCTGTAGTTGCCAAATATGCTGCAGAAATCTGCCTCCACTAAGTCTGGCTGCATCCATTTTAACTGTGGGCAGCTAAAGCTGCTGCCTGTTCACTTCCTGGATTTACACAGACACACAGGCACACCTCCAGCTCTGCAGCTCTCATTGGCCCTCTGAATCATCCTTCCTCCCTTCCTGGCAAACGGGAGTGAGAGAGAGAGCTGTGCATGATGTCATAAGCCTAGGCTTTTTACCAGACAAGAAACAGGAAGTGGGCTGTATAAGGTATTTACTGGCAGAAAAAAAATGTTTTACTATCCAAAGTTAAAACAACAAGGGCAGAAGATTTAATAGATGGAAAGATGAAAAAATGACTGAAGTTCCACTTTAAGGTCCTGCCAGTTTAAACTTTTGGTGACCATCATTTATGCCAAAATATCCTGACCAAATTTAGCAGCAATTTTCCCACCTAAGTTATTTTACATTCTTTTCCAAGTACATAAAACATTGTATCTGGGGGTAATTTTTAACCGCTTGCCGACCGGCTCACGCCGATATACGTTGGCAGAAGGGCATGTACAGGCATATTAATGTACCTGTACGTTGCCCTTTAAGAAGCGGTTTGCGGGCACACGCGCCCGCCACGAGCTCCGTGAGTGTGATCGCAGGTCCCACGGACTCGATGTCCGCAGGGATACCCGCGATTGTCTCACGGAAAGTAGGAACAGGGAAATGCTAATGTAAACAAGCATTTCCCCGTTCTGCCTAATGACACTGACACTGATCACAGCTCCCTGTAATCGGGATCGGTGATCAGTGTCGTGTCATACATAGCCCCTTCCTTCCACAGTTAGAATCACTCCCTAGGACACACTTAACCCCTACAACGCCCCCTAGTGGTTAACTCCTTCACTGTCAGTCACATTTACACAGTAATCAATGCATTTTTAATCGCACTGATCGCTGTATAAATGTGAATGGTCCCAAAATAGCGCCAAAAGTGTCCGATGTGTCCGCCATAATGTCGCAGTCACGATAAAAATTGCTGATCGCCGCCATTACTAGAAAAAAAAAATTATTAATAAAAATACCATAAATCTATCCCCTATTTTGTAGGCTCTATAACTTTTGCTTATTGCGATTTTTTTTTACCAAAAATATGTAGAAGAATACATATCAGCCTAAACTGAGGAAAAAAAATGTTTTTTTAATATATTTTATGGGGATATTTATTATAGCAAAAAGTAAAAAATAATGCGTTTTTTCGAAATTGACGCTATTTTTTTGTTTATAGCGCAAAAAAGAAAACCAGCAGAGATGATCAAATACCACCAAAAGAAAGCTCTATTTGTGGGTAAAAAGGACGTCAATTTTGTTAGGGAGCCACGTCGCACGACCACGCAATTGTCAGTTAAAGCGGCGAATGGTGCCGAATCGCAAAAAGTGCTCTCGTCTTTGGCCAGCCAAATGGTCCGGGGCTGAAGTGGTTAAATACCCTGCTCAGATTTAGTATGGGCTGAAAATGGGCAAAAAAGTGGGGAAAATGTTTTTGCAATGTTTTACATTTTTTTTAATATTTTGTTAGACTTTTTATTTTTTCTACACACTGTAATATCATTTTTAAGGCCTTGTACACACGGGGGCCTGTGTTTTCCCACCCATTAGATCTCTTTTCAGACCCAGGTTTACAGGCAGCTTGGAGGCCATAGTGCTGCCTCCTGGATGCCTGCTTGTTTAGGGGAAATCCTGATGCATACAAGTACATGGTCGTGGTATAGTCCCATTAATTTTAACCAGGGGTCATTTGGTGGCGCTACCGCTTGCTATATAAAATTTGCCTTGCCCAAACTGTGGCAGTATATACAGAAATGTCTGTCTGCAATGTTAACTTGCCAGTGAGTGGTTTGGGATGTGAGTGTGTTAAAAATATGGATCAACCCCCATTCTTTCTGTCATTCTGCCACCCATGTGAACAAGGCCCAGGAAAAGTGCCTCTTTCCATATGTGCACGGAAAAGGAAATACTCCAGCAGCTGGCACTGCCCATGACACCAGTAAACAAACAAAGCCATGTGAAAATGGTTACCTAATCATGCTTAGGCATTGTGATGGTTTTAACACCAAGAGTAGCAGGCAGCAGGAGCTTTAACATGAGCCTGGTGTTTATTCAGCAGCATCCATCTTACAGAACTATCCACAGCTCCCTGCCCCCAGATCACATGACCAAAACTGTTAACTGTTTCCTGACATGCATAAGGAACTAGGCATAACAATTGAACTTGAATTATAACATAAAGCATACACATCATTACAGGCATCATTCACACATGTGTATTTAAGCATACACCCATGTGAGGGCATTGGTTTTCCTGCACTGGATGCACAGGTGTTCCATGCATCCTCGTGCAGGCAGTTCTATTCATTTTAGTTGGCTGCATGGGCACAGCCACTGTTCCCAATTTGACATCTGTGTGGGTCCGTGTTCCCAAACCCACACTGTCTGCATTCACCCCCAAACAGTGCTGGGACAAGATCATCCAGTGCCCAAGGCAAAGATGGCAACCTACCCAGCCTTGTAACAGAATGATGGCACCCCCATGCCTACAGTAAAACATTGCTCCCAGGGTAGCTGCTCCTCCCGCCCACCCCTTGTCCTGGCCCTGCCCCCAAGGATGTGAAATTGGGAGCAGCAGCTGTGTCCTAATTGACATGAAGGGGACTGCCTGCATGCAGCTGCATGGAGCACCTGTGTATCCCGTGGTGCCAAAACACAACCTTTGCATGGGTGTATGTATGCCTGTGTGAACGAGGCTTTACACCAACCAGGTTATAAGCTCATTTCATTGTTCTATTAGGCCCCCTTCACACTTTGTGTAGCGGGAACATTCGCTTTTGCGTGGGCATTTTTCACACGTCTCTGCATGTCAAGTATAGGGCAGCCCGATCACTTCAATGAGCTGCCCTATGTGCTTGCTCCTTTTTTAGGTGACCAGCTTCACGTGATTTTCCAAGTCACCGCATTTTGGGTGCCATTTAGAATGAATGGCACCAAAACCCGCCATTGTGTGCTTTGCACCGATTGTCACGATTCTGCCAGCAATTCCAAATGGCCACGTTTGAATGGGGCCTCAGGAAAATTGTTTGCACAAGACTAGTTTTGTTGTCCTCTAATATAACAAGGAAATAGATAGAATTGTATAGTTGGGCAAGCTTCATGACACCATCATTATACAGCTTTGTGAGGATAGGTGCCTATATAGGTTAAACGGGTCTGGCTTTATTAGCAAACCCAAAAATGAGGAAGACTATATAATCTGTTGCAAAGTATCCTGACATATAGATGAGGCTCAACATCCAATTGGTGAATATAGTAAAGGAGCACTATCAGTGGGAGAGATATACTATATATTTTTGATATCTACACTTGACTCTGGTGGCTGAATTCGGGTGCTCCCCTCCTTTTTCTTTCCCTCTTTGAGTGCTGTTATTGTTTGATACAATTTACTTGCACTGGAAATTATCAGTGATCGCTGTCTTCAGTGGAGGCTTTACCTGTTCCCTCCTTTATCCGTTTATACACATATATTGATCGTGATATTTGAAGCTAGTCTCCTGGCGTAGCTGTGTTGTGAGTCGAAGTCTGTGATGTGTGGTGCCACCATAATTTGATTCAAGGTTTATCAGCACCTACCCAGTATGTCCTGAGAAAGCTACAAAGTTACGAAACGCGTTGACAAGCAAGTGTGGAGGAGTGGCTGGATCATAATTTATTACACAAAATCATATACTGTATATACTGAATTTTCTATTTACCTAGGATCCAAACCTTCACAATTGTTGTATTTGGTGTCAGTTGACCTTGTCTAACAATCGGGTGTTGTTCAAGTGTTTTATGTCATTTTAATTGATTTGTTAACAAAAGAACTTTTTTTAATTATTTTTCCTCATTATATGCCCACAAAGTCCAACTTTTTTTGGAAACATTCTCAATCCTTACATATTTAGGCAATGTATATATTTTTTTACTTTTGCCATTGTACCTTTAAAAAATGATCAAATACTGTATATAGTGCATGAGATGATTGTGTGTTATATTGGGGGAGATTTACTAAAACAGGGGCGTGCAAAATCTGGTGCAGCTCTGCATAGAAACCAATCAGCTTCCAGGTTTTATTGCCAAAGCTTAATTGAACAAGCTGAAGTTAGAAGCTGATTTGCTACCATGCACAGCCGCACCAGATTCAAAGTGCTCCAGTTTTAGTAAATCTCGCCCATTGCGTCTTACATTGATTGTGTAAGATAAGTAGAAAGACAGATGATTTGTAAGGGTCTGGAACAGAACAGTGTACAAAGAGAACAAAGTAGGTCATCATCCACACACCTGATTTTGGCAGAGGGTAAGGAACCCTATAATATTGCTCAAAAAATTCCAGAATTGGCTTTGAAACATTCAGCGCATATTCTGCTTGCTTTTGATCTTCAATAGCTTTTTTACGTCCCCAAATTGTGACCTATAAAAGAGCACTAAATGTAACTATCATGTCAAACCACTGAAGATACATATTGTTCCTTATATCATTATTCTTCCACAAATATAGTGAAACTGAGTGCAAAATCAGTAATATGGAAGTTGTCAGATGTCAAGTAAATTATTCCAAATTGTACATATAAAATATAACAGATTCTTCTGCTGGGGTGAGAAGATAGGGAGGTCTATTATTTAAAATTTCACGCAAGATTCACAGACTTCACATAAAATTCAGTTGTAAAAGTGCATACATCTTGGATGAAAGATCTGTGAATCTTAGATGAAAACCCTTTAGTGCAGAACTAAAAAATGTAAATAATATTTACTTCCTATTAGTCAAGTGCTAAGAAAATGGTGCATAAGGCCTCTCGCATACAGATGCCTAAACACACCAGTTTTTGTAGGCCTTGTGGCATTTTTTTTTTAACTGATCTAAGGGCCTGTTCACACCGAGAACTCGGTGTGGGAAACCCACGTTTCCTGCACAATTCCCACACCACATTCAAAACACACTGCAGTTGCGATATCCAGCAGTTGATATACAAAAAAGATGAATTCATACAAAAAGTATCTACATGTTCATAAAAACTGGGTTACAAATATACACATTAAAATTAGGAATTGGACATGCCCATACAAGGGCAAGTGCTAAAGTTTGTCTGACGCGTTTCGAGGGGAACCCTCTTCATCAGAGCCTTGTAGAACGTCAAGAAAGGTCTGTACAGTATTGTGGACCGACATAAAGGGGAGTGGCTAGTTGGGAGGATTGTCACATGGTAAGTGATGAGTTCTCCTAAGCTCTAAGGTTGTCTACATCCTAGCGCTCTAGACAGGATAAATACCAAAAACGTATATAGTACAGAGCATGTATAAAATGGTGTTAAAACTGTATACCACACAATACAGACCAAGAGACGTAAAAATATAAAATTGAAATTAAATTTAAAATGTTTAGAATATAAACATATTTAAAAACATATTTAAGTATTGAAGTGATTGGATTAATAAAACATAAAAACAGAATCACATCTCTCTATGACATATAGGTAGGTGCGCTTCAGATTCCCTTTACTTTCATCTGATTGTCACCTCAATCCATTTCAATAGGCACTTCTACAAGCTCAAACCATGCGCACTCCTTTGCACGTATGTGTCTATGTGCTTTGATTGCATGCTGATAGTTTCACACAACAGCCTTTACAATTCTGCGATTCTTACTCTGTGGAACACATGTGCATTTTTTTATGTGTGCATGCATACTTGCACGTATATACTTGTGTGCAAGCGCACTTGCTTGTGCGTGCTGTGTGCACGCACATACATGTGCATTGTGTATACTCTATATAATAATTTAATATCTTTATAAGTCTTCATATATATGCATTTTTATGTGTTATATATATATATATATATATATATATGTTTCTCTATATGTGTATATATTATATATAAATATATATATATATATATATATATATATATATATATATATATATATATATATATATATAGCAGTCTACTTACACTTGCACTTTATCCATAACCATGTACAGCGCACCCACTTCAGCAAGTAGCAATGTCTTTGATTCTTTCCTAGCAATACCATAAGATAATACTTACTGTAGTTTGTGGCTTTTCTATGACTTTTTACTGTTCTAATAATGTTTTTATAATGTTTTATTAATCCAATCACTTCAATACTTAAATATGTTTTTAAATAAGTTTATATTCTAAATATTTTAAATTTAATTTCAATTTTATTTTTTATACTTCTCTTGGTCTGTATTGTGTGTTAAACAGTTTTAACACCATTTTATATATGCTCTGTACTATATACGTTTTTGGTATTTATCCTGTCTAGAGCGCTGGGATGTAGACAACCTTAGAGCGTAGGAGAACTCATCACTTACCATGTGACACTCCTCCCAACTAGCCACTCTCCTTTATGTCGGTCCACAATACTGTACAGACCTTTCTTGTCATTCTACAAGGCTCTGATGAAGAGGGTTCCCCTTAAAATGCATCAGCAAAACTTTAGCACTTGCCCTTGTATGGGTATGTCTAATTCCCAATTTTAATGCGTATATTTGTAACCCAGTTTTTATGAACACGTAGATACTTTTTGTATGGATTCATCTTTTTTGCATATGAATAAACTGTAACATTTTGATCAATGCGTTAGATCACGCGCCTTTCATCGCTTTCTTACACTTAGCTTTCTTCGGACCACCCCTGGTCAGTTTAGGCAGCGGGACTCGCTTGATCATCTTCCAATTAATCTTTTTTGTTTTGAAAGTACTACCATTTTATAGCAACAACACCTTCACGAGCGCAGGAGAAATTCTTTCTTTGTTTATATTGTCAAAAGTATTCACCCCCTTGGCATTTTTCATGTTATGTTGCCTCACAACCTGGAATTAACACGGATTGTTTGAGGATTTGCATCATTTAATTTACAGAACATGCCCACAACTTCGAAGATGTTTTTTTTTTTTTTTTTATTGTGAAGCAAGCAACAAACAACAAATAGGACAAAATAACAGAAAAAGTCAATGTGCATAACTATTCACCCCCCTAAAGTTGATACTTTGTAGAGCCACCTTTTGCGTCTTTCACAGCACCAAGTTGTTTTGGACAAGTCTCTATGAGCTTGCCACATCTTACCTCTGGGATGTTTACCCATTCCTCCTTGCAAAACTGCTCCATCTCCTTCAAGTTGGATGGTTTGCGCTTGTGAACAGCAATCTTTAAGTCTGACCACAGATTTTCTATTGGATTGAGGTCTGGGCTTTCACTAGGCCAGTCCAATACATTTACATATTTCCCCTTAAACGACTCAAATGTTGCTTTCGCAGTGTGTGTGGGGTCATTGTCTTGCTGGAAGGTGAACCTCCGTCCTAGCCTCAGATCACACACAGAGTGGTACAGGTTTTGCTGAAGAATATCCCTGTATTTAGCATCATCCATCTTTCCCTCAACTCTGACCAGTTTCCCAGTCCCGACTGCTGAAAAACATCCCCACAGCATGATGCTGCCAGCACCATGTTTCACGGTGGGAATGGTGTTCTTTGGGTGATGTGATGTGTTGGGTTTGCGCCAGACATAGCGTTTTCTTTGATGGCAAAAAGTTAAATTTATTTTCATCAGACCAGATCATCTTCCTTCATACATTTGGGAGTCTTCCACAAGCCTTTTCGCAAACGCAAAACGTGCCATTTTGTTTTTTGCTGAAAGTAATGCCTTTCTTCTGGCCACTCTGCCTCAAAGCCCAACTCTATGGAGCGTACGGCTTATTGTCGTCCTATGTACAGATACTCCAGTCTCTGCTGTGGAACTCTGCAGCTCCTCCAGGGTTACCTTAGGTCTCTGTGTTGCCTCTCTGATTAATGCCCTCCTTGCCCGGTCCGTGAGTTTTGGTGTGCGGCCGTCTCTTGGCAGGTTTGCTGTTGTGCCATGTTCTTTCCATTTGGTTATGATAGATTTGATGGTGTTCTTAGGGATCATCAAAGATTTGGATATTTTTTTATAACCTAGCCCTGAGATGTACTTCTCAACAACATTGTCCCTTACTTGTTTGGAGAGTTCCTTGGTCTTCATGGCAGTGTTTGGTTAGTGGTGCCTCTTACTTTATTGTAGCCTCTGGGGCCTTTCAAAAAGATGTGTATATGTAATGACAGATCATGTGACACTCAGATTGCACACAGGTGGACATCATATCACTAATTATGTGACTTCTGAAGGTAATTGGTTGCACCAGAGCTTTTTATGGGCTTCATAACAAAGGGGGTGAATACATACGCACATGCCATATATCAGTTTTTTATTTCTGAAAAATAGTTTTATGTATATATTTTTCTAATTTTACTTCACCAACTTAGACTATTGTGTTCTGATCCATCACATATAATTCAGATTAAAAAAACATTGAACTAAAGGCTGTAATGTAAGAAAATAGGTAAAAAGCCAAGGGGGTGAATACTTTTGCAAGGCACTGTAGGTGTGTAAACTAACACTGCGTATAAATCAGATAAAAAAAAAATCTGCATTGCTGGTCATTATTATGCATTTATACACTTATATGCACAAATACACGTGTATGCCTCAGACCCCTTGATACAAAAAATTCTAGAAGAATTCTTACACGTGTGTACATGTACCTGCATTTCTGTGCATATATGCATGTAGTATACAGCAGATCCTGGGGTTTTTATGCATAAACTTATGGCCAGGAATATCTGATGTTCATACTTTAGTGCCGTGTGCAAGAATGCATTTAAAAAAGGGGTAACCACACACCAGTCCAGTCCTAAGATAAATACAAGCTTTATTGAGTAAAATCCAGATGAAGTGTGCACCACAAGCCCAAGGCTTTATATGGGTTTTACTCAATAAAGCTTGTATTTATCTGAGGACTGTAGTGCAGTCAACCCTCTCTTTAAATGCATTAGGATTTATCAGTTCACAGACTGGTCCGGCATCCTTCTCCTCGGAATAGATGATGTAGGAGTTGATCTCACCTGGAGCGGTGTTTGTCTGTACTCGTTCATCAACAATGTGCAAGAACCCTAAGACTATTTCATATTTGCTACTTCCAAACGTAGTGCTGAGTCATTTTATCACTATGCTGTGAATAGCCTGTAATTTGCTCTCCTTCTTTTTATCTTTATTCACAATGCACACAGCTGAGTGACTGATGAGTGACAAGAGGAACATATTCCTCTACACTCTCTTTATTTAAAAAACAATTTTATTTTGCAAATAATGAGAAATTGTACAAAAATCTGTTTATAGTTATGTGGTATAAGCATTAAAAATGAAATAGATTGACCAAAACCATTATAGTTTTGCTTTAAAGGATACATACATTAAGCAAATATAAAGGTTACCTTTGCTGACCTCTTGTTCTGCAACTGTTGTCTTTCTGTTCTGCTGAATCAAAGGTTTCAGTATTTTCTGAGCCGCTGATGCAGAATAAGTTCTTACTTCACTATGAATTTCTTGTACTGTGAACTTGTTCTGGGTCAGTGTCCCAAAAAGTGCTGAAGCCATCAAAAAACAATCAATAGTTTAGAAATGTATATATCTGATCTGAACCCTCTTGCTCATAGGTTTTAAAAGCTAAGGGCACTAACCTTCTCATCACCAACCGATCTGTACTCTGAGACTATGAAGGCCACCAGGTAGGTGGACATTTTTGGAGTTTTATTGAATACTGTGACCTGCCATTGCTGTCCTTCCCATGTTTCTTGAGTAACACCTAGAAGCCAATAATTTGACCAAAAAACAGGCATTGGTAATGTTAAATTGGAAGAAATAATTTTGTAGTTAGAAGTGTCAGTCTACTGAATGAAGGAAATAAATCACAATCACTATTATTGTCATAGGTTAGAGAGTTCTCTTAGGGCAGATCTCATGGGTACATGTGAAATCTGCTAGTTATTTAAACTTTCACAAGTTCCTCTATACCCCATGAAGGGAATAATCAATGAGTTGAAAAGCCCGAAGTTGAGATCAGTTATCAAAACCCTGGACTGCTGCACCGGTTGCATTGGCACTGACAGCTCCCCACTAACGAGGACAAGTACAGTGGGGGTCAGGTTATTGAGAAGGGTGTACGTTGTTAGATCCTGTTTATTATAGCACCCTCTAGTGTGCTAGAATAGATTTTTGTTAGAGTAGGCAAAATGTTTAGGCTTGGCTGGCAGTCAATCCTGTGTTTTATCTGGGTCAGGGGAGTGACTCAGAGAGGGCTGGATGACTCACAGGCAACATCTCTGATACCTCCCCCTACTTCTAGAAACTTTCAGAAGATTCTAGAAGAATGGGAGTGGAGGTGAGGAGAAGCTGCCTGGAGTATTCATTAGGGTCCTGACCAATCCCCAACAGATGGGTTGGCAGGGGACAGGCCCCCTTACATACTCAGGGTCAGCCCAGCTGGGGCAGTGGAGTTCAGGTGGAAGCTGGAGATGGAGTGTTAGGAGGCTCTTGGAGACCCTTGAGGGTGACTCACTAGTCTGGGGGGGGGGGGGGGGCGAGCTTGAGTCTGGGAGCTCGGGTGCGGTAGGGACCTTCTTCACGACACACAGGGGTTTTATTACTGGAGGCATGGGAGCAGGAGAAGGACAGAAGGAGGAGAACACTGCTAGGCAAATCTCCAGGGAGGAAGACAGCCAGGAGGGCTGGTGAGTGTTACAGTCGTGGAGGACAGAGAGGCATGCCTGAGAGGACTGGGTGAGAGCCGTTTGAGGTGGATGCAGAGTCAGTCTGGAAGGGCTGTGAAAGTTTAGCCAAGAGGACTGGTGAAAGGTGTGACACAAACAAGGGGCCCACATTCCGTGCCTGTAAAGGGCATTTGCTACCTATTGAACAGTGCCAGCTGGTCCTGGGAGTTATAGTGCTTTAAGCAAGTGTTGTGTTGGAGGAAGCTTTACAGAGGAAGTTTGTCCCTGAAAGTTCTACTAAAGTCAAGTGGGCATCCCATATTACCTTCCTCCCTATCCAAGTTAAGACCCCTAATAAAAATACAAAACAAAGCAATGGACTGTTCTTTGCCTCACGTGTGCTGTGAAAATGCAGTGTGCCTGGCTGTGCAGGGTGGGGAATACCTTTCTACTTGTGGCTCTTTAGGGGGTGCGCTACATAATTTTTTCTGAAAAGGTGAACTAACACTTTAAATACACTAAGCAAATACACCATTTTTTATTAAAGGAGAAGTATAGCCAAAGCTTGTTTGGCTGTACTTCTATGGATCACAGGAGTGCAATTCGTTTTGCACTCTTGTGACCCGTTTTCAGCAGAGAGCGGGCTGAAGTCTGCTCTCTGCTGACGTCACAGAAGTCGGTCCAGGCTCCGCGTCATCACGACAATAGAAGTCTGGATCCGCCAGGTGCCTGGACTGACACCTGGCTCAGCCTCTCAGTGAGCCATTAAGAGCCTGAGTCGGCCGCCCCCACCCCCTCCACAGCTCAGCTCTCCAGTGAGCGAGCAAAGGGGCAGAGTGGAGAGCTGCTGATTGACAGTCAGCAGCTCTCTGCTCGGGGAGCTGTCAGAAGCGAGCGATCGGCTGTGTTCGATAACTTGGTTCTCAGTGCAGAGGCACCAGGGGACAGATGCAGCATCAGACCGATGCTGCATCCACCAAGGTAAGTATAAAACTGAAAGAAAAATCAAACCGATACTTTTCTTTTTCAGCCATGGATTTCAGCTATACGATCTGTATGGCTGAAATCGCATCGCACGGACATCGCATGTGATTTGCACTGCAGTGCGGTGTGAATCAAATGCGTTTTCGCATAGCGCTCTGGTGTGAACCGGCACTTAGCCAGCATTTCAGTCCAGGATGTACATGCTGACCCTGGATGATGCTCAAATGAAGATAGTGCTGCCCTTCTGGAAAGAAAAATAGATGAAGGCATTGCCTCCCCCAGGGGGAGTACTCTGTGAGACGAAATGAGCACCTGTAATGCCCTGTACACACGGTCGGACTTTCCGACGGAATATGTGCGATCGGAGCTTGTTGTCGGAAATTCCGATCGTGTGTGGGCTCCATCAGACTTTTTCCATCGGAATTTCCGACACACAAAGTTTGAGAGCAGGCTATAAAATTTTCCGACAACAAAATCCGTTCGCGTAAATTCCGACCGCGTGTGGACAATTCGACGCACAAAGTGCCACGCATGCTAAGAATTAATTAAGAGAGGAAAGCTATTGGCTACTGCCCCGTTTATAGTCCCGACGTACGTGTTTTACGTCACCGTTTTCAGAACGATCAGATTTTCTGACAACTTTGTGCGACCGTGTGTATGCAAAACAAGTTTGAGCCAACATCCGTCGGGAAAAATCCATGGATTTTGTTGTTGGAATGTCTGATCAATGTCCGATCGTGTGTACAGGGCAATAGTGTTAAGGCCCGTACATACGATAAGAAGATTGGAAGAAAAATTTTGTATGACGAACAATTGCCAATTATCTGATCAATAGTAGTTTTTTCGATAGTCGATTCTGACTTTTTGGATGATAAAACCCGAAGGTGCATGCTAGAAAATTTTTAATGTGAGTGAACACAACGTCCGATTTTCATTTAATTACGGTAGTAATTAAAGACTACGCCTGCTGAGAAGCGAAGAATACATTACAAAACAATTCAACACATTACATCACTTCTGAAGCTGTATTCTGTCATATGAGAATTTGTGTAAGTTGAGTAACCTCTTAATTTTTTTATATGAGACCAGCATTCAACAAAAAACGGACGATTATTCCTCCGATAATCTCATTGTGTGTACAAGGCTCTACACTTACACACTTAGCATGCAATTGATTAGCACAAAAAATATATCAGATTCTGGGTCCAGGTTAGTGTCTAATTTATATCTGTATGCTAGTGCAGAAAACAGTGGAATACTCTGTGACTTACTGATTGAATCCATATTGGAGAGAGCCACATAGTTGGGCTTGTATCTGAGGGTGATGCTGAAAGTTGCTTTCATTGCTGGCTCATCAAAGCATGGGAATGCCTTCCTTGCGTCAGCTGCTTGCATTTGGGTGGTGGCGATAAGTCTGATAAAAAAAGACGGAAACCATCTACTATGAAAATAATCGACTCTACTGCTAGTTCTCTGATTCAGTTGTATGTTTACAGTCATACAGAATCATCTGGATCAGCAGCACTTTTCCTGTGTTTGTTCTCGAAACATAAGTATCTGTTACACTGTCCATACACTGGTAGATTTTCAAACGAACTTTCGTACAACGATTCTCAGTACATTTGATGGCTTTCTCTGCATTAAGGTAAAAACCTTCTGTGTGCAGCTCCCCTCCAGCCCCCCACCCCCCTTATTCTTAACTGAGCCTGATCTCGATCCAATGCTGTGCCCAAGAGAAGAGGCTCTCTCCTCTCTGGCCATGGAGGCAGCAGTGGGAGCCATTGGCTTCTGCTACTGTCAGTCACAGCCAGTGATCAGAGAGCTGAGGCGGGGCCGAGCCCTGCTCTGTATGTCCATTGCCCAGACGAGTGCCCCCTTAGCAAGTACCTTGCTCTGGGGAACTTGGCAGGGGGGAGGAGCCAGGAGAAGTGACAGGGGACCCCAGAAGAGGAGGATCTGGGCTGCTCTGTGCAAAACCATTACACAGAGCAGGTAAGTATAACATGTTTATTTAGAAAAAATTAATGTCGTTACAAAGCTTTTCAAAATTGTATTTGCTTTTAACATTTGGAATACATGGACTTTGTAGAATGAAAACCACATTCACAGAAAAATGTTCCCTCCTGCTCCAGCTAACACTTTTAAGCAGCTACAACAGCATTTTTTTTTCCTTTTGGAAAGTTTTACATAAATTGATAAAAACTGACCATTGTAAGCATCCTATCAGTGGTAAATGTTTTTTCTCAGCTAACTACCACTTTTGTTGGACAGCTTGGTCTGTTAAAGGAAGTTGAAAAATAACAGACTTATGCCCCGTGCACACGGTCGGATTTTCCGACGGAAAATGTGTGATAGGACCTTGTTGTCGGAAATTCCCGACCGTGTGTGGGCTCCATCACACATTTTCTATTGGATTTTCCGACACACAAAGTTTGAGAGCAGGATATAAAATTTTCCGACAACAAAATCCGTTGTCGGAAATTCCGATCGTGTGTACACAAATCCGACGGACAAAGTGCCACGCATGCTCAGAGTAAATAAAGAGATGAAAGCTATTGGCCACTGCCCCGTTTATAGTCCCGACGTACGTGTTTTACGTCACCGCGTTTAGAACGATCGGATTTTCCGACAACTTTGTGTGACCGTGTGTATGCAAGACAAGTTTGAGCCAACATCCGTCTGAAAAAATCCTAGGATTTTGTTGTCGGAATGTCCGAACAAAGTCCGACTGTGTGTACAGGGCATTACTCTCTGGATCACAAGGTGAAAATAATAGTTATAAAGAATTTAAAAAAAGAAGAAAGACAATGAATGCAGCCCCAAGTACTGGAAAGCTGCACTATATTTCAATCTTCTTTCTGGGTTTAATGCAGTTTTTGGCCTCTGGGATCCAGCCAGATTGACTGAAAAAAAATATGTAGTGTGTGCCAAGATCTTAGAGGGACTGTGTTTTCAGTTCAGACATACTATACATACTGCACAACTCCTATTCTGAATATCTCTGCAACATATGTCCAAATGCATGTTTAGTCCAAAAATGGTCAGTTAGCAGACATAAGTCAATAAAGTGAAAGTGATATGGAGAGGCAGTAGGATGCACACTATAGGTGGATTGAACCTGAGCTGGTTCAGCAGGGACTGACCAAGATTCGATCCATGTATGGGCAGACTGATTGTACCCAAGTCGATCCATCGACTTGGGTACAACCAGCATGTGGAATTTTCAGCATGCGATTATTGCCAGGGGCTCCTGGGGAGACTGCTTCCCGCCCCCAACGCCGGGAGAACACAATAGCTCTGGGGTAAGGATTCCCCCATCAACACATTCAGTGTTGAATCAATCTATTTTCTTTCCTGCCTAATTTCTTTCCCGCATAATTTATGGCCTGCCTAAAGGGGTTGATTTAATATACCGGTTTGCAAATAGGCTGTTCACTTTGCAAATGGAGCTTCACTTTGCAAGGGAATCTTTCCCAGAGATTAGTTAAAGCGGAGGTTCACATAAAAATTGAACCTCCGCTTTTCGGAACCCTCCCCCCCTCCAGTGTCACATTTGGCACCTTTCAGGGGGGTGCAGATACCTGTCTAAGACAGGTATTTGCACCCACTTCCGGCATAGACTCCCACGGGAGTCTATGCCTTTTCCTGTCCCCCCGCGCTGTCTGTTGGGACACACACGGGTCCCAGGAGATAGCGAGACCAGTTAGGACGCGCAGCGCAACTCGCGCATGCGCAGTAAGGAATCGGGAAGTGAAGCCGCAACCCTTCACTTCCTGATTCCCTCACAGAGAATGGCGACGGCAGCTGCCGGGGACCGAGGGAGGGTTCGGCCTCGGGTGCCGATACCGCTGGATTTGGGGACAGGTAAGTGTCCTTATTTTAAAAGTCAGCAGCTGCAGTATTTGTAGCTGCTGACTTTTTATAAAAAAAAATTTGCGGGACTCCCTCTTTAATGTAGTGAAACTTTACTTTGCAAATAATACCCACTCATATGTAAGCAAAATAATGATTGGAAGTTGATGGAAGTCAACAGAGCTTCACCTCATTCACTAAGCTCTGGGGATAACTCCTTTGCAAAGTGCAACTTCCTTTGCAAAGTAAACAGTCTACAGTATTTGCCTTTAGTAAATCAAGCCCTAAACATCAAATTTACAACATCAAAAATGATAACACGTGTATATTCCTACTCATTGTTATAGTTATGCTTTATGCTCTTGATGTTGTTTTATAGAAATTGTTAACTCTTTTCCTTATTTTTTTGAAATTACAGTTTATTTACTACTTACTTGGTTACACCATCTTCTACATATTCACTGCGGTAGAATCCTGCTAGATCATCTGCCAGTTCCCCAATAAATTCTGTGTGAAGCCGATATGTTTTACCACTTTGCAGACTCTCAGCAAGATGCAACACCAGGTAAGTGGTCTTCTCCACCAGCTGTTCTCGATTTATGGTGATGTCTCTATCTGTATCATCCTGGAGCACAACATTTTTGGTGTAATTAAGTTTTTTGCTGTGGATAATAACAAGATTGGTGGAATTCTCACATTTGAAATGTGCAACACTTTTTCCATAAAAGACATAGAGTCCCCAATTGTCCTTCTCCAAGACTGGTCTGAGATCAACATCATAATGGTAAGGTAATAGAGTCTTTGGAAGCCGGTAGCTGTCCCAAGGTTCTGTTGATGCAGGAGTGGTAGGTTTCAATGTACTGGAGGAAGCACTGGGGGAGGTTTCAGTTGTTGATCCCCCGTTTTCTAGTTTATTATTGATGGCTTTTTCTTTAGCATAAGCTACAGATAGTGCAATAATTGTAGCCACAGCAGCTATAGCGAAAAAGATGGCAACAAAGGCAACAAGCTTGCTGACGTAGAAACCTTTTCCCATGGTGTCGGGAGGAGATGACACAAGATCTGGGATTGGAGAGGTATCCCTTTATATGCTCTCACAAGGCAGAGCCAAGAGTTTGTTCTGTGGTACAGTTAATTGGTGAAACTTTAACTTGTTGGAGCAAAGGTTGCAAGTGGGTCATCATTATTGTTTTTCCAAATGTTCAGCTTTGTTCACTACACCCTGGACCACCCTGTTAATCTAATGCTGACGTGAGAAGTACACCTAAAAAAGAAAAAAGGCAAGGTTACATATTGGTTTTACTTTAGTCTTCATTACCCCATGGCGTTCCGTGCCATACACACATTGTGAATGTACTTTCTTGCTTTGTATGCCTCCTCTGGACCACTGTTGATCCATTGTGCACTCTTACTACCTCTGCATCTCCCATTTGTCACTGATTAGGATTGAGTTTTTTATTGTGTATTCATACCCCCACCGATGCTCCTGGCCCCTCCCCCTTACCTATTGACCCCAGAGCAAGCAGCCTTCTATGGGGGCACCCAAGCAGGCTCACTCCCGAGCCACTGCTCTGCGTGTCTATTCACACACAGAGCCACGGCTCAGCCCCACCCCCTCTATCTCCTTATTGTCTCACTGGCTGTAATTGACAGCAGCAGGAGCCAATGGCTCCCATGGCTGTCTCAGCCAATGTGGAGGAAGTCCCCAGAGAGCCAAGGCTCTTCTGCACATCGCTGGATCGCGCTGGTGCTCAGGTAAGTATTAGGTGGGGTCTGGGAGGGCTGCTGCACACAAAAGGTTTTTTAAGTTCATGCATAGAATGCATTAAGGTAAAAAACCTTGAGCCTTTACAACCCCTTTAAGAAACAAAGCTATACCTCTTTTATGTAAAGTAGAACTATGGCTTCCCATTAAAGTGTTTGTAAACCTCAGACATGAAATATGAACAAAGCGTATCGCTCTATAGTGTGTACTTGTCTCAATCCAGAGCGCTAACTGTAATTTCTGTCTGCTGCTTCATTCCCCTTCTATCAGCATGGATCACTTCTGACAAGTTTTCCTGACACCAAGAGAAAAAAAAGGTGAGGGATCTCCAGGACACAGTCTGTGACTGACAGCCTCTGTTTTGTTCTTGTGTGCTGTGTGAAGGCGGTATCATGTACCTCCTGCCAACACTCCTGAAGGTGGAGAGGACACGCCGGAGTAGCTGGCTGGCGAATTCAACTCTTTAGGTGGATGAAGCTGGAGGTCACAGTCCTCAGGACAGGATACTGAAGCAGCCTGGCACCTGGACAGGACATGGTAGCAGAGCCAGTATGGCAGTGACCAGTGCCAGCCAGGCAACCAGGGACTGAGTAAGCAGACAGAGCAAGTCAAGGAAGCAGGCCAAGGTTGGTAACAGCTGGGCAGCACAGTTCAGAATCAGCAGGCAAAAACAAGCCCAGTAAACAGGGTGAGGTCAGTGTGATCAGATGAACAAGGTGTTTTGGACTCACGCAGGACAGAGGCTTTTGGAGGGGACTGAATGCTGGCCTCTTGCCTACTGATTGTGGGCCCTGGATTTTGGTGGAACGGTGCTCTTTGTGAGCTGTGTGCCCGGGGACCCTTGAGGTGGTGTTACTTTGGATTCAGGTCCATGTCCCTCCAAGACACACAGACTCTGGGAACCCTGTAGATGCCATATTGGAAATAGTGACTGATTCATACTGTTGAGACACATACTGTTAGAAGATGCTGATGTCATCTACTCCAGCCACCTATCTGTCTGTTGTCTGCTATAATGTAAATAAGTCTAGTATGGCTTCTTAGAGTCTTTCACCCATTATTGTTTGTGCTAATTAACCCTGCTATTTTGTGAAGGTTCTGTGTTGATATTAATGATAATGTGTATTGTATAGTCAGTGAGCTAGAACACAGCAAGTCTACCCTGAAAGGTCATATCTCTGAGTCACCAAGTCTGGGTAAATGATTAGTAAACTAGCTCTCGTTAATTACCGTATTTATCGGCGTATAACACGCACCGGCGTATAACACGCACCCCAAGTTTAGGAGGGAATTTTAAGGGAAAAAAAACTTTTAGGAGGGAAGATTAAGGGAAAAAAACTTACATTTAAATGCCCATCATTGCAGCCTTCTCAGTGCAGCCTTGCCCCAGTGCAGCCATGTCAGTGCAGCCTTGTCAGTGCAGCCTTGTCAGTGCAGCCTTCCCCAGTGTCCATTGCAGCCTTATCCTAGTGCAGCCTTGCCCCAGTGCAGCCTTGCAGCTCGCAGTTTAAAAATGGCGCCGCTCCCCTGCGATCCTGTGATCCCCTGCGATCCTGAGCTTCAAAATTGCCGACCCCGATTTGAAAATGGCGCCGCCGGCGCCGAAATACACAGAGCCGGTCCTCGGCTCTTCTCGGCGGCTCTCGTTCACTTTCGGCTCCACTCGTAGTCCCGCCCGGGATGGGCGTGACTGTGAGCGGAGCTATCCGAACCTAGCCGAGTACACTCGGCTAGGTTCGGGCGGTGCTCGAGTGAAGTCGAAAGTGGCCGAGAAGAGCCGAGGACCAGCTCTGTGTATTTCGGCGCCGGCGGCACCATTTTCAAATCGCGGTCAGCAATTTTGAAGCTCAGGATCGCAGGGGATCACAGGATCGCAGTATAACACGCACCCGCGATTTTCCCTGATTTTAAGGGGAAAAAAGTGCGTGTTATACGCCGATAAATACGGTAGGTTTCTGGTTACAGATTGTATTGTCAGCCTGCAGTATATATTTGTGTGTCATCTCTAATAAAACAGTCCATGTTCAGCAACCAAACATGTATTGTCTTGTTGTGAGTGGTTTGGAATATCTCATATCTATATTTAGACTGGGAGGAAGCAGTATATGATGAAAGCACTCAAGCAGAGTGTGGGACATTTCATTACACAGGGTTAAGGAAGGAGCAAAGGGGAAGTATAGGCTGAGTCATACACAGGTAAGCAGGTTCAATTGATCAGGTCTCAGGAATACAGGTACAAGCTGACGACCATTCAGCAACTGCTAAAGTTGACAGACCAGTTTAAATAGGCCACTGGGCACCAAGTGCGCATGCTAATTGGTATGCGCACTTGGTGCCCAGCGGTTGGGATCCACCCAGACGCCAGGACCGGCACCTACATCAGCAAGGTCTCTCCCAGGCAAAGATGCCAAAACAGACTGTTGTTTCAAGATGTGCTGTTTTTTGAAGAAGCACAAAGAAAC
The DNA here is from genome assembly GCF_042186555.1 of Aquarana catesbeiana. Classification (NCBI taxonomy): domain Eukaryota; kingdom Metazoa; phylum Chordata; class Amphibia; order Anura; family Ranidae; genus Aquarana; species Aquarana catesbeiana. The sequence continues at coordinate 47,795,871 of NC_133326.1, read as the reverse complement.
GGGCAACGTTGAGAACTGTAGACGCAGTGGTCGGACCAGGAAACTTAGTGTGGCAGATGAAAGACACATCATGTTTACTTCTATTAGACCTCAGAAGATGTCCAGCAGTGCCATGAGCACAGAACTGGTGGAAACCAGTGGAACTCAGGTATACCCATCTACTGTCTGGGGAAATCTGGCCAGAAGTGGTCTTTATGGAAGAACTGTGGCCAAAAAGCCATACCTCCGACATGGGAACAAGGCTAAGTGACTCAACTATGCACAAAAACATAGGAACTGGAGTGCAGAAAAATAGCAGCAGATGCTCTGGACTGATGAGTCAAGATTTTAAATATTTGGCTGTAGCAGGAGGCAGTTTGTTCGCTGAAGGACTGGAGAGCGGTACAATAATGAATTATAATAATAATGAACAGTGAAGCACGGTGCAGGTTGCTTGCAAGTTTGGGGCTGCATTTCTGCAAATGAAGTTGGATATTTGGTCAGGATCAATGGTGTCCGCAATGCTGAGAAATACAGGCAGATGCTTATCCATCATGCCATACCACCAGAGAGGCGTGTGATTGGCCCCAAATGTAATTAAGAACTATCTTTACTGTAAAGAAGAATAAGGAACTCTGGAAGTGATGGTTTGGCCCCCACAGAGCCCTGATTGCCACATCATTGAGCCTGTCTGGGATTACATGAAAAGATAGAAGCATTTGAGGCAACCTACATCTTCAGAAGATATGTGGTTAGCTCTCTAAGATGTTTGGAACAGTCTACCTGCTAAGTTCCTTCAAAAACTGTGTGTGCAAGTGTACCTCTAAGAATTGATGCTGTCTTGAAGGAAAAAGGGTGGTCACACCAAATATTGATTTGATTTGGATTTCTCTTCTATTCATTTACTTTCCATATTGTTAATTAATAAAAATAAACAATTAAAACTTGTGATTCTGATAGCATTTTTCATTTACAGCATTTTTTTCACACCTGCCTAAAACTTTTGCACAGTAGTGTATGTTTTCACCATGCAATCTCATGATCTGATCAATTGTGATTCCAGCTTCTAGAAGGATCCCCCACGTAGGGATGAGCTTCGAGTTCAAGTCGAAATCATGTTCGACTCGAACATCGGCTGTTCGCCAGTTCGCCGAACAGCGAACAATTTGGGGTGTTCGCGGCAAATTCGAAAGCCGCGGAACACCCTTTAAAAGTCTATGGGAGAAATCAAAAGTGCTAATTTTAAAAGCTTATATGCATGGTATTGTCATAAAAAGTGTTTGGGGACCTGGGTCCTGCCCCACGGGACATGGATCAATGCAAAAAAGTTTTAAAAACGGACGTTTTTTCGGGAGCAGTGATTTTAAAAATGCTTAAAGTGAAACAATAAAAGTGTAATATTCCTTTAAATTTCATACCTGGTGGGTGTCTATAGTATGCCTGTAAAGGGGCGCATGTTTCCCGTGTTTAGAACAGTCTGACAGCAAAATGACATTTCAAAGGAAAAAAAGTCATTTAAAACTACTCGCGGCTATTAATGAATTGTCAGTCCGACAATACACATAAAAGTTCATTGATAAAAACGGCATGGGATTTCCCCACAGGGGAACCCCGGACCAAAATTAAAAAAAAAAAGTGGGGGGGTCCCCCTAAATTCCATACCAGGTCCTTCAGGTCTGGTATGGATATTAAGGGGAACCCCCGGCCAAAATTTAAAAAAAAAATGGCGTGGAGGTCCCGCTCAAAATCTATACCAGACCCTTCAGGTCTGGTATGGATTTTAAGGGGAACCTGGGTCCCCCAAAAAATCCATACCAGACCCTTATCCGAGCACGCAACCTGACAGGCCGCAGGAAAAGAGGGGGGACAAGAGAGAGGCCCACCCTACTGAACCGTACCAGACCACATGCCCTCAACATTGGGAGGGTGCTTTGGGGTAGCCCCCCAAAGCACCTTGTCCCCATGTTGATGGGGACAAGGGCCTCATCCCCACAACCCTTGCCCGGTGGTTGTGGGGGTCTGCAGGCGGGGGGCTTAACGGAATCTGGAAGCCCCCTTTAACAAGGGGACCCCCAGATCCCGGGCCCCCCCTGTGTGTAAGTGTACCCCTACCATTTCACAAAAAACTGTCAAAAATTTTAAAAATGACAAGTGACAGTTTTTGACAATTCCTTTATTTAAAGTCTTCTTTTTTCCATCTTCTTTCTTCTATCTTCTTTCTTCTATCTTCCTTCGGTTTCTTCCTCCTTCTTCTTCTTCTTCTGGTTCATCTGGTTCTTCCTCCGGTGTTCTCATCCGGCATTTTCCTCCGTGGCGTCTTCTTCCCTTCTTCTTCTCGGGCCGCTCCGCATCCATGATGGGAGGCTCCCGCTGTGTCCCGCTGTCAGGCTCGTCTTCTGACGGTTCTTAAATAACGGAGGGCGGGGTCACCGGGTGGATGAAGGAAGAAACCGAAGGAAGATAGAAGAAAGAAGATAGAAGAAAGAAGATGGAAAAAAGAAGACTTTAAATAAAGGAATTGTCAAAAACTGTCTCTTGTCATTTTTAACATTTTTGACAGTTTTTTTGTGAAATGGTAGGCCATTTCACACAGGGGGGGCGGGATCTGGGGGTCACCTTGTTAAAGGGGGGCTTCCAGATTCCGTTAAGCCCCCCGCCCGCAGACCCCCACAACCACCGGGCAAGGGTTGTGGGGATGAGGCCCTTGTCCCCATCAACATGGGGACAAGGTGCTTTGGGGGGCTACCCCAAAGCACCCTCCCAATGTTGAGGGCATGTGGCCTGGTACGGTTCAGGAGGGGGGGCGCTCTCTCTCGTCCCCCCCTCCTTTCCTGCGGCCTGCCAGGTTGCATGCTCAGATAAGGGTCTGGTATGGATTTTTGGGGGGATCCCACGCCATTTTTTTTTTAAATTTTGGCGCGGGGTTCCCCTTAAAATCCATACCAGACCTGAAGGGTCTGGTATAGATTTTGAGGGGGACCCCCATGCCATTTTTTTTTTTAATTTTGGCCGGGGTTCCCCTTAATATCCATACCAGACCTGAAGGACCTGGTATGGAATTTAGGGGGACCCCCCACTTTTTTTTTTTTAATTTTGGTTCGGGGTTCCCCTGTGGGGAAATCCCATGCCGTTTTTATCAATGAACTTTTATGTGTATTGTCGGACCAACAATTCATTAATAGCCGCGAGTAGTTTTAAATGACTTTTTTTCCTTTGAAATGTCATTTTGCTGTCAAACTGTTCCAAGCACGGGAAACATGCGCCCCTTTACAGGCATACTATAGACACCCCCCAGGTATGAAATTTAAAGGAATATTACACTTTTATTGTTTCACTTTAATCATTATTAAAATCACTGCTCCCGAAAAAAACGTCCGTTTTTAAAACTTTTTTTTGCATTGATCCATGTCCCCTGGGGCAGGACCCAGGTCCCCAAACACTTTTTTATGACAATAACTTGCATATAACCTTTTAAAATTAGCACTTTTGATTATTCAGGTTCGAGTCCCATAGACTTTAACGGTGTTCGCGTGTTTGAACGAATTTTTTACCTGTTCGCATGTTCTGGTGCGAACCGAACAGGGGGGTGTTCGGCTCATCCCTGCCCCCAAGTATGGTACATACATACTTACATTGGTTCAAGCTGGACCTGATCACAGCAATAGGCGGATAGGAGGGGCAACATGTAGACCAATCCCCTCCATTTTCCTCCTGTAGCTGCTGAAAGGCTGCAGGAGGAAAATGGAGGGGATTGGTTCCTCTATACGCAACCCCGCCACCCCTCCTATCCAGGTGTACAGGGGACCAGGCCACAAATGAGACCCCTGTACATACGCCCCTGCAATGTGGCCTGTTATGTACTTTTGTAGCTAAGTAACTTTAGATCCAGGCTAGTGAATAGATCAACTAGTGAAAACAAGATTAAGACAATGGATCTAGATCCTACACTTTTAAACACTAACCAGCAGTGGCAGCTCTTGTGTCTATGTTTACTTGGCCTGTGATTAGATACACTATAATACAAGGGTAAGTCATTCATTATCCACACTTTTGCTATAATAATCCTTAGGTTGACTGTACTGATTTCTGCGCATCAGTGCCGGGACAAGGTCATCCAGCACCCAGGGCAAAGATGGCAAACTACGCCCGATCTCATACACCCACTAGTCACTCGCTTGTCAAAATCACTGCCGCTGTCACTACTCCTTTACTCCTTTCAGCCTTGTAACAGAAGGAAGGTGTCCCCATCCTTACAGTAAAGCATTGCGCCCAGGGCAGCGGCTCCTCCTGTCCACCCCTTGTCCTGGCCCTGCTGCACATGCATTCTGAGAGATGGTGCCTTTGTCATCACTTTATTGAAGCTTTGACCATCATTTAGTTTCCTTTGCCGCTCTTACACAGCAAACATGGTTGCACCACTCTTCGTTTGCACCAAAAAAAGAACAGCAAACAGTGATCTGTTTTTTGTGGTCTGATGGGTGTAAAAGGAACTGTAAGCCATTAAAGGCTTTCATCACAATATGAGGACAGTGTTTTACCATGGCCTAATGTTGAAAGGTTCTTGCATGCCAATTTGTGTCCACATTCTGCCATCCACACTGTTTAAACGCTTTAGAATCAGAAAAAGTTTCAAGGTATTGGAGCATCCTGCTTATAGTCCAGATCTCAGTTCCTCAGATTATCATCTGTTTGGTTCCCTTTAAAGATGCTTTAGAGGTTGCGGATTTGCCACAGACAAACATGTGCAAGAACATTTTTATGGTTTTTATACAAGCTTGTGGAACACTGGGACAAGTGAATGGAAAAGCAAGGGGACTATGTTGTAAAATAATGTAACTGTACATTCTCTACTGTTGTTCTAATAAATTCTAGAAATAGAGTGTGGACAATTATTGACTCACTCTCGTATTTTGTCCCTCTTGAGCAGCATGAACTGTTTAGATTCTAAACGGTCCCAAATGTGATAGAGTTGCCAGCTGAGACTTTAAATTACCATAGATTTATAGCCTCTAACTGTATATTGGAGAGCTATGTGACCATTTGAAGCACCTGTTTCTAATATCTCTCCAGATGTTACCGGTTGCCTTAATGGCCCCAAGCTTTGCCTTCCAGGCCTATCTGCACTATTCCTTCATGATATGACATCCTGTTCAGCGGAGTGCTATTTTCAACACCTTTTTTTGGACATATTGGATAACTGAGATCTGATTACATGCCTCAAATGTGTACAGAGAGTGCTCATTTGGGTTTGGGTTTTAAATGAAACGCATTATAGCATGCATCTTACATAATTACATAGTTACATAGTAGGTAAGGTTGAAAAAAAGACACAAGTCCATCAAGTCCAACCCTGTATCAGAGAGTAGAGAGTGCCCATATATAATGAACATGAAATTTTTAGCCTAAAGTATATGTAAACCCCAAATCTATTTTGCAATATGATTGGAATCATGCCTTGCTTGTTTTCTTAAAGAACCCCCGCACACACACACACACACACACACACACACACACACACTCTATAAACATTTAAACCTGACTATGAGAGGAATAAATAATCATTCCTTGTGACTTTTTCTTCATACTTACCTACTTTTATCCCGCCTTTGTGCTGCCTGGGTCCCGGTTCCTGTGCCATTTTTAAAATGTGCAAGACAAAGTGCATGATGCAATAAAGGATTTCCCTGAAGGCGGTGGTGATGTTGCCTTCCCAGGGGGTGACCTTCAGTAGTGAGTTAGCTCTGGCAATGCCACCACTGAAGTTGATAACGAGAAAGTAGGACAAAAAAGTAAGAAAAGCAATTATGTGGTAAAAAAAGTGTGATGTGATTTCACATCAGCATGTACAGATGCATGCTGATGTGAAACATAGGGAATGGGGAGTGTGATAGACCCAACAGGGACAGGGGCTTTTGGGGGGGACTAGGGGATAGCCTTCTACCCAGTGATTATGGCCCATGGAGGATATTTTGTCTGCTTCTCTGGTCAGAACATGGAAAAGAGCCCAATTCAGCCTCCGATGGAGAGAGCAGATCGTTCTCTAATGATGGACCACAACGTGATCAACGCTGAGAGCGTGGCTTGGATTAATTCTCTGAATAAAGACAATAAAGCTACCCTTCTGGAGTGGATGGAAAGGTGTATTATTAATCTCGTACAGGTTAATGATTAGAGGAAATATGGTGGCCATCCTGCAAACTGAGTTGGAGAAGCTCCTCCACTTGGGACGGAAATATTTATGAAAAATCTCCCTCAAGAATGAATTAATGCCACCTTGTCTTATGATGTCTATTGTAGTGGACAAATTACACAAGTGAAAGCCAAACATCTGACAGACTGCATGTGCAATGGGGTAGATACTCCAGGACTAATCAAAGTTTAGGTACTTGGCTGTTGATTAGCTTACTGTTAAGTACATCACTATTAGCTGCTAGTTGCTAGCTGTTGATTAGCTTACTGTTTATGTTTATGTTAGCTGTTCATTAGATGTACTATTGAATGTACTGATGATATTACTGTTTAAAGTTTGCATTGTTTAGGATAATGTGATCAAGCTCTTATCTGATTTTGTGTGGTATCAATTCTGGGTGAATTTACATGCAGCGCACTACTCCCTTGGGAGCTGCAAAGTTGTTCATTACCTTTGTAATGACCCCCGATCTTCCTTCCCATGCAACTTCAGAACACCAGACAGTCTTTATATTTTATAAAGAACTTTATTCTTGAACTTGAGTTGGTAAACAAGCAGATAGAAGATATGAGATGCCTCTATTAATTCTGGTTCATGTCTCTGGTCTTGTGTACTTTCCTTTTGTGAACTGACCAGCATCACTCTGAATAATGCTGTGGATAACAGATTCCAAAGTCCCAGGCCACATCACCTACTTCCATGACTCTTGCAATCAATCCCTGTCAGTTCAGAAAAGTACTTTTCACTAGGTCCTTGGACTCATAGCAAGTTTACAGATAAGCACCACTGGGTTGCACTCCCTTTGCCCACTCCCAATTAACAGTTCATGGTACTCACAGAAAGTCAATGCCCAGTTTCCTCCGTCCGCTTTGCTCCTACTTCCTCCTCCTGTTGTCTGGCGCATCCCTGGCTGGGATGCCGGTCTCTCCCGATGACTACATGATGACTTTTGTTCCAGGGGCCAGAGGTTGGTCTCCCTGGACTCCTCCTGCTATCCGGCACTGGGGTCTCTGAACCCCCAGGCCTTCAAGCCTCCTCCTGCAGCACTCTTTACATGGTTCCAACTCCTCCTGACTCCTGAATCACACACAGGAAGCAAGTGACCCCAGCTTATATGCGAGTCCTGCCCCTGCCAATACAATTTAATGATTGGTCCAGAGCTCTCCATATAATCTGCCTGCCACTCAAGTGCCAAATCCTGCCTCCCTTCCAGAACATTTCAACTGGAAGGATGAGGGGACCTCCTTGAGCCAGAGTGTAGGTGGCCACACCCCCCTCTATTCTAACACTCCCACCCACAAATAAACAACTAGGCCTAAGGAAAAAAATGCAAGGCCTAGGCCAAATTTACCTATCACTAATAACAGAACACACTAAGCTCCCACTTAAATGGGGTGGGCACTACATACAATAAAGTCAGTTCTAGTTTTCATCTAAGCCTGTGTCGTCTAGTTCTTTGATGCAATGCTTAGCTATAATACCTGGCTCCTAGTTCCAGAGGGGAGGAAGCTGTATCTTGGCTGAGGCAGTCAAGCAGAGTGCCAGGCGGTTCGTCACAGGGGGAAAGGTCCGCTTTAAGCAAAGAGTTTTTATGAATCTGTTGCAAAGTACAAAGTTCCTTCACATGACTACTGGGTTGCCTATTTGACTGACCTGTGTGTCAATCCCAAGACCAACTCAAGGAATGCTCACTTGCTTAGCTTAAAAATTGGACTTATATTATATTTAGTACTGTAGCCCATGAAAATAATGATGCTACACTAAACTGATTGTTTGCTATAGATTTTTGCTCTTTGCAGCAGATGAAATATACATCATGTTGACCTCCCTTTGCAATTGGAAGATGTCCAGAGGCACCATTAGCTCAGACTTGGCAGGAACCAGTGGGAACCTGGTACACCCAATTACAGTCCAGAGGCTGTCTTCATGGGAAAAAAAAATGCTAAAAAGACAAAAGACATACATTCAATGTTGAAACAGGGCCAGTTGACTTGCCCATGCATGAAAACGCAAGAACTGGTCTGTAGAAAAATTTCAGCATGCACTCAGGATTTATTAGTCCAGATTTGAAACATTTGGCTGTAGCAGAATGCAGAGCGTTTGCCGAAGGTCTGGAGAGTGGTAAAAGGATAGTCTGCAGGCAACAGTGAAGTATGGTAGAGGTTTCTTGAGGATTTGGGGCTGTGTTACAGCAGGTGGAGTTAGAGATTTGGTTAGAATTAATGCTCTTCTCAATGCTGAAAAGTACAGGCAAATACGTGTGAGCAGGGTCAAGCTGTGGTGTGATGGAGTGGTCATCACATCCTCCATGTTTCCAGCTTCGTTAGGCACCAAGCAAAGGTCGCATGAGAGTCCTACCCCACGGTGGGTTCTTCTGGGCTATGTTAGGCACTTTAAATAGGGTCACTGCATTACATGGGGTACCTTTGCTGGAACAGATGACTGACTTTAGTAAACTCTCTCGTTGTACTAAATTCACCACGGTTACTTGTGGATTTAGGAGGGGCATGCAGAGCCTTTTCCCTCTCCTCCCGTCCAACGTATTCCTTCTACCTCACTCCCAGTAACAGTTTGGGGTCGCATTGTGCGCCTAGCATGGACTCCATGCGTGCACTTTACCTAACTCTTGCTCTTCCCATACCTGTGTACAGACTGAGGGACCCAGCAGTGCAGATCTGCCCCTGTTCCTATGGGATAAAGATCGCTTCAGAAGTAGTGCCGACAACATCTCTATTGTTGCAGGAGGCTATTTCACCTGTCACATGTACATGCTTAGTGCATGCTGCTAGAGAAATCTTCATTACCCTTGCCTGGTTACCACTTGCTCATACTTCACTATGTATTAAGTCTTGTACTGGTATCTTAATACCGCAATGTACTTAGTGACCCAAGCTGTAGGCTGTATGTGCCAGTTACTTGCATTACACCCCTATAGTAACTTCAGACCAGGCAAAGTTTCAAAAGCTTTACTTTAAATAATTCGCCATGATGAGAATCACAAGATAACAGTTCAATATAAAGTGAGTATTTTTTTCTACATCACTAGTCCCTAACTTCAGGCTTGTGGCTGCCCCAGCATCTCATCACTTGCCCGTGCAAAAAACAATATATTGGCCGAACAAAACGCAATTTCACTATCAGAGTAAAAGAACATATCACAGCGATTAAAAAAGGTAAAACAAACCATAGTGTTTCCAAACATTATGCCTTGCACCATGACCGTAATCCAGCAGGGACCAGTTTTCAGGTCATAGATAGATTCATACCACACTGGAGAGGGGAATCCAGTTTAAGAGGAGTTTCTAGACTCGAAACGTGGTGGATACATCAGATCAAATGCTATGTACCCCACGGTTTGAACATAGAATGGGACATTAATGCGTTTATTAATCAGTCATGATGCTCTAGACTAGCCCCTTTCATCCATCCATGCATGCCCAACCCATATGAAGAGGGTACTTATGGACTTTTCTTCATATGTTTTATACTTTCTTTTTTTCCTTTTATCAATATTTTTTAATGTGTTTTTTATATACTTTTTTACACATACTTTTTTACCAATACCTTTGAGTAGATATTTCCTATGAGATATCTCTTTAAAAGTCAGGCAGGGGATATCTCTCTTTGATAACCATACACGTTACAAAAAAGAGCATTATCTCTCTATATGTTTGTAATTATCCTCTTTATATTTTTTTATTTTATTTTATTTTGATTTCCAAATTGCTATACGTTTTTTATGTATACATATCCTGGGGTTGTTGAACATGAGTGATACATGTGTCTCCCCTTAGATATATGTAGAAAATAGATGGCTATTTTTATTATAATGTAAAATGCACCTCTATTTTTTAATTGTGCCCTTTTTGGTTGCCCCCTGCTGATTATTCCCAATAGGGTTTTATAAGTGTTATGTGTAAACTTAGGGGAATCTGTGTGACATGACCACTTTAGCTCTATAGGTAGGGGAGAATCCACCTTCAATGATTGGACAGTGTATGTGTGTACACCACTTTTGTGTCTCAATGATCATAGTTTCCTTGTGTTGTTGGTTAACCGGGTTATGATCAAGCGGCCCTGTGGAACGCAAGGAGAAAGGTGAGCGGCCTGAGTGGTATGGGTTGAGTTCCCATTGGATATTTGTTCACATTGACTTGCTTAGGCGCACTGAAGGGGGAGAATCCTTCGGTTTCGCGCTGATGCGCATGTGCGATGTAACGTAAGTCTTATGAGATATACTCCCCAGATAATGAGAAGGTACGTCCCTCCCGCGTCATTGCGTAAATACGTAATGACGCTGTAACCATCGAGGAAGAGTGACGTGCGATCTGCGTTCCTGCGCAGAGACGCTCTGATGTGTCCATCACATGCCCCTTTACTTAACCATAATTGGCTGAATTCAAAGATCAGACCGAGGCTTGGTTCCTATCCCTTGATAGGTTGGACAAATATCCCCTATCTCTAGATAGGTCGGAAGGATAGTCAGCTGACTGTCAGCTGACTCTCACATGACGGGAATCCCGGAAGTTACGCCGCACAGGTGTCCCCGGTGTAAATTTTAATAGTTTTATATAAATAGCGCAGCAGATGAAAGGGCAACTTTACCCCTGTTGATGTCTTTTGTAGACGAAACGCGTCGGGTGTATGACGCCATTTTATCATCAGTTACTGCGCTAAATGTACCTTTGTTATTTTTAGGAACTTTTTTACCTAAACTTTTACTGGAAATTTCTTTTTTGATATAATTAAATTTCCCGGTAATCCGGAATTTACACTATGTGGAGCCTTTTTTCTCCTTATCCACTTTTCCTGGTTGCATGAGATACGAATGTTTATTGGAGGAGGAATCCGGGACTTCGCTTTGGATTGGGAACCCTTCCAAGACTCTCTTGCCAGAGACCAAGGACAACAGTCACCCTACCGTACTTAAACGGTGCAAGCTCATACGACTCACCGCCAACGGCCTGTGAGTCCACCGCGTCCGGTAAGGGCATTTTATATCATTTCCTTTTGCCTGGTCAAGAGTTAGAAAAGCCTATTTGAAGATAGGAATAGATGTTACTGTGATATCTGCATCTACCCAGGATTCCTGTATATAATTGAATGAACTGTTGAATATCCTAGGGACTCTCCATTTATTTCCACCTCATGTCATGTTGCAATATACATATTTTGGGCTTTGGATTTGATGGTTGATGATTATATTGATTGTGTGCACACGATATATAAGTTGTTTTATTATACGTTGATATCAAGTTAAATTTTTCTATTCAATTTTTTATATATAGGTCATTAATAATAGGTTCACACGTTTGGTCTAATAGAACCTAACGCTCGCATTACACATTGACTTCACTATTTATATTACTCTATTTTTATAGAGGTTATCACTAGTAAATTCACATGTTGGGTTTAACAGATCCCACCGTTTGATATGCACATAGGTGTTATACACAACACGCCTTTTTTATGCACTAATTAGCGCTACACTTTTCTATCCTCATTGCCCCAGCATACCTCCACAGGAGGAAAGTCCATGTACAATAGGTTTCTTCCAGGAGCATTGCAAGTCCTAGAAGTCTCCCTTAGCAGCGGGAATTCCAATCCCGACGTCGTGCTGTTGATCCAGGTTCGGGCGATGGCAACAAGAATTAGATCTCCGTGGCGTAAAATCCTAGGCCCCTTGGGGCTCTCTGGGTGTGGACCCTTTTATAACACAGAACCAGTGGGTTGAACCCAGCAAAGCCCACCAGAAGAAAAATCCAGGAACATAATTAACCATACCCTTTCCAACTGGGGCCGCGTTAACCTCTACGTGCCTACATTCATATCATGTCATACCATCAGGGAAACATCTGATCCTTCCCAAATTAATATCTACAGTAAAAAAAAGGAACAAGGAATCCTGCGAGAGATGGTATGATCTCCACAGAGCTCTGCTCTCAACATTGAGTCTGTCTGGGATTACATGAAGAGATAAAAGCAACTAAAGCAGGCCATACACGGTGCAAATTTATTTTCTGCAACCATGGGTTGCAGAAATTTTTTTTGCACGATTCTCCCATGAACACACAACGTGTTGACAGGGGAATCAGTAATTGTCTTCTCCCGTTGTGAGGAAGGTGTCCCCGTCGAGAGAAGACATTGATTATTACTAGCAGCTATAGCAGCCGCTAGCGATAATCGCAAGCAAATCCGGCAGGCTGGTTGTACCCAAGTTGATCGATCAATCGATTAACTTGGTACAGGTTTGAACCTTGAGATTTGAACTGTGTATGACTGGCTTAAGACGGCCTATATGCACAGACAGTGGTTAGTTCTCCTAGGTCTTGAAACAAACCTACTTGCCAAGTTTCTAAAATAAAATTGTGTGCAAGTGTACCTAGGTGAATTGATGCTGTTTAAACTACTTTGCCTTCTGCGTGCATTCTGAGAAAAAAGGGTTTAAGGCAAGCTCATGACTGCAATACCAAAAAAAAAAGTAAGCCCATTACCCTGCAAACACCTGAAAATGCAAACATGAACACAGGATGCGCATGGGTATGTAGACAGGGATTGGACCAAACATCAGAGTGAGAGCCATAATTCAAGGGCCATAATTCATGATTAATCCTAAACTGATGAGCTGTAACGGCTTTTAAAGCATTGCCTATGGGGAATTTTAGGAACCATAGTTTGTTGTGATATCACAGGCACAAGTATTTTTAAGACTTGACATGCTTGGTATCTATTCTTTTATATTTTACCAAAACATTGGGTACTATATTGTGTTTGTTTGCACGAAAATTAATTTTAGTGTATTTTTTTCTAAAGATAATAATAGTAAACGGTTGCACAATTATTGTGCAAACATAAAAAATCGCGCCATCTTTTTATTCTACAAAGCTTTTGTTTTCAGAAAATTGTTTATAGCCAAAAATGCAGATTTTAACATGTGTGCACAAAAAACAAAAAGTTGCTCTAGAGGGAAACTGGCTAAAATCAAAGAGTGGACACATTTACATTGATCTGAGTTGAGGTTTTGTTCTGTGTATGAACTTTGTGGGTTGTTCATTAATAAATAATACGTATTTATTACATTTTTTGAAAGTACCCTCATTTTCACAAGTTTCTAAAACTTTTGCACAGCACTGTATACTGTAAACAGTTCAGCCATAACCTTTGACCACTGACAGGTTACGTGAATAACACCGATTATCTTGTTACATGGCATCTGAAAGTCAGTGGGATATATTAGGCAACAAGTACATATGTTATCCCTGAAGTTAATGTGTAGCAACCTCATAGTTTAGATGCTAAGCAAATTTATTTTGGCTTGCTCTGTTATCAGAGAAGCAGTAATTGATTCCCAGGGTCTGCTCATGGATTTACAGCCTGAGACCTTGATTGTTTCCCCCTGCCTCTGTAAGAATCTTACAGAGCTTAAGGCAGTAAAATAAAAAATGTCCAGCCTAAATATTTTTTGTACCATAGCCAATTCATGGGTCGGCGTGCCCAGAAGGTGGTCATGGAGGGGGTAAATAGGCTGGAGCCTGTGCAAACTTCTCTTTTTCTCATCAGGAATCGATCATCGAGCTTCAGGGGGCTGTTTGCACCTGAGACACCATTTGGACTGGATGCTGGATTATTCTTCAAGGGACTTAACTTATGGACTTTTCCTGCTTTAGGATTTGTGAGTAGAGCCTTTATCTATGCTGCAAACTATTTCATGGTCCTCAGTCATGAAGCTACAGACTGCTTCAGTCTGGTAAACCATTTTGCTATTCTTCAAACTATCTCATGGTCTTCAGCCATGAACTATTAGACTGCTTCAGTCTGCTAAACTACCTCAAGGTCCCCAGCTGTGACAGACAGACTGTGTTACTTTTCTGAGAAGAGTGTACTTGGATCATTGCGCTTTGATGTTTTGGAGTATCCCATACAATGTTCATTTTGATGTAAAATTTCTATTTCATATTAGTCTTTTGACTAAAATGCCATTTTAGTTTTAGTCATATTTTAGTCATCTGAATTTTTTTAATTTTAGTCGTATTTTAGTAGACTAAAATTTCCAGTACATTTTAGTTGACTAAAATGCAATGGGTTTAGTTAAATTGTAATGCATTATTTAAGCATTTCTCTATAATTGGAAAACTCATTATATACTCGTATAATTTTAATAACATGTTATTATTTATGGTATTAACCACTAGCCGCCCACCCACTGTCATATGATGGCGGGACGAGGCAGCTATTGTTCTGGGCCGCCGTCATATGACGTGATCGCCTTCCCGGGCCACTAGGGGGCGCGCACCGCTTCACTGGGGACCCCATGCGGGTGCCCGGCGGCCGCGATGTCCACCGGGCACCCGCGATTGCCCAGTAACTGAGCAGGACTGTGGATCTGTGTGTATAAACACACAGATCCACGTCCTGTCAGAGAAGAGGAGACAGACGGTGTGTCCCTTGTACATAGGGACACCGATCAGTCACCTCTCCCAGTCAGTCCCCTCTCCCCACAGTTAGAATCACTCCCAGGACACACATTTAACCCCTCGATGACCCCCTAGTGTTAACCCCTTCCCTGCCAGTCACATTTATACAGTAATCCATGCTTTTTCATAGCACGGATCGCTGTATAAATGTGAATGGTCCCAAAAATGTGTCAAAAGTGTCCGATATGTCCGCCGCAATATCGCAGTCACGATAAAAATTGCAGATCGCCGCCATTGCTAGTAAAAAAAAAATAATAATAAAAATGCTTTAAACTATCCCCTATTTTGTAGACGCTATAACTTTTGCGCAAACCAATCAATATAAGCTTACTGCGATTTTTTTTTTACCAAAAATATGCAGAAGAATAAATAGTGGCCTAAACTGAGGAAAAAATGTGTTTAAAAAAAAAAATTGGATATTTATTAGAGCCCTTTCACACTGGGGCGGTTTGCAGGCGCTATTGCGCTAATAATAACGCCTGCAAACCAACCCAAAAGTGACGCTGATTTCATTCCAGTGTGAAAGCCCCGAGGGCTTTCACACTGGAGCGATGCGCTGGCAGGATGGTAAAAAAAGTCCTGCCAGCAGCATCTTCAGAGCGGTGAAGGAGCGGTGTGTATACCGCTCCTTTACCGCTCCTGCCCATTGAAATCACGGCAGGGCGCGGCTATACTGCCGGCAAAGCGCCTCTGCAGAGGCGCTTTGCGGTGGTATTTAACCCTTTCTCGGTCGCTAGCGGGGTTTAAAACCGCCCGGCTAGCGGCCGCATACCGACGGTAAAACGCTGCTAATAATAGCGGCGTTTTACCGCCGGCGCCGCCCCCCCCCCAGTGTGAAAGGGCTCTTATAGCAAAACGTAAAAAATATAAAAAATAATAAATCAAAAAATAAAAAGTTTCATAAACAAAGAAACATATTACTTTTTAACAAACAGAAGTGCAACTTTAAAATATACAAAAACAAATTTGCACATAGTACCCAAATATATTACCAACATGAAATTTTAGGGAAAAAAATTTGAAAAGCCTATTTCCAATTTTTTTTCTTTTAGCAGCTTAGTAGAGGCCCCCTACTTATTCTTATGTGGAAGTGCAATAGTACAATACATGTTTAAACTTTAATATGCTATTACAGTGTTTCTCAACCTTTTTTCAGTCAAGACACCCTCTAAAATTAGGCACAATCTTGAGGCACCACGTTCTAAAATGTAAAAGAAACAAGTAGTTTTACATAACGCAGCGGCATCAACACACGTAGGACACTCAACATTAGAGATGATTTATTTTATACACCTTTACACACTGGTACTGACTAGTATTCCATTGTTTCTATTCACCCTCATTTTCCCTCCCTCATTCAACTAATGAGAAGGGCAAACAAGAACATCAACAGGTGCTCAATGTTTTCCTTATCAATTTATGACATAATTTGTTAGAATCCCAGCAGCTGGCTCACATGGTGCCCAAGGTTGTAATGCTACACAAATTAAAACCCGTGGCTTTGTGTAAGGTGAGATCCACCTGCCAGCATGCTGTCAATTTTAGGAAATTTGAGGCAATTTTTTGCATTTTGCTAGGGCACCCCTGAAGATCCAAGAAGGCACACCAGGGTGCCGTGGGACCCTGGTTGAAAAAGGCTGTGCTATTATTATAGGCTGTGGAATTGTGTTGCTGATTTAGAAAAGGCCAGTAGAGGACGCCAAAGAGATGGTGTGAATGAGTGTAATGTGTGGAACTGCATAGGAAAGGGAAAGAATTGATGGGAGCCTGCATCTCTCAGCCAATACAGCTTGCTGATAGTCAGGAGTGGGGCTTTAACAGACTGGCGGAGCTCTGAGGAAAGTGGAAGTTCAGGTGGGTAAACGTCCCTCCCTCACATTTTCATTCTGTTTTCCTTCATTGATGAAAATTGGATTTGATTTTTTCCATAGTTTTCATCAATTGACTTTTATTTTTGTTTAGTTTTTGTCACTGAAAACATGCAGCTGATTCAACTATGATTAAATATTAACACTGATCCCATACCCCATTGTCCCATTCCTGTTAAAGTTTTACAAGCAATAAATCTAAAAAAAGACATCCCCCAGACTGTTTAATGGGCCGTAGTGACTGGTGGACTGATGGACTGCTGCCTGGTATGATTGGGGGTCTCTGCACTGTTTTGAGAAAGAACCAGTTAATTAAAGCTACTCCTTCGGGGGTAACGCTTCAAAAGCAGAAAAAAGGGCATTGCAGTTTGTTGTGTATGAGGCTGCGTATATACAGACCGGTCAGAGTGCCCATGCAACCTGTGTCCACAGCCAAAAGTACTTTCAATTGGCACGTAAGTATCAGAACTGGACCACGGAGCAATGAAAGAAGGTGGCTTGGTTTGATGAATCACGTTTTCTTTTACATCATGTGCATGTGCACCCTTTCCCATGGAAGAGATAGTGTCAGGATGCAGTATGGGAAGAAGGCAAGCCAGTGGAGGCAATGCTTTAGATAATGTTCTGCTGGGAAATTTTGAGTACTGTCATTCATGTGGATGTTACTTGATACGTACCTCTTACCTAAACATTATTGCTGACCAAGTACACCCCTTCATGTAACCAGTATGACAGTGGCCTTTTTCAGCAGGATAATGCACCCTGCCACACTTCAAAAATGGTTCAAGAATGGTTTGAACATAACATTGAGTTCAAGGTGTTGCTTCACCTCCAAGTTCTCCAAATCTCAATCCATCGAGCATCTGTGGGATGTGCTGAAAAACAAATCCAATCCATGGAGGCAACACCTCACAATTTATAGGACTTAAAGAAACTGCTGCTGATGGCTTGGTGCCAGATACCACAGCATACTTTCAGATGTCTAGTGGCATCCATGCCGTGATGGGTCAGAGCTGTGTTGGTGGCAAAAGTGGGACCTACTCAATATTTGGTGGATGGTCATAAAGTTATGGCTGATCACTATACAGTGTATAGATATATATATATATATATATATATATATATATATATATATATATATATATATGTGTGTGATAATATGATGCACATAACAAGGCTGATGGTCCTTGAAATGAACTCTGGACCTTTTATCTGCTCCTTGTAAATAGGAAAATGAGGGTAACATACACCTGGCCATGGAACAGCTGAGCAGCCAATTGTCCCATTACTTTTGGTCCCTTAAAAAGTGGGAGGCACATATACAAACTGTTGTAATTCCTACACCATTCACCTGATTTGGATATAAATACTCTCAAATTAAAGCTGAAAGTCTGCAGTTAAAGCACTTGTTCGTTTCATTTCAAATCCGCTGTGGTGGTGTATAGAGCCAAAAAGATTAGAATTGTGTCGCTGACCCAATATTTATGGACCTGACTGTATGTATTTGAACCAGTGGAGGGCTAGACATCTATGCTGCAGTCTTTGCCAAACCTGCCGCCTGGTGGAAATAATTCTAAACAATTTATTCTAGTTTGGCAAGTTGGGTCCATCAGGTGGGTATGTGGAAGTGCTGCTGCTGCCTGTGCCAGTCTACCTGCCTGATGACAAGTTTTTGTCTC
Organism: Aquarana catesbeiana; assembly: GCF_042186555.1. NCBI lineage: Eukaryota > Metazoa > Chordata > Amphibia > Anura > Ranidae > Aquarana > Aquarana catesbeiana. The sequence continues at coordinate 47,777,681 of NC_133326.1, read as the reverse complement.
TCAGCCTAATGCTAATAGTCTATACATCTTTTCCGACTCTGCTACCTGGCAGTGCTGCTGGTTTTGGAAATGCCTCTTTCTGTTGCCAACAGTCAAAGAATTTCTGTAAAATTGTATGTAGGGATCCTAAAGTAATGGTGGTCCCAAACTAAATTGCAGTTAAACCAGAGAGGTTTGGAGGGAAGGTTGGTCATATTGGTGGAGGTGGAGAATAGAAAGGCCCTGCTCCCTTTCTGAATGAAACATTCAGGGAATAAAACATCTAAATCTTTTGAAACAGCAGAGAATGAGTAGATACACATACACTGACTGTCTATTTCAATCTCACGGTCTGGGAGAGTTTTCAAGAGGTCTTTCCTGAGTGGGAGAATACAATAGTGTCCTCTTTTGAGATCTCCTCATTCTCCTGGGTCAAGCTAGGATGGGAAGAATATACTCTTTGTTTCATGTCATCCAATCCTGGCACTTGTTAAATGGGTGGAAAGATCCGGTGCTCCTTTGCTCTTTATAAATTCGAATGCAGTGGAATTAATAATTAATTAGTAATTTTTTCCACTCACCAAATGCTATTGAGGACAAAATTCTCTATGGCTACTTTTAGCTGTCAAATAGGATAATAATTTGCACACATCTGGAGACATATTTGCTGAGTTTTGAACTTTTTTTAATAAGCACTCCTTCCTACCATATATTATACAATGTTCTTTTTCAATTTCCTTTAGATTTACCTTCAACTATGTAGTGTAAGGGCTTGCCTGATTGCGTACAAATTGAAAGTGTTTAGGTTTGACCTCATATCACATGGTTTTGGTAAATCTAACGGAAAATTGTACAGGGTAATTGTATAATGTATGGCCAGCCTAACCATCACCAAACCCTAGTCTGGTATTTCTGGAGACAAATACTGTAATCATTCAATGTACTAAAGTTCCTGGACCAAGTTATTAGGACCTCCTATTGGAGTACTCTTACGTGGAACTGAGACCATTGTGTTGCTTCCATTGCAGCTGCCATGAGTCCTGTGCTTCTGTTAGTAATGTATAGTAGACTTAAAAAAAAAAAAAAGAAAAATAACTGAAAAAAACTTACTTCTGGAGAAAATTCAGATGGAGATTATTAGAGCTGAAAATCAGACTCGGGAACTTGATTTGTGTTGCCAGTTTTGGACTTGATTTTTTGCCAATCTAAAGAAAACAGTGTTGTGTAAAATGTTTATGGTGGCCAGAAGCTTTAAGTCAGCTTTCAAAAGGATGAATTCTTTTTCAAAAGTATTCTTAGTAGGTAACTATATCATTGTCTAGTTGTCCAAGAAAAGCTGCCAGAGTAGCTATTATTTTGGTAAATATCCCAGGGATTTATGACATGTTTAATGACAGGCCTACTTGTAGTGAAGCATCATTCCCTGACAACACTTTATTGGTTTCAAGTACTAATCATTATATAAAGGCCCTTTTCTGAAGAACTGTTGAGTTTTTTAATTTGATTTGATGGTTTCCTTTTTAAGTCTTTTCTTCAAAAGATGTTTGTTGAGATAACTCTTGTTTATTAAAGATCTTTAGTTTACTTGTAAGCAGGGGCGTTGCTAGGGGGTGGCTTTTGGGGCTATAGCCCCGAATCTGAGGCCAATAGCCCCGAGTCTCTGCAGGGGTCCCCAAGGGGAGGGGAGGCTCTCTGGGGACCCTTATGTAAGTGGGGGGGCTCTCTGGGGACCCTGATGTAAGGGAGAGGCTCTCTGGGGACCCTGATTTTAAGGCCTAGGCTCTCTAGGGACCCAGATTTAAGGGGGAGGCTCTCTGGGGACCCTAATGTAAGGGGGCCTCTCTGGGAACCCTGATGTAAGTGGGGGGGTCCTCTGGGTACCCTGGTGGAAGGGGGAGGCTCTCTGAGGACTCTGATGTAAGGAGGAGGCTCTCTGGGGACCCTGATGTAAGGTGATGTAAGGGGGGGCTCTCTGGGGACCCTGATGTAAGCGGGGGGCTCTCTGGGGATATATATACACCCACACGTATATTACTGTATATACATGTGTATGCCCGCCCAAGCGTATGACTTTCTTTACTACGCTGCCATGGGCTCTAGCCCCAGATCTTTTGTAGACCTAGCAACGCCCCTGCTTGTAAGTAAGAGCATCAATAAGGTTAGAGAGATTTCCCATGGCTTCCTGTCCTGCTGACAAGGAACTCTCCAACAGCAACACAGAAATAAATGAAAACGCTGTTTTAGTATAGTAGAGACGGGCTAGAATGCTTTTATGCCCTGTACACACGGTCGGACTTTGTTCGGACATTCCGACAACAAAATCCTAGGATTTTTTCCGACGGATGTTGGCTCAAACTTGTTTTGCCTACACACGGTCGCACAAAGTTGTCGGAATTTCCGATCGACAACCACGCGGTCACGTACACCACGTACGACGAGACTAGAAAAGGCCGGTTCAGAACCAAGCGCGGCACCCTTTGGGCTCCTTTTGCTAATCTCGTGTTAGTAAAAGTTTGGTGAGAGACGATTCGCGCTTTTTCAGACTCGTGGCTTTCAGATCGTTTTCTGCAGTTCAGTTTGTGCTTGTGGGTTTGTATTTGCTCTTCAGTGCGTGCAGTCAGTTCGTATCGGAGTTTTCTGTGCGATCTTGTCCGCTCGTTGCTGTTTTTCAGGTCGCTCTTCACAGGCCTTGCTGTTCTTCAGTGCGTTCTGTTACTTCGTTCTGAGCAGCCGACCGTTTTCTAGCCATGTTTCGTATGCGTACTCCTCGTAGAGTTCGTGCTGTGCGGGGGCTTGGTGTTGGGGTCCTGACCTTGACACAAGTCCAGTCCATGAACAGGGCGAGGAGGAGTTCATGGACCAAGAATTGGTTGCTTCAGCGTGACCAGTTCTGTCATATGCCTTTGCTCCGTGAGATCAGTGAGAATAATCCTGATGATTTCAGGAACTTTCTCCGGATGACGGACCCCGTATTTCACCGTTTGTTGGCTTCGCTGACCCCCTATATCAGCAGGCAGGATACCTGCATGAGGCAAGCCATCACTCCGGAGCAGAGGTTGGTCGCTACCCTGCGGTATTTGGCCACAGGGAGAAGCCTGCAGGACCTCAAGTTCTCGACAGGCATCTCCCCCCAGGCTCTTCTTTGTGGACATTTACTGCTTGTGTTTGTTTTAGCTGACCCTGACAGAAATGTGTGGAGTCCAGAAAATGTTGTGATTGTGTAACCTTATACAAAGCACTGTTGGCTGTTATTTACTAAATGCAAAGACACTTTTCACTACAAGTGCACTTGCAACTGCACTGAAACTGCACTTGTAGTGCAAAGTGGATTTCCCCTTAGGAAATTACCCCCATTTTCTCATCAAACAACAATTACATCACCCCAAAAGTGTTGTAGCGTTGAGACAATAATCCACACATTCTTGATGAGCAATCTTTTTAATACCTGCACAATCACATGTGCATTTACCAAAGGTTTTTCTGACAAACCAACATGTTTGTTGTATAACAATTTTTGTGGTGTCATTATCCAAAATCAAAATGTGCATTTTATAGAAAACAGGCCTGTGTAAAACCCACAAGAAAGACAAAAATCTTGATCTTACAAAGTTCACATTTGGTAGAACTTGAAGGCAATATCAGACATCAGTATTTAGGAACTGTGTTTGATATTGCGTTCAGATGGGGGGAAATCACCCCTGGAAAAGCCAAATTTGGAAGATGCACACAAATTTCCCAATGTCAACATGTGCTAGCTGCCATCACGGGGGATCAAGGGACGTGTTTTGGGGGAGAAAGCCCTTCCTCACCGCTACTTTATTATTGAGGAAGGGGTTGCACCCCCAAAACGCGTCCATTGATCTCCCGTGATGGCAGATAGCACATGTTGGCACACTGTGTGCATCCTCCAAATTTGGCTTTGGGAAAAATCACAAAAACATTTCGCACATTGTAGCAGACAAAAGAAGAAAGTGATTTTGAGGGGCTTTAAACTCGCCCCAAAACATCAATGATGTTTTTATATTTTGGAATAACATCATTGATGTTTTGCTGGATGTTTTCCAATTGTAAATTACACCCCATGATCTCCCCGATCAGGATCTGGGCACTTTCGGATGTGAAAGGATCTGGATCCACAACCTCACGATCACCTAAAAAGAGAGGAAACCCAAAATAAATTAGGTCTAAAAAAAATGCCACCATCCATCTCTTATCTGAGCCTGTGGTCGCAGACACTCACCTGTTGTGGTGACTACTTCCACCACGTCTTCTTCCTCCTGCTCATCTTGTGTTGGGGGGATTTCCCCTTCTTCCAGAGGGGGGGGGGCTCTGGTCTCCTCGGATGAGGGGTGTCCTCCGTGTCTTTTCTCCCCTATGTAAAACAAAAATGGTATAATTAGCACACAGATATTTGATGGCAGAACTCTAAAGATGAAACATTGCTTGGAAGTGGGGTACAATTATCTATTTTAGCAAGAGTTCCAAGATGTAGCTTTTTTAGTGTCCTTTGTCAAGCTGCAATACTTTACCTGTTTTGTACAAGCTTCACAGATGGAGACCCCCCTATAGTATACACTGGAGCACCTGTGTGGCCCGCCTAATAAAAAGGGTGTTCTGGGGTCCCACACTAGTGCTCCAGTGTCCAGATGTGAAAACAGCTGCTGAGTGTCCTCTCCTTACACACAATCTAGTTTGCATTTCATTCTAGTAACAAAGCCATCTACACAACCCAATTCTTTGAAGACAAGTATAGGGCCTCAAAATGGTGGCCAAATGCATATGGCCTAAACAATGGTATTTTATAGTCCTAAAAAAAAATGTGTGATCCGAACGAATAATGTGCCCATGAACATGAAAGTTGCCATTTTAAACTGTACAACAGTTCCTAAAAGCACATGGAGCAGCACGAACGTAATAAACACAAGAACAATAGGAACACAGCACAACTACTTACTTTTTTGCAGCACTCTCCGGATCTTTCTGTACTGCTCGTGTTCTCGTAATTTCAGGTCCGACCACCGCTTCCTGAGCTGATCTTTCGATCGTCGTACCCCGAATTTCCGGTGCAGACTCCTGACCACTTTCGCCATGATCTTGGCCTTTCGGACATTGGGGTTGGGGTAAGGCCCATACTTTCCATCATAGTCGGCCTTCTTCAGGATGTCCACCATTTCCAACATCTCCCCAAAGGACATATTTGAGTCCTTCAATCTCCTTCTGGATCGGGACGTTTCAGGCTCCGGCCTTTCCTCCTCCTCCTCCTCGTTGCTGTACTTAGCACGATCCTGCTGTCTATCCGCCATGTGCTCTTCCTCCACTGCGCCGAACAAAAAGGGGCGGGGAATAGAATAGAAAGAACGTCAGGGGCGGGCGGAGTTATACGCATGCGCAGTGTGTATAAATCGTAACGCGCGCGTCTTACGTACGATCTGTGAGCGGAGGAAGGAGCATCGGAGACGCCGATCGTGCTAACGAAGGTAGGATCTAAACTTGGGCCTATACTGCTTCGAAATTGAAGCCTATATTGTAACAAGATTAGGGGAGTTTGGCCTGACATTAGGGTTTGTCTTGTGTTGTGTCTTGCAGAGAAAATGGATGGGTTCAACGACCACAATTTCCTGCCCCTGTTTATTGACAAGTACAGAGAGCTGCCCTGTCTGTGGCAGGTCAGACACCCCCACTATAACCACAAACAGAAGAGGCAGGCAGCGCTGGAGAAACTGCTGGAGTTGGTGAAGCCGGTGGTCCCCACAGCAACCATCCCTTATTTAAAAGCTAAAATTGGTGGCCTGAGGAGCACATATCTGAGGGAGCGCAAGAAGGTCACAGATTCCCAGAGATCCGGAGCTGCAGCAGATGACGTTTATGTCCCCAGGCTGTGGTACTATGAGAGACTGCGATTTCTGTCAGACCACACTGAAGTCAGGGAATCCCTCTCCACTCTTCCTTCCACGCTTCCTTCCATCCCAGCTGAGGCTTCCGATATCCAACGTGGGCCTTCCAGCCAGGAAGAAGTGGAGGAGCCCAGCTGGAGTCAGGTATAGCATTCTTCTACAGATTTCTGGTCAATAAATAAATGATGTTTACTAGATGTTATTATTGATCACTAATTGCTGCTTGAAAGTGTTTTACATATCAATAGACAGTAGTGGGCACCCAAAATTGGGACAAGAATGCAAAATGCTGGGCTCAGAAGGATAGTCTGTTATATTTGTTAACATTGAATTTGCAGCAGTCAGGAGGTGAAAATTGTGTGTGATTGATGAAAACAATACTAAAACTATGTCCCTTTTTCATACACAGGAAGACCTCAGCCAGGAGGAGGCTGTGGAATGTGGCAGTCAGGAGGAGGCGGGGATTATTAGTGTCAGCCAGGAGGAGGCAGGGATTAGTGGCAGCCAGGAGGAGGCGGGGCTAAGTGTCAGCCAAGAGAAGCCAGGGACAAGTCGCAGCCTGACTGAGTCTCAGGTCCCTCCCCTCCGCCTGCCATATAAAAGGGCCAGGAAGGCCACTCCCAGTCCTGTGCAGGATTCAGCGTACAGGCTGATCCAGGAGGCTTCGGCGTCCCTCAGAGCCTTCCCCAGTCCTGAAGAGGCCTTTGCCTGCATGGCTGCCACCAAATTGCAGGGCATGCAGGAGGGCCAACGCAAGATTTCTGAGGACCTGATTTATAAAGTCCTTCGTAAGGGGGAGAGTGGGGAACTGACACCCAAGACGGATGTCATTGAGATGGACCATCATCCTCCTCCTCCTCCTCCTCCTCCTGCTGCCACAACTCCACCACCACAGCCAAAGGCTGGAAGGAAACGTGGAAGGAAGACCAAAGAGTGATGACCCTGGGTTCAGTCTGGTCTGACAGAAGCTGCAGTCTCTCGTATGACCACAGCCTGGGGACACAGATGTCATCTGCTGCTTTCCAGATCTCTGGGACTTCCGGACCAGACTGCCCTCTCTTAGATATGGACTCCTCAGGCCACCACTTTTGCTTTTAAATAATTGATGTCTGCCCTGGGAGTCCAAGGCTTCGCCCACTTCTGCAGTTTCTCCAGCGTTGCCTCCCTCTTTGTTTATAGTTGTGACCCCTTAATAAAATATTTTTAGGTAAATTCTACTCTCCTGTGTGTGTTTTCATCCAAAAATGACAGTTTGTTGGTGAGTATTCAGGTACATTTCTAAAGTACAATGTTAAATTAACAAGGGACAACAACACCAAACAATCTCCTCCTACAGATTAAATAGAACAACATATCAATGGTGTTGTGGGAACTTGTCACAAAAAACACACAAACATTTTCGGGAGTACAAATCAAAATCACCAAAAAAAAAAAAATAAAAAGAGAAACACAAAAAAAGAATCTACATTAAAGTAAAAAAAAAAAAATATGTTGTCAGATGTGAGAAATCAAAATATATTGAGGGAATCCCGATAAATAGTAACGAAAAAACTTTGTGAGAAGTGTGTGTGAATATGAGCATCAAAACGACTTAATTCTTGTCACATTATAAAGAAGAAGAGAGTGCGCTGTATTAAACCATTTTGAACATTGCAGCGTGACGAAAGTGCTTTATCCATTACGAACGCTAAGTTTACCAGAACGAGCTGTCCCGTGTCGGAATTTCTTCTGAGCATGCGTGGCACTTTGTGCGTCGGAACAGGCCACACACGGTCGGAATTGACGCGATCGGATTTTGTTGTCGGAAAATTTTATCTCCTGCTGTCCAACTTTGTGTGTCGGAAAATCCGATGGAAAATGTCCGATGGCGCCCACACACGGTCGGAATTTCCGACAACACGCTCCGATCGGACATTGTCCATCGGAAAATCCTACCGTGTGTACGGGGCATTAGACTGTTATTTATGCTGTCTCTGTTTCAGATTTTCCCTCGCTTCCAGTAAAACTGCAGAAAGCAAAGGGAAATCTCTCCCTGGGAAACAGTAAATATTAGACAGGGGTTCTAACCCTTCCCTACTCTATCTAGAATAAAAAAAAAGTTTTTAGCTTGACACTTGACATACACTTTAGTTTTTGAGGGCACCTTGATGTTGTTTAAATTATTCATTATATAGCTAGACATGTAACCAACCAAATTGTGTAACTGCAACGTGCGACTTACTTAACAAGTGCAAAGCTAGAATCAATAATGCAAAACAGGGTCAGAATGGCCAAGAGCATGCACACAGTGCAGAATTATACAAAACAGATTATGAAAGTTGCACAAACATGGATTCTTCACAATAATGTCTCTGCGGCTCAGTCAGGGTAACTTGGCTGCAAGACATAGGGGTTGATTTACTAAAACTGGAGAGTGCAAAATCTGGTGCAGCTCTGCATAGAAATCAATCAGCTTCTGTCAAATCTTATGTAGCATACCCCACCTAGGAGCCGCAAAAGAAATGGGATCCCCCACCCTGCACAGCCTAGCACACTGAATTTCCACAGGCACACTTGAGTCAGGAAACAGTCCAGTCCTTCTTATTTTGTATTTTATTGAAGGGATAAAACTTGGATGGGGAGTAGGGGTATTATTAACTTCAGGCAACTTCAAGGACTTCCTATATACCCTATATATACACTCCTTTCTCTTCCTCCAGCACTTCACTTGCTTGCAGGAAAAACAAACACTCAGCTGGGACACTTTTAGTAAATCTGGCAAAGCACTCAGTCAGATTAAACCAAGAGCCCTTTGCAGGCAGGGACCACGGGCTCCTTTAGTTGCGTAGCAAAGTTCAGTGTCCGGCTCACATCCCTGTGGCTACTGATCACTCAGCACTAGGGATGAGCTTCGTGTTCGAGTCGAACCCATGTTCGACTCGAACATCGTCTGTTCGATCGTTCGCCGAATTGCTTAAATAGTTTGAACGCCTGAAAGGGCAACTTACGGAAAGGCGCTGTATCTTTAGGTGTTGTCTCCGATTGCTGTATTTCCGCCATTCTCAGCTCATGTTGCCGCTCTAGTTCTCTCTCTTGTCGCTCATCCTGCAGCTGGATGTCTCTAATGGCATTCTGTATGGTGGTCTCTGATGGGTTGGCACCATATAATGCCAACCGCTCTCGAACTCGTTGCTGAAACAAGTCTTCAACTGACCGGGGTCCCGCATCACCATCCCTCTGATCCATCTTGGCTAGCTCACTGATCAGGGTGGCCTTGTTCTTTGTTTCACCGGTCCCTCCACGGCTCTCAAGTAAGTCTTTCAGCGTGGCTCTCCTGCATAGCTGGCCATTCACTGTGGTGGTTTGGATTGACCCAGTAACTGGAAAGCAAATCCCACCGCTGCCAACCAATGTAACGTGCCCCTGCTCGCTCGGTTCCACTCTCCCGACACTCCTCTGCGGCTATTGAATCAGATTGCAGATCGCAACATCTGATGGTTCGGTCATCCGATGCACCGGGATTCGAACTACAGTTATGTGCTGTTCTAATCCAGTTGTGATAGCTCAGAACAAACACCAGGCAGGCTGTATGTAAGTTCAAACAGAAATCTCACTTTTATTGATGCACACAACACACTTTTATACACAGCAGTTTGAACACCCTGCCCCCAACAACCACTTTCTTATTGGTCAATTGTAAAGTACACTAGTCTTCACTCAGGTCCTCTTATCCATGCAAATGAGGACTTGAAACAGGGTCAGCAGAGATTGGTCCGATAGCTTGAATAGGAGGACTGATATGTGTAATGACACAGAGAATCCCCAGGGGGTAATTAAAGTACATAAACAAATGGTCAAACAAAGAACAATGCCCTCCTTCCAGACCATGGAGCCGTCTGGAAGGGGTTAGCCTTAAGACAGGGCAGAAGACCCCCCCCACTGTGTATTAGAATCAAAGGAGAAATACCTCAGTATTCCAAGCTTCATGACAATCCAGTATTCCAAGGTTCATGACAGACCTGTATTGTGTCCCAGAAGATTGCTGGCAGGGAAGGGCTGCCTAGGGCGAGAGGAGGAGTCGCCTAGGCGGCCAAAAAGAAGAAGGAGGAGGTGGGACAGGAAGTCCCACTAAAAAGAAGGTACCCCCCCAAAAAAAATGACATGCCAAATGTGGCATGTCAGGGGGCGAGGAGTGCTCAAAGTGGAAGTTCCACTTTTGGGTGGAACTCCGCTTTAATCGCAGATTATGATCATATTGATATATATACATTTTTTGTATCATCAGTTTACCAGTTATTAACACTTGTCACTGGGTGTTATATTATTATTTCAGTCACCAAGCGCTACTATTTACTTGTATTTGTTATATGTTAAATGCTTTTTCACATTTTGTTTAATTTAAAGTGGCCGCTTCATATTCGCTTTTAGATTAGTGTGTCCTTGGCGCAGTGGTGGGACCTCAAGTCTGGGTGTACGGATCTTGTGAACCATCAGATCTATCACATAAAATCCCAATAAAATACATTTACGTTTTTGTTTGTAACATGACAAAATGTGGAAAACTTCAAGGGGTATGAATACTTTTTCAAGGCACTGTATGCAACCTTAACAGGAACGGACATTTGTCTCCTTTGCATCCCTCTGATCATATTTTAGTGCACGGCACTTACACATTGGTCTCTCTCCTGGGTGAGGAACAGAAAGGCATATTTTGTTCTGGATCCCTGTAGAAACATAAGTTCCCTGTGTGATGCCGCGTACACACGAGCGGAATTTCCGACAGAAAGAGTCCGATGGGAGCTTTTCATCGTATATTCTGACCGTGTGTATGCCCCATCGGACTTTTTCGGTCGAAAATTCAGACAGACTTAGATAGAGAACATGTTCTATATTTTTCCGACAGAACAAATTACTATCGAAAATACCGCTCGTTTGTATGCTGTTCCGACGGACCAAAAACGACGCATGCTGTGAAGCAAGTATGAGACGGAAGCTATTGGCTACTGGCTATTGAACTTCCGTTTTCTAGTCCCGTCGTACGCGTTGTACCTCACCTCGTTCTGGACGGTCGGAATTTGGTGTGACCGTGTGTGTATGCAAGACAGCTTGAACGGAATTCCGTCGGAACTCCGTCGTAAAAACCTTCAAAGTTTATTCCGACGGCAAAATCAGTCCTGACTCTATTAAATGCAATTTAGAATAAGGCTATCATGTGAGCTGCATATACTGTATAATTACAGCCTACACAAAACTAAACACACTGGTAGAAGAAAAAAAGATTGTGCAAGCACGTCAGCTGCTCGCCTTCTCACAAATTCCAGGAAACAGGACATACACTCAAGAGACTCTTGAGACACTCTTCAAAACCCAATTGAAGCCAACCCAAAAATGGGGCAGAAGTGTGTAACATGGCTCTGCAGGCTTCAATTGCCATATCCCATTGCATGCAGTGCTGTGGTTTATCCCAGCATTGGCCGCAAATCAGTAATATAGGTTGCACAGAGATATTGCATCTTCTGTATGAAGGCAGCTGTGTCTGTACAGCAGTCCGACATGTCAGCACTACAACTAGCAACACTTGCATTTACTCAACAATTTTCCAAGCTTCTTCTTTATTTTAGGTTGGCCTAAATTGGGCTTTGACTATGTTTTTGTATGCAAAATATATTTGTACTGCACAAGTCGTAAGTAATAATTATAGTTACAGAGCAACACACCACACCATTTCCCAACCACTGGGACCATTTTATTTCCTTTGGCTTGAAGAGAATTATTCAGTATGAGTCACATCCAGACTGAGGCTGTACATAGTACTAAAGTCCTTAGCTTGGGACAGTTTTCAATGTATAGCACTATCCTAAAATAACACAATGGGGTTGATTTACTAAAGCTTGGAGAGGGCAAACGTATTCAATTCAGCTTTGACAAAAAAAAAACCTGGAAGCTGATTGGTTTGTATGCAGAGCTGCACAGATTTTGCACTCTCAGGCTTTAGTAAATCAAGCCCAATGGGGTTAATTTACTAAAGGCAAATAGACTGTGCACTTTACAAAGTACAGTTGCACTCTGCAAGAGCAGTTGCCCCAGAGCTTAGTAAATGAACAGAAGCTCTGCTGACTTTCATCATCCAATCACGTGCAAGAAAAAATGCTATTTTTTCAAATTTCCTTGCACGTGATTGGGTATTCTTTGCAAATGGAAGCTATGTCTCATTTACTAAGCTCTGGAACAACTGCACTTGTAGAGTGCAAAGTGCACAGCTTATTTGCCTTTAGTAAATCAACCCCATAGTGTACAGGCATACCCCACTTTTAAGTACACAATGGGGTTTATTTACTAAAGCTGGAAAGTGCAAAATCAGGCTCACTTCTGCATAGAAACCAATGCGCTTCCAGGTTTTATTACAAAAGCTTAATTGAACAAGCTGGGGTTAGAAGCTGATTGGTTTCTATGCAGAAGTGAGCCTGATTTTGCACTTTCCTGCTTTAGTAAATAAACCCCATTGTGTACTTAGAAGTGGGGTATGTCTGTATTGATCTCAGTGGTATAGTTTCTGCATTGTATAGTAGAGTGTAAGCTCAAAGTAAAACCAACTAAAAATATGCCATAGCCATTTTCTTGCCATTGTTGTAAAGGGGCTTAACGTGGTATTAAACCCCAAAACAAAAATGTAATCTATAAATGTGGTGTCTGCATTACTTTTCTTTTTTTTAAGTGTTTTTCCTATACTTTCACCCGGTAATCCGGACAGTAACACGCTTCCTGTTTTAAGGTGGATCATCTATCCTTGGATGAGCAATGAAGGTACCCTTGGATAGCAGGATTGTCTGGAGAAGGTAGTGGTAAATAGACTAGTAGATTGAGATGGGCTTTACATAAGTGACTAATACATTAGAGCTTAACATCAGCTAACAGCTTTTAACCACTTGCCGTACCTGTACGTTGCCCTTTAAGAGGCAGCCAGCGGGCGCGCGCGCGCCGCGGCAAGCTTCGTGAGTCGGGTCGCGGGTCCCGCGGACTCGATCACCGCGGGGATACCCGCGATCGCCTCACGGGGAGGAAGAACGGGGAGATGCCGATGTAAACAGCATCTCCCTGTTCTGCCTAGTGACAGTGTCACTCGATCTCTGCTCCCTTTATCGGAGCAGCGATCAATGAACTGTCTCACATAGCCACCCCACAGTTAGAAACACGCCCTAGGACACACTTAACCCCTACACTGCCACCTAGTGGTTAACCCCGTCACTGCCAGTGACATTTTTACAGTAATCAATGCAATTTTTTAGCATTGATCGCTGTATTAATGCCAATGGTCCCAAAAATGTGTCAAAAATGTCCGATGTGTCCGACATAATGTCGCAATCACGATAAAAATCGCTGATCGCCGCCATTAAAAAAAAAAAAAAATTATTAATAAAAATGCCATAAAACTATCCCCTATTTTGTAAACGCTATAACTTTTGCGCAAACTGATCAATAATCGCTTATTGTGATTTTTTTTTACCAAAAATATATAGAAGAATACGTATCGGCCTAAACTGAGGAAAACATTTTTTTTATATATATTTTTGGGGGATATTTATTATAGCAAAAAGTAAAAAATATTGCGTTTTTTTCAAAATTGTCGCTCTATTTTTGTTTATAGTGCAAAAAATAAAAACTGCAGGGGTGATCAAATACCACCAAAAGAAAGCTCTATTTGTGGGAAAAAAAGAACGTCAATTTTGTTTGGGAGCCACGTCGCACAACCGCGCAATTGTCAGTTAAAGCGACCCAGTGCCGAATCGCAAAAAGTGCTCTGGTCAGGAAGGGGGTAAATTCTTCCGGGGCTGAAGTGGTTAAGCAGCTACAGAAACTTTGTTTTTACTTTATGGGTAAAGGTTTTACAGAAATAAATATTAAAAATTACCTTTACTTTTCTATGTGCAGTTCTGTAATTTTTAATTTTTTTTTCAATAAAAGTTAATATTTAAAGTGTAATTAAACCCAGACTATGAAAATAATAAAGCTGTCATTACATACTATATAACTGAGTGTTCATACTCACAAAGCCACTAAAGCAATCATTTTGTGTAGAACGCAATATTACTGGTTGATCCTGCCTTCAGCTGTCCTTCCCATATTCTCTGTGTCCCCATTACAGGCTGAGAGTGTCTAGACCAGCTGATGTCCTCTACTGAGCATGCTCAAATTTCAATTCCCTTTTGGGCTGGGTTCACAACTAAGATAGATCCGTCGCACAGCAGGGGTCCAGTGCGTCCTGGTTCACTGTTTCAGGTCCGATTTCAGCCCGAATTTCGGGCTGAAATGGACCAAAAAGGGCACACGTTTTTCCTGCAAAACGCACCAGACCTGCTGCGGAGATATGTGAACCGGCTCCATGGAGAGCCAGTCACATTCTCCTGCTATTTGAATTGAATACGGAGAAACCCTCATCCAATTTGCATATTGGAGGTGTGAACCCAGCCTTAATTCTTAATTTCCTCCTTTTTCTTATCTGTGCAGCCAACATTACTATAAAGTCACATATGTGGGTGTTTACAGAGTGGTAAATGACACTCCCCTCCCTCCCCCCTCCTTCACGTCCTCCTATTGCTAAACACCATGGCGGTGGGATTTAGTATGCTGATTTATTACATTCACTAAGAGACTCACAAAAAGCTTAGTTTTATTATAAATCAGTAATAAATATATCTAATGTGGTTGCTGATACCTGTAAAGTAAAAAAGAGCCTTGGATGCAGATGCCTTCTGAACAAAATGAAAGCCAGTGTCAGTCATCTTTAACTCTGCCTACACCATGTTAATGCACAAAAATGTACATCTGATGTTCAATAAAGATCTATAGGGAGCTATAAAACAGTTTTTGATAATTATAATTTAATTTGAATTGGTCTTCTGATACTGTTTTTTTTTTTTAGTCATGTGACTGGCACAGCACCAATCAGGGCTGGCCAGACACAGACTTATATTGTAGAGAGAGTGCATCAGCAGAGTAATAGAAGCCCCTCCCAAGGATCTTTCCCTGTAGACGCCAAATAACAGGGAAAGATCATGTGACCACATTACAGTGCTGCAGGAATAAGGATTTAAAAACAAAAAAACTAAATACAGTTGCTGATATACTGTCAGGGCTTTTTTTCAGTGGGAACATGGGGGGGGGGGGGGGGGGACGCAGTTCTGGCACCTCCAGCACTAAATGTATGTAATGGCAATGGGTCCTGAGGTGTGCTGAAGGGTCTATTGGCTGCTGGGGGATATATTGTTTCTGGGTGGGAGGCTCTATTGTTGCGGGGGAGGGGGTTCTATTGTTGTTGGTGGGGGATCTATTGTTGCAGGGGGTCTATTATTGCTGGTGGGGGATTTATTTTTGCAGGGGTTCTATTATTGCTGGCGGGGATCTATTTTTGCAGGGATTCTATTATTGCTGGTGGGGGGTCTATTGTTTCCAGGGGGGTCTTATGTTTTTTGGGGGGGTCAGTGGTTGCTGGGAGGGATTTACTGTGGGGGTATTTTGTTGCTGGGGGATCTATTGTTGCTGGAGAGATCTGGTGCTGCTGGTGGGGGATCTTCTGTTGTTGGTGGGGGGGTCTATTGTTGCTGACTTCAGGAGATCTATTGTACTGCTTTTCTTATTATCATTAACACATTCCTACAAATTACAAGTTACAATAACGCTTGATTCTGTACAGGCATACCCCACTTTTAAGTACACAATGGGGTTTATTTAATAAAACTGGAAAGTGCAAAATCAGGCTCACTTCTGCATAGAAACCAATGAGCTTCTAACCCCAGCTTGTTCAATTAAGCTTTGGTAATAAAACCTGGAAGCTCATTGGTTTCTATGCAGAAGTGAGGCCGATTTAGCACTTTCCAGCTTTAGTAAATAAACCCCATTGTGTACTTAAAATGCCTGTATTCTCTAAAAAGGCTGGTACTGGGAGGTGAGTAGGGTGTAGAACAAAGGGACAACAGAGTTGGGTAGGGGGCGGTAACTTGGAAGGGGTGAGTACCTGTACCCTGTATACTGTATATGATTTATGTGAATTAATTATGGCACTTAATACTTCTCTGTTTAGTATCACTTTAACAGAAGCTAAAAAAATAACAGAATGATCTACAGGTAAAAAAAATTAAACGACAGAGGGGACTTAGAAAAACAAAAGGTATTTGTTAATGCTAGTGACAGACTGTGCCATTTTTGATTTTGGCCTTTAGTACCACTTTAACCTTTTTATGTGACAGTAGCTCCTTTCGGTAGAGCACTATTTTCCTGTCACCACCGCTAACAGTTTTCAATATAGTGCGTATAATTATTATTATGCCATGGAAGGATAGTTTCAGTAGAAGCTTGTAAAATGCTGGTCTTAATTATACCCTAGAATGCCAATAAATAGCATCTGAGGCCACTTTTGGTCACCTGGAACCCACACATCATATACCTGTATATTTAGTTTAACAAATAATATTTATTATAGTACTTATTTTACAAACTTTTCCATCATACTTTATATGGAACTATTCACATTAGGCTCACCCTGGACAATCCTAGCTACACACACCCATACAAAATAGAGGCAATTGGCTTGTGGGAAGAAATGTGAGCTGCCAAAGGAAACCCACACAAATGCGTAAAAAATGTATTCTGAGTAAAAAGATCTTAGATTAATAGATGCTAATGCTCCCCAAAGTTATCATGGTGCTAATATGACAATAATGTAAACAATATTTACAATCTAATATATGTTTCTGTTAGAGAAAATTGAGTACCGTGAGTTCTTGAGTTCCCAGAAGGTCTCCACTGCTGCCTTTTTGATCTAATACAAGCGCTTTTCTACCTACAATCATGTGAGTGTTTTAACTGTAATAAATTTTAAATTTTTCATACGGAATTACACTATTTGGTCCCTTTTTGCTTCTCCCTTTGCCACTTTACATCTGTGAATGTCGGAGTGCCGCTACATATGAAAAGCTTTTTTCCATCTGCCCTCACCTGGTTGTGAACGGGGAGTCTCCAGCCCAGAGAAATCATTATCTCCTGCATCTACTCACCACATTACAAGCCTGTTTGATACGCAGAACATATGTTCTGGCGTGTTCAAACATTCCGGTAAGCCTCCTCTTCACATGGTGGTGGTCCTATCACAGTCACAGATTCTTATCCTTGGATATACACATTTTTTTTTCACTGGAACTTTTGTTACAGAGTCTTACCACTCTAAAATATATATACTGGCATCGCACATCCATTTAAATTTCAGTCGTATTGTCATTAGTGTCGTTATTGATATGGTCACTCAGTCTCATGATATGATTTGTGTTTTCATTAACATTGTCATTTTCTATGCCACAATTTAGTTTTTTCATTTTTTTTAAATCTAATTTCTCTATCCATTGTTTTTAATTTTTAGATGTTATTTGGGCCCACAGCCCATTATGTTATAGCGCTACACATTTTTTGTTTTTATTTTTTGCCTCTGCCATTTATCCAATTTGGCGTGTTAGCCGCTTAATACTGGGGGTAGCGCCAAATTATTTGCTACAGTTTTTGACCTTGAAGAAGGGGACATACCTTGTCCAAAGCTTGTCCTGAAAAATTGTATGTTAGTGCAAATAAAAAAAAAGTATCACGGACAGTACTCAATTTTCTCTGTCACAATTGCACTAATATGGCTACAATCACATCAATTATGTTTCTGTTACATAGTTACATAGTAGGTGAGGTTGAAAAAAGACACAAGTCCATCAAGTCCAACCTATGTGTGTGTGATTATGTGTCAGTATTACATTACATATCCCTGTATGTTGTGGCAGGGCAGTTTTTTCCACTGGGCACTCTGGGCAGTTGCCCGGGGGCCCCACTTGCCTGGAGGGCCCCATCCAGGACCGATCCTCAGCGCTGCAATCTGCTGCTTAAGTTGACTGACTGCATTGGTTGCTCACTTGCTAGAATTGCCGGCCGCCCGGCGTCTAGCTAGCAACCAGTGATGTCAGTCAGAGGCCGCGGCTGCCCCAGCATTCATAGCGCGTCGCGGCCGCCCCTAGCGGCTAGTGAACAAGCTCTGCCATGTTCTTCAGACAGCGTGTAGAGGGAGCAGAGTGGAAAGGCGGCCCTGATTGATAGCTGGCGCTGCCTTGCTGCTGTGAGTGACACACTGTACTGCACCAGGCCGGCGGCCTCAAGTAAGTCTAACACTGTCTACTTAAGTAAGTTCAAGTTGTGCATCAAACACAGCCACTGTTTGTGGCCCTCAAAAACTGCCACTGTGCCCATCAAACACAGCCACTGTGCCCATCAAAGCTGCCACTGTGCCCATCAAACACAGTCACTGTGCCCATCAAACACAGCCACTGTGCCCATCAAAGCTGCCACTGTGCCCATCAAACGCAGCCACTGTGCCCATCAAAAGTTATATTGTCCAAAGGTTGTGTTAATGTTTAAACACTGATTTTGTTGGAAGTACCAATAAATATAGCCTTATTGATAATTTGCGTTTTTATTCTTGTGCGTGATTGTGTAGACAGGGCCCCAGTGCCCTGTATTGCCCGGGGGCCTATAATGCTCTTAAGATGGCCCTGTGTTGTGGTCGTTCAGGTGCTTATCTAATAGTTTCTTGAAACTATCAATGCCCCCCTGCTGAGACCACAGCCTGTGGAAGGGAATTCCACATCCTTGCCGCTCTTACAGTAAAGAACCCTCTACGTAATTTAAAGGCCCTTTCACACTGGAGCGGTTTGCAGGTGCAAACCGACCTGAAAGTGCCGCTGCTGTCTCTCCAGTGCGAAAGCCCTCGAGGCTTTCACACTGGAGCGGTGCGCTAGCAGGACGGGAAAAAAAGTCCTGCTAGCAGCATCGTCGGAGCGGTGAAGGAGCGGAGTGTATACTGCTCCTTCACCGCTCCTGCCCATTGAAATCAATGGGACAGCGCGGCTATACCGTCGGCAAAGCGCCTCTGCAGAAGCGCTTTGTGGTGGTTTTTAACCCTTTCTCGGTCGCTAGCGGGGGGTAAAACCGCCCCGCTAGTGGCCTAATACGGACGGTAAAGCGCCGCTTACAATAGCGGCGCTTTACAGCCGACGCCGCTCCCGCCCCAGTGTGAAAGGGGCCTAAGGTTAAAACTCTTTTCTTCTAATTTTAATGAGTGGCCACGAGTCTTGTTGAAATTCCTTCCGAGAAAAAGTTTTATTCCTATTGTGGGGTCACCAGTACAGTATTTGTAAATTGAAATCATATCCCCTCTCAAGCGTCTCTTCTCCAGAGAGAATAAGTTCAGTGCTCAAAACCTTTCCTCATAACTAATATCCTCCAGACTCTTTATTAGCTTTGTTGTCCTTCTGTGCTCACATATCATTTCCAGTTCTAATTTTTATGGTAGAAATGGAAAGCCGCACAGTTCCTCAGCACCTGGGATTACTCGGGGGGTAAGAGATCGCTGCTTCCGCTAGTGTTGGATTTCCACACGCGTGTGCGCTTCATTTTAACCGTAACCATATGACAGGTTGAAATGTTTTTATGCAGCTTGTATTGTTTTCAAACTTTTCATAGTTCATGGGTTGTTCATTCACATTAAATGTACTGAAAATAAACGCAACTACTAAACAGTTTGTGAAGACATTCCCTAATTACCTTTGTTCTTTACTTAGACATACAAACTCTCCATTGTCACTGCTATCAAACATTGTAGTGCTATACATGAAGATGTATGGTATATTCTTACACAATTTTACGAGTAATAATATGTACTATACAAACAATATTGATCTGAGAAGTGCTGAGGTGGGTACAGTGTGGGAACTATTCTATACAATAATTTGATAATGAGGAATGTGGGCTGGAATTTGGAAATATTGCTGCATTCTTTTGGAAGTGTTTTCATGGATAGATTGTTTAAAAAGGACACATCTATCAACTAAGGCTGGCCAGCTGGCCATAGATGGCAGGAACCGTCCGCGATCCAAAGTGTGCCTGGGCAGGCTAAATGTACCAAGTTGATCGATCGATCAACTTGGGAACAACCAGCCTTCCCGGTTTACTTATGATTACCACTAGCAGCTGCTATAGGCAGGAACAATAATCACTGTCTTCTCCTGGTGGGAACTGCTTCCCCCCACCCTCCATCTGGGAGAATACAATATCTCAGCAGCAGGGATTCCCCTGTCAGCACTGTCTGTGTTGATGGGGGATTTGTGCAAATTTCTTTTCTGCAACCCGTGGTTGCAGGAAAGACATTCACACCATCTATTGGCTGCCTAACTTTACCAAAACAAATCTTTCCTGGCCAAAGCCATTGTTTATCCAGAAGGCACCGGCCCTTATACATTTTGGGGCAATTTGGATAACACTTGGAAAAACAATTCTACTGTGTTATTTCTTTAAAAAATATATAAGTATTTCTTATAAGAAGTAGCCATTTATATTTTTTCAACACGCATAAAGGATGATTTACTAAAACTGGAGAGTGTCAACTCTGGTACAGCTGTGCATAGCAGCCAACAGCTTCTCTTTCAATAATTTTTTATTATGTTTTCAAAAAGCAGATGAATGCAATACATTTCCCGTAAGAACTTTAATTGGCAGTCATATCAAGAAAACAGGTAGTGATAACAAAACCAAAGGGGAGAGTATAAATCCCCTATCCATACTATCCATACTTCGACAATCATGTCGTATAAAACATATCCGCCAAGCAGCTTCTTACTTCAGTTTGCTCAAATATGCATTTTCACAAACATCCTGGAAGCTGATTGGTTTCTATGCACAGCTGCACCAGAGTTTGTACTCTTTAATATTAGTAAATCAACCCCATAGTTACATAGTTGGTAAGGTATAATAAATAGACCAGTCCATCTAGTCCATCTGTGTTTATATCACTACCAGTTTCCAGCTATCTCTGTACATTGTGTTCACTAGAAAACACATCTAAAAGATTTTTGAATGGATCCAAACTTCCTGAGGACACCACCAACTGTGGAAGTTAGTTCCACATCCTTATCGTTCTAACAGTAAAGAACCCCTTACACAGTTTAAACTCATTCAAATCTAATTTTACTGTGTGGCAATGCGTCTACTTTAGATTCCTTAGGTTAAATCATTTCCTTCCAATGCTAAAGCCACTACTCAATGATTTGCACATTGCATTAATATCCCCTTTCAATTGCCTCTTCCTCAGGGAGAATAAGTTTAATGTTTGTAGTTGTTCCTCATAACTGAGGTCCTCCAGTCCTCTTATGAGCTTTGTTACCCATCTCTGGATGCTCTCCAGTTCCAGCACACCCTTCCTGAGGATTGGCAACCAAAACTGGATAGCATACTCAAGATGTGCTCACACCAGAGTCTTGTAAAGTGGTAGAATTATAGTGTTATCTCTGGAGTAAATACCCCTTTAAGTGCATGATACTAGTCTGCTAACCTTGCTTGCTGCAGCTTGGCATTGCATGCTAATGCTGAACCTGTGATCTACTAGGACCCCCAGATCCTTTTCCATCCTCAATTCCCCTAGAAGTTCTCCCCCTAGCGAATATTTTAACTATGTCCTTTTGTAAAGTCGCTATATCCTGTTGTGAAGTTATTGCCCAGCTTAAATTTGTGTCATCAGCTAACACTGAGATTAATTTATTTATTCCAATCGCTATATCGGTAATGAACAAGTTAAATAGAAATGGTCCCAGGACAGAGCCCTAGAACATACCACTTACGACCATAAATCAAGCCCTTTTTGAACAATGTATTAAAATGGAGTTCCACCCAAATGTGGAAGCTCCACTTATCTGTCATCTCCCCCTCCCCCCCATCCGATTCCACATTTGGCACCTTTTGGAGGAGGGGAGAGTGGGTACCTGTTTTTGACAGGTACCTGTCCCCACTTCCGTCAGAACTTGCCTTGGTACATCAGAAGTTTGGCCCCCTCCTACTCCCTCCTCCTTTTCCTGCTGCCAGGCCAGTAAGATAGCACAGTGTGCTTTGAGCATGCACAGTAGGGGACCAGTTGTGAAGCCGCACGGCTTTACTGCCGGGATCGCTTACCACGGATGGCGGCGGCAGCACCCGAGAGCCGAAGGAAAAATCGTCTGGGGTGCCGACATCGCTGGATTCCAGGACAGGTAAGTGTCCTATTATTAAAAGTCAGCAGCTACAGTATGTGTAGCTGCTGCCTTTTAACTTTTTTCGTGCGGGGCGGAACTCCGCTTTAATTGCTGATGTGCTGTCTAGTGACATACACATACTCACAAGCATATGACATTCAGTCATTTCTCCTATTCATTCCTACTGGCTCACTAGAGAAATGGGAAAGTCAGCTAATGCCTCCTCTGTCAAAATTATGCAAAGAAGTAGCAGAAGTAGCCATCTCAAAATGAATACAATTATTTTCTTACTTCCTTTCTGTTTAACAATATAGTCACTCAGACAACCAAATGAAAATAATACTTCCAACAAACAGAACTAAAAGTCACAACTTTCACCCTTCCCTGTTTTAGACTTTAATGCCCTGTACACACGGTCGGACTTTGTTCGGACATTCCGACAACAAAATCCTAGGATATTTTCCGACGGATGTTGGCTCAAACTTGTCTTGCATACACACGGTCACACAAAGTTGTCGGAAAATCCGATCGTTCTGAACGTGGTGACGTAAAACACGTACGTCGGGACTATAAACGGGGCAGTGGCCAATAGCTTTTATCTCTTTATTTATTCTGAGCATGCGTGGCACTTTGTGCGTCGGATTTGTGTACACACGATCGGAATTTCCGACAACGGATTTTGTTGTCGGAAAATTTTATCTCCTGCTCTCCAACTTTGTGTGTCGGAAAATCCGATGGAAAATGTCCGATGGAGCCCACACACGGTCGGAATTTCCGACAACACGCTCCGATCGGACATTTTCCATCGGAAAATCCGACCGTGTGTACGGAGCATAAAGTAAATGTGAACCCTTACCTTGTAAAACAACCCATTAAGTTTAAATGGAAAGGAAGGCAAAACATTTGTGTATATATAAAGAAAAAAAAATTAATTCAAAAATATTTTTTTTTCCTTTTTTCATGAGTAATCAGATAATCTCCATTTTCAATTGCAAAGGGGGCTTAATGTCATAGGGGTGGAGAAACAGCAGAGCACTGATCTTCCCAGTGAATGGCTGTGCTGCGGGAAGGGGGGGACAGACAGGCTGTTCTCCCAACACCATGTTCACACAAAGGAAGCAATAAAAAGAGAACAGGCACAAGGTACATGGTACAACAGACAGACACATATAAGGAATATAAAATGTTGGGGTAACATATTTTTTAAGCTTAGTACTTTTTTCAACTCTATAAAATCATCAAGTAATAGCACTAGCTTAGTTTTAAGTCCTATAAGAAAAACAGGACATCCCATAATAAAGCTGTTTTGCGGATAGTAATAAATGCAGAAACTACAGATTGCCAAAAACTAATGGCCCGTACACACGATCCGAAAATCAGTTGAAAAATACCGCTTTTGTATCGATCTTACGATAATCAGATCGTTAGTACAGAGCTTTCGAGAGCTGATCACGACAGTTCATCCGATATTATCCGATCGGACAAACGCGAAAATTTTTCTCGTATGATACCAGATTATACGATTTTCATTTAATCAGTACAGTTGCCATCCGAAAACACAATAGAAATACACTACAACACATGCCATCACTTCCGATTTTTTATTCTGCTGTATGAGGATTTTCGTCACTTTAGTAACCTCTTCATTTACGCTATGCGACTAGCATGCAAAAATAAAAAAAACGGACGATCTGTCGTCCGATTTTTGGATTGTGTGACAAGCTGAGAAGATTAATTGCCAGGTGATATGATCTCTTGGGAGGTTTCGCTTGAGAGTACGGCCTTTCTTAAGCAGGTACAGCTTATTGTGCATATGACTTGGAGGGCATAATGACGATAAACAATATGTTTTGTTAATATTTAATGAGCTGTTCCACTTTCCTGATTTCATTAAAGCATGCCAAAGCTGCAGCTACCATAGACCTGAAGGCATCAACTTCTGGTTTTTGGAATAAATAACTGTTTATAAAACGTATTTTATAGGTTGGTAAACTAATATTATTATTATAATATATTGGATATTCTGAAACTTATTTTTTATTAATATTTTATTAATTATTTTATTATTATATAGGAAGTTTTAGTAGCACTATGGCTTATATAGTCTTTAGCTACACTGCATTGAAAATATCCTATTTAATATAATTTAGTTGCGAAAAATGATCATAGTATATTGGATACCTTTACATAAATGTAACAAGTTTTATATGCATTGGGGAAAAACATAGATATAGGACACTGAGTTGTATGCTCATCACTAAGTTTACTTAGAAAGTCAATCTGAATTCCGATTTAGGAATCGTAGTTCATTTTTGTGCACACTTCATGTAAAGAAAAGTACTAAAATATACATAAAGCCTCCTGTATTTTAGTGTGTACTAGATAACATAACTTATGCCAAGAATTGGCCTCATTATTGATCATTGACAGATAAATAGTCTCTTTTTCTAAAAGCAATCTATTAATCATTTAACATCAATATACTATGTGGTTTTCACTTTTTATGTTATTTGAAATTATTGTTTTTTAATATGTGCTAAAGATATTGGCTCTCAACAAGTAGATTTATAATGACTCAAACATATTGAAAAGCACAATTTTAAAACATGGGTAATCCTATAGTCTAGGTAATGATTGGTGTGTGAAGTATAGGTATCATTAACATGCAACTTTTTTAAGTATTCATAAACTGTGGGAATGAAGAGATACAATTCAAATGTCCCATTGATATATGTGCACCAAATAAAACCCTGGATTGTTCTGAGCAGAATGTGAAACATATACCATCAAGAGATTTGGCTTACCTTTGTCTATTCATTCCATAAAATGACCCTCATAGAGGATTCTTGCTGTGTCCCATCAGCAATTGCAGTGCTCAGGATAAAGTTAGTCTGTTCTTTATAGAAGTTTAGCTCATGGAATCAGAAAGAAAAGTGATTGCATCCAATGACCCTCCTGACTTCTGCAAGTCAGCCTTTTCACCCACACAGCTAGAGATACACACTCAAGTAGTAATACACAGCATAAGTTCAACTTCTTCCTCTTGCTCGCGCTCTCTCTCTCTCTCTCTCAAAATTAGAAACAGGGTAGGCAGAATTTCTCTGAACATAAATGCTAGTAACCTGACCTACTGTCTGAACAGCAAATATCCAGAGTTAACCTCTTGTGTGCGATATGAGTTGGTTTTATCCAATGGCTAATCATAGAATCTGATGTAAACCGTGTCATATTTTACAAAGGTACCTATATATAGCACGTAAAAAAACATAATAACTTTTTGTCTTGTCTTTACTGATACCTAGGCATATATTCATATAGTGAATGTCATTTTGTAATTTATTTTAGGATTGCATTAAGTGTGCTGGAAGTATTTCTACTGTCATCCAGCCTTTTCATACTTCTTCTCTTCAGCAATTTGTTGTTAATAATAGACAATTTCACTGGAAAAAAAAAAGAAAAAAGGTGATTCATATACACCCACCTTCTACATCTAGGTGGTATGTATAATATAAATCTAATTTAGACATCTCAACCATTTTATATTAGCTATGATGGTTCAGCATTTTATGATGATTTCCATTTTAGTACACCAACCGTGAAGATTATTGGAATTCATTGAAGCCCATACAGTAGCTTCCAACCCATATCTCACTGCTGCTAATTCCTTAGCTAGAAGTCTATGAATCAGCGTTTCAGTTATATTGGGGTTTCTTAAGTGTAGGACTCTCTCTCAAAGGGACTGCTGGATGTATTAGGTCCCACAATACTAACAGAGGTAATGTAAGGGACAAGCCAAAGCAATACTGTGACGGAACCGTCCCACACTCTGCTTGCGTGCTTACGTCAGTATACTGCTTCCTCCTGTCTGAACATAGATATCAGATATTATAGCCACATATTGCAACCAAGAACTAGGCAGGACTAGTTTAGCTGCAAAACTGGAACTCTTTATTACACAAGAATACAGGCTTTTTATACACTACATATTATCATATGCAAACGCAACTGTATACAGAAATATAATTAACACCATAAACATTAAGCTAATTAAACTAGCCACCTGGACACTCAGAGATCTCATTCCAGGTCAAACTTGTCGACATCAAGCTCACAAAATACAGTACACTTTATTAAAAGTATAAAAAAAAAAACCACAGTAGTTTGCTAGCAGACGATAGGTGTGTTAATTAGCACAATTAACAATGGGTGAAAGACCCTTGGGAGGCACACTAGACCTGCTTACAATAAACACATTATAGCAGGCGACCCCAGACAGGTGGCTTGAGTTGATGACATCACCATCTGCTTTGAGTCTCACATTGTGAAGCAGTCACTATTGGTAGTGAGGCAGCTAGGCCCTATACAGGATCCCCGGACCTAGAGTCCCTGAGTCTGTGTGTCTTGGGGAGACATGGACTTGAATCCAAAGTAAGAATACTCCAAGGTTCCCCCCAGCATACACCTCACAAAGAGTATTGTTCCCTTAAAAGGCAGGGCCCATAGTCAGTAAGCAAGAGGCTAGCCTGCAGTCCCCTGCAAAAGCTTCTGTCCTGGGTGAGTCTATCACACATACCAACAACCTAACTACTATGCACAGGCCCTTTCTAACCAATGAAATAGATCAGTCCAGCTGGTGATGGGGTTGTTGTGTTTGAGCACGCAATAAGGTGAACAAGATGGTAGCCAGAGGCTTTCACCACTGATGATTCCTGTTCTTGTCCCAAGTGGTCCCTTGGTGGCCAGCAAAAGCGTCCTCCCTCTCTAAACAGATCTCTACATTGGTAACAGGCAGTGATGGATGCAAAACTGCATGGAGAAAAGCAGGAACTTTCTGGAACAACAGTGTAGCACATGCAGCACGTGCCCTCTCCCAGCAGAGTCTAAGGTTGCCAACCATCAGCAAATTTACAGACAGTTTGTAAAAATCAATGATTTTTACTACTTTGTAAATATCAGGGGCTGATAATTTATCATGCTGTGTTGACTTTTGTAAGTGTAAATTAGTCAAATTACTTGTTACGGGTATTGACAGTGTTTCCATATTGTGTTCATACTTTTTAAATATTGATTGTCTTTGTTTTTAATGGAATTTTCAGGTTATCAGAAAAAAAAATGCTCGGTCAGTAAATTTTCCATGTTCTGTCAATATAAAGTGCTGAGAAAGTCCCTGGCAGCAGCATGTGTGGTATCACAGCTCTCTGGCAGCAGGGTCCCAGCTCAGCAGATAATGTAGTCTTACTGTCATGTGCCCTTGGGCTCCTCTAGCACACTCACTCAAACAGATAGCAGTAGCCACTGCACAAAGGCCTCCCCCAGCAGTAAACAGCACAGTCCAGCCAGCAACACCATGTATGCTAAAGCCCTTGCACACAGGCTCTGAACAAACTGTCAGCAGGGTTCCCTCTCCCTGCACACAACAGTCTTTCTCTGCAAGCTTACAGTCCTGGCTCTCAAAGATGGCCCAGTTGGTTCCTGGGCTCCAGGCAGCCCCACATCCTCCCACAAATCTGGCCACACAACCCTGCTCTTTTTGTTTGTCCCACCTCAACTCCCTGAACCCCATATGGTCCAGTTGCCTGCCTGCCTGCCTGCACTGGCATCCAACCAGGATGCAGTCCCATCTGGTGCTACACTAGTATCAGATGAGTGATAACCATGCAGTGATTGTTCAACAAACATGACAAGACCCAAATGTTTTAAAAACCTTAAAGTTATAAACTTTTCAGAAAACAGGCAAGTTCCTTGGAGAGCAAGTACTGAAAATGCAGAGGAAATACCACCGAAAGTGGACAAATTGAACTTGGGTCAGCATACTTTTTTCCTTCTAGTCCATCTCCCATCCCTAAAAGCAAGACTGCCAAGTGCAGACCATGTTTACTTAGAACATCTGTGAACTGAAGGGCTACCATGGCGTACCTGACACGATGAACCATGAGGGGAGGGGGCACTCTGCTGTTGAGTTGTTGCTATGTTATGTTGTTTGATTTTCTTCTCCTCATTAACAATTGGTCAGCGACAATGGCGTGACTAGGCACCTTGTCAGATAGGAAAGGATATATAGGAAAAGTGTTTGGATGTCTTGATAGCGACCATAGGCGTGCGCACAGGGTGTGCCGGGTGTGCCTGGGCACACCCCAATCACCCCATGTACATTAACACTATCCAGAAGCAGCACCAGGTGGGTGGTTGGGGGTGCCGGTGGCCAGTGTAAATGCCCCCATTATATTAAAGTCTAGGTTCAACTTTAGGAACACGTTACACCAGTATTTAGGGTGTACCATAATATGCTCACAATCGACTGCCTCCCACCACCAGAGCCCCCTTCCTGTGACAGAAGGTGGCATTTATGTGTGTTGGAACTTTGGGGTGCACACCCTAATGCAATGGGCTGCGCACACCTATGATAGCGACAGGCACATTTTCAGCAATAAACAATTTATTGGAGAGTTACACTTGGACCTTTGGTTATGAAGCAGAATGTTTTAAGAATCTTGAATAGAAAGCTATGTTGTAAGGTTATGAAACCAAGCACATCACACAACTCACTGAAGAATTCCATGACCTGATGTCTGATACCTCCAGCCACAAAGAAAACCCTCTCTGTCCCTCCAACAGCATCTGCACTGTAGGGCAGCCTTTCTCAACCTTTTCAACACAGTAGAACACTTGAAATAACTTTCCGGTTTCAAGGAACCCCTGCTAAAAATTACTATATCTACAGCTCATGATATATTAGTGTGATGGTCAGTGGGAAGAATGCTACTTACACTTGTGATCACTGGGAAGAATCACTCCCTTACAGATAGCTAAAAAGATAAATGGTGTCAGTGGGAACTTATCTGAGAGACAGAAATTGCTCATTGCTCAAGGAACCCCTAGCAACCTCTGGAGGAACCCTTGGATTCCATGGAACCCTGGTTGATAAACCCTGCTGTAGGGTATGATGAGCGATATATTTTTTTCTGACGTGGCCCACCCTAAAGTCTGAAGGACACTAAACTGGCCCTTTGTTCAGAAAGTTTGGAGACCCCTGTTCTAGATAAAAGTGGGATGAAATAGAAAGGGCTTATCTAAACTGTTATATGCTCCCTGAGAACACAACTGATGCCTATTTGGATAGATATACTGGACTAATGATTCAAATATTCCAAGTATAATATAATATTATATTAAGTGAATGAAAAAGTGTGCTCCTGCCCATCCTCCAATGTCCTTTCCAGGTGGCCAATGACATCACTGAAAAGCACAATGTACTGTGGCTGCAAATGAACATGGCCTAAAATGAAATATGTGTATATATGTCTAATTTCTATATTTTACTTTCAGTAATTTTTTTATTAAAGAAATTTGAATTACAGCAATTGACATAAAAAAGTATAAAATTACACAATATACAATCAATTATTAAACCATTGATGACAAGCAATGTGGCTCCATGTCCAGATGCATGCAAATAAGGGATGCAGTATTGAAGTAGAATGGAAAGTTAAATTAGAAGACATTAGCAAAGCTGATCATGTCCATGATTAACAGAGAGAGGTTGTTTTGCTTTAATTAGAAAAAAAATCTGACATCTTGGGAAGTATTCGGCCTCTGGTAAAGTGCCAGTTGCAGTGCAAACCTTGGGCAATTGGGAAATGTGACAATTTCTATATTTGAATTTTTTTGTCTATTTTATTTCTGCTCGTAAGCTATTGTTGGCTCTGCTGCCTCCTACTTCTACAAGATTCAGTTTCACTGCTTTCTTACCTAAATAGTAGTATCCAATTACAGTTTCATTCAAAAGAAGATTGGACAATGTGGCAAAATAGAAAAATCAGTAAGACCCTTCATTAGAAAACATAATTTTCTGTCTACTGTTACTCCATTTTGTATGTGTGTGCCAGCTATTTCACTCCCAGCACCCCATACATACCCATTAACTAGAGTGGCCCAAAACTGTGAATTCACAATAGAGGAAAAAAATAGAAAGGCCCTATTAGCCAACCCCCCCCCCCCCCAAAAAAAAAAAAAAAAAAACTGTGCTGCAGTCAAATTATTCTGAATGCTAATAATAACAGTTATATCTGGCATTTTTTTAACCACTTGACCACTGGGCACTTAAACCCCCTTCCTTACCAATTTTCAGCTTTCGATGCTCTCACACTTTGAATGACAATTACTCAGTCATGCAACACTGTACCCATATGAAATTTTTGTCCCTTTTTTCACACAAATAGAGCTTTCTTTTGGTGGTATTTAATCACCGCTGGGTTCTTTATTTTTTGCGCTATAAATCAAAAAAGACTGAAAATTCAGTAAAAACAAATAATCTTTGTTTCTGTTAAAACATATTGCAGAGTATTGGCGAGTATTGGCAGAGTATTGGCGGGTATTGGCAGAGTATTGGCAGAGTATTGCAGAGTATTGGCAGAGTATTGCAGAGTATTGCAGATTATTGCAGAGTATTGCAGAGTATTGCAGATTATTTCAGAGTATTGCAGATTATTGCAGAGTATGGGCAGCGTATTGGCGAGTATTGGCAGAGTATTGCAGAGTATTGGCAGAGTATTGCAGATTATTGCAGAGTATGGGCAGCGTATTGGTGAGTATTGGCAGAGTATTGGCAGAGTATTGCAAATTATTGCAAAGTATTGCAGATTATTGCAGCGTATGGGCAGAGTACTGCAGAGTATTGGCAGAGTACTGCAGAGTATTGCAGAGTATGGGCACTGAGCAGCGCTGTGGGCACTACAGATCCAGCCCACAGCGCTGCTGCAAATGATCTCTCCCCCTCTCCCCTCGCACTGTACAGATCGGTACAGAGAGGTGAGGGAGGAACCGGCGTCATGACATGACGCCAGTTTGTTTACAAGTGATCGCCCTGTCATTTGATGGAGCGACCGCGTGGTAAACAGCCGCTACCAACGGACATTTACCATGATCCATGATGCGCCGGGTCTTCTGGACCCGGCGGTCATGGATATTTCTGGGAGCACGCCCCAGGGGGCGCACAAGAGCAAAATTCTGGGTGGACGTCCATGGACGCCCTCCCAGAATAAGCCAACTGCGCTGTAGCCGTCTTTCGGCTATGGCCCGGTTGGAAAGTGGTTAAAGTGGTTGTAAACCCTTACATATACTCAGTGAAGGTGCTATCCTCAGGTGATACACAGAGATAAAACAAATCCTCCTACATACGTTGTATCTGTTTATCTGCAGCCTTCTCTTCTCTACATCCATTCAAAGTCCACAATTTATAAGCTTGTCTGACAGTTCAGGAAAAAGGGGACAGGGAGATGAAATTACACTCGGCAGAGCTGAGTGAGGAGAGCTCTGAGAGCTGATTGGAGGGAAGGGACACAACCCCCTTCACACAGCAGACAGGAACAGAGCTGAGGCTATCAAACCACTGGAGCTCTCTTCCCTGAGGCTGTCACCATTGTTCTGTTGGTGTCAGGAAAAATTGTCAGAAGTGATTCATGCTGATAGAAGAGGAACGAAGCAGCAGAAAGAAACAACAATTATTGCTTTCAACTGAGACAAGTACACAGTATAGAGGGATATGTTTTGTTTGTATTTCATGTCTGAGGTTTACAACCACTTTAAAAAAAAAGCAAATGCAAGGTAAACTGTGAAGTAATAGTGAGTGAAATACATTAAATGACAAGCTCACTCCATGACTTAATGCAAATTGCGTACCTATTTATTTACTATTTCTCTCACTTCTTCTCTCAGTCTTTTAGCAAACTGTTTGCGGCTTTCGCATGCATTATCTTTAGATGAGGCTTCCTTCTGGGACGACAGCCATGCAGACCAATTTGATGCAGTGCGCGGCTTATAATCTGAGCACTGACAGGCTGACCCCCCACCTCAACCTGCTGGCAGCACTCATATATTTCCCAAAGACAACCTCTGGATATGACGCTGAGCACATGCATTCAGCTTCTTTGGTCGACCATGGCGATTCCTGTTCTGAGTGAAACCTGTCCTGTTAAACTGCTGTATGGTCTTGGCCACCATGCTACACTCAGTTTCAGGGTTTTGGCAATCTTCTTATGGCCTAGGCCATCTTTATGTAGAGCAACAATTCTTTTTTCAGATCCTCAGAGAGTTCTTTGCCATGAGGTGCCATGTTGAACTTTCAGTGACCAGTATGAGAGAGTGAGAGCGATAACACCAAATTTAACACACCTGCTCCCCATTCATGCCTGAGACCTTGTAACACTAATGAGTCACATGACACCAGGGAGGGAAAATGGCTAATTGGGCCAAATTTGGATGTTTTCACTTAGGGGTGTACTCACTTTTGTTGCCAGCGGTTTAGACATTAATGGCTGTGTGTTGAGTTATTTTGAGGGGACAGCAAATTTACACTGTTATACAAGCTGTACACTCACTACTTTACATTGTAGCAAATTGTCATTTCTTCAATGTTCTCACATGAAAAGATAGAATAAAATATTTACAAAAATGTGAGGGGTGTACTCACTTTTGTGAGATATTGTAATATATCGTATAAGTTATCTTCCCTCGTCAGAATGGGTAGTGACAGGTACTCTTAATGGAGACCCCAGATCTCTCCTCTGCCCAAGATTGGTTTGGCCTGTAGTTCAGAAGGCAGGCTCTGTGAAATGTATGACAGAAGCAGTGCATATTTACTGGGCATAGGGAATATGTGTCACATAATTCAAGGAAGTAATTGTTTGGGATTCTTCAAAAACTATGTTTTCAAACTTTAAGATCGCTCAAGTCAATAGGAGTAGGCTGGAAATTGTTAAAATTCAATGTGAAAATGAATATAAATGAATGAAAATGAATATGTAATTTTAAATTGACCACAGATACACTTGCAAATGGAAGTCCAGACTTTTCCTAAATATGTGTAAACCTGCTCCCACCCCCATTCGAACTCTTATTCTAAAGCCCTTGTGAAGGGAAACTGTGTATACTTACCTAGTCTGAGGGTGCTCTGGCTCGGTCACGTGATGAGCAGTGATATCACCCATAGGGTTGCTATGTGACATCTGTTGTTCCTCCTCTACCCTGAATCTGCCATTGGGAGCCAATCACGTGACCAAACCAGAACTCTCTCAGAATAGGTAAGTATACACATCTTCTTTTCACAGGGTGGTTAGAATAGGAGTTAGAATGAGGGTGGGAGCAGGTTAAGGCATAGTTAAGAAAAACCTTCCACATTAAATTTTATATAACTAACTAGAATAATATTTCTATATATTATGGGCCTTTATATCTATATGCCAGCAACTATATCTTTGTAAAACTGTACAAACATTATAGCTAAAGAGGAAATTATATATAAATATATGCATAAAACTAAACTTTATAGACCATGTCTATAAACATCTAAAACTAGAAATATATTATTCACATAAAAAAAGCATTTAAGAAATCTAACAGCTTCTTGTGCCTGTTTTAAGTTTTATATTTAAATGTTTTTTTTTTTCCAGTAAAAAGCTTCAAAATGTTGTAGAAGTCCACAAGAGACTATTTCAATCTGACCCACAATTCCAAAACAACCAATTGGTCCGAAAGGTCAAGACAGACATCTACTTTGAAGAACTGCAGTTCCTCGAAACATATTGGCACAGAGACTGTGAGTGTTTTCCCATTTAACTTTAGCATTGTTCTTGGCTTTAAATAAGCATGGCTTGTTGTTGGGAAGATTGTCTTTCATGTTCTGTTAGGACAGAACTCAACTGAATAACTCTCCAATAGGCACATAATATGGTTTTTATTTAATTTAGAACTTCTGGAAACATTAAAGACAGTGATGACAACAAGCACAACTCCACTGCAGAGGAGGTTATCCAAGTAGAGGAGCCAGTCGTCACCTCATCCTTCAACCTGTAGCAAAATATCCCGGAAGAAAGAGCCAGAGACACATCATGTATTACTCTCTAGGAAGGCAAAGGTGGAAATAGGAGATCCAGAGACATTCATCACAATGTGGGGAGGGTTGAGGGACCAACTCCGGGAGTACTGGCACAGGGAGGATAGAGAAGACCAAAAAACTGTCTCCCTACGCTCTATGGAATATGACATGAGGCAGATATCAGTTCATCATGCTTGCACCACCCAAACACAACACATACTGACACAACAATACAGCATACACAATGCACCCATATTCAAAAGACACTATGGGGTGGATTTACTATAACTGGAGATGGCAAAATCTGGTGCAGCTCTGCATAGAAACCACATCTTCCATGCTATTCTTTTGTCAAAGCTTAATTGAAAAAGCTGAAGTCGGAAGCTGATTGGTTACTATGCACAGCTGCATCAGATTTTGCACTTCCTAGTTTTAGTAAAGCAACCCCTATATACACACTCTACCATGATTACATACAGAACATCCACAAGCATACACTACATGCCCCACACACACAGCAGACATGGTATTGCAGGGTCTGGGAGAGGTGATCCAATGCACAGAGGGTCTTTCCAACCTGCCACTCCTTCCCCCCCACACTCACAAGCAATCTACAGGGACTTGTGAGGTTAATTACTGTGACAGCTCAGGTTTTGTCTCATTTGCTCAAGGGACATTCTCATACCTCCCAACTTTTTCAGATGGGAATGAGGGACACCTATCAGCAAAAGTATGCAGGCATAGGACACACCCCTTGCCACGCCCCCTTAACCACTTGACGACCGCCTCACGCCGATTTACGTCGGCAAGGTGGCACGGACAGGCAAAATCACGTACATGTACGTGATTTGCCTTCCGCGGGTGGGGGGTCCGTTCGGACCCCCCCCCCGGTGCCCGAGGCGGTCGTCTTTTGTCCAGCGGCGATCAGAGGTGAGGGGGAGGCCATCCGTTCGTGGCCCCCCCCTCGCGATCGCCGCCGGCCAATCACATCATTCCTTTGCTGCTGTATGCTAAACAGCAGCAAAGGAAATGATGTCATCTCTCCTCGGCTCGGTAATTTCCGTTCCGGCCCGAGGAGAGAAGACAGGTATGTGAGTGCACAACACTACACACACACAGTAGAACATGCCAGGCACACAAAACACCCCGATCCCCCCCCCGATCGCCCCCCGATCCCCCCCCAATCACCCCCCCCTGTCACAAACTGACACCAGCAGTTTTTTTTTTTTTTCTGATTACTGCATTGGTGTCAGTTTGTGACAGTTACAGTGTTGGGACAGTGAGTATTAGCCCCCTGTAGGTCTAGGATACCCCCCTAACCCCCCCTAATAAAGTTTTAACCCCTTGATCACCCCCTGTCACCAGTGTCGCTAAGCGATCATTTTTCTGATCGCTGTATTAGTGTCGCTGGTGACGCTAGTTAGGGACCTAAATATTTAGGTTCGCCGTCAGTGTTTTATAGCGACAGGGACCCCCATATACTACCGAATAAATGTTTTAACCCCTTGATTGCCCCCTAGTTAACCCTTTCACCACTGATCACCGTATAACTGTTACGGGTGACGCTGGTTAGTTTGTTTATTTTTTATAGTGTCAGGGCAGCCGCCGTTTATTACCGAATAAAGGTTTAGCCCCCTGATCGCCCGGCGGTGATATGCGTCGTCCCAGGCAGCGTCAGATTAGCGCCAGTACCGCTAACACCCACGCACTCAGCATACACCTCCCTTAGTGGTATAGTATCTGTACGGATCAATATCTGATCCGATCAGATCTATACTAGCGTCCCCAACAGTTTAGGGTTCCCAAAAACGCAGTGTTAGCGGGATCAGCCCAGATACCTGCTAGCACCTGCGTTTTGCCCCTCCGCCCAGCCCACCCAAGTGCAGTATCGATCGATAACTGTCACTTACAAAACACTAAACGCATAACTGCAGCATTCGCAGAGTCAGGCCTGATCCCTGCGATCGCTAACAGTTTTTTTTGGTAGTATTTTGGTGAACTGGCAAGCACCAGCCCCAAGCAGCGTCAGATTAGCGCCAGTACCGCTAACACCCACGCACGCACCGTACACCTCCCTTAGTGGTATAGTATCTGAACGGATCAATATCTGATCCGATCAGATCTATACTGGCGTCCCCAGCAGTTTAGGGTTCCCAAAAACGCAGTGTTAGCGGGATCAGCCCAGATACCTGCTAGCACCTGCATTTTGCCCCTCCGCCCGGCCCAGCCCACCCAAGTGCAGTATCGATCGATCACTGTCACTTACAAAACACTTAACGCATAACTGCAGCGTTCGCAGAGTCAGGCCTGATCCCTGCTATCGCTAACAGTTTTTTTGGTAGCTTTTTATTGAACTGGCAAGCGCCAGCGGCCTAGTACACCCCAGTCGTAGTCAAACCCGCACTGCAGTAACACTTGGTGACGTGGCAAGTCCCATAAGTGCAGTTCAAGCTGGTGA
This sequence comes from Aquarana catesbeiana, assembly GCF_042186555.1. Taxonomy (NCBI): domain Eukaryota; kingdom Metazoa; phylum Chordata; class Amphibia; order Anura; family Ranidae; genus Aquarana; species Aquarana catesbeiana. The sequence goes on along the minus strand of NC_133326.1, from coordinate 47,741,417 downwards.
GGTGGCAAGCACAAGTAGTGTCCCGCTGCCACCAAAAAGACAAACACAGGCCTGTCGTGCCCATAGTGCCCTTCCTGCTGCATTCGCCAATCCTAATTGGGAACCCACCACTTCTGCAGCGCCCGTACTTCCCCCACTCACATCCCCAACCAAATGCAGTCGGCTGCATGAGAGGCATTTTCTTTATGTCCTCCCGAGTACCCCTACCCAGCGAACCCCCCAAAAAAGATGTCGTGTCTGCAGCAAGCGCGGATATAGGCGTGACACCCGCTATTATTGTCCCTCCTGTCCTGACAATCCTGGTCTTTGCATTGGTGAATGTTTTGAACGCTACCATTCATTAGTTGAGTATTAGTGTAGGGTACAGCATTGCACAGACTAGGCACACTTTCACAGGGTCTCCCAAGATGCCATCGCATTTTGAGAGACCCGAACCTGGAACCGGTTACAGTTATAAAAGTTAGTTACAAAAAAAGTGTAAAAAAAAAAAAATATATATAAAATAAAAAAAAATAGTTGTCGTTTTATTGTTCTCTCTCTCTCTATTCTCTCTCTCTTGTTCTGCTCTTTTTTACTGTAATCTATTCTGCAATGTTTTATTGTTATTATGTTTTATCATGTTTGCTTTTCAGGTATGCAATTTTTTATACTTTACCGTTTACTGTGCTTTATTGTTAACCATTTTTTTGTCTTCAGGTACGCCATTCACGACTTTGAATGGTTATACCAGAATGATGCCTGCAGGTTTAGGTATCATCTTGGTATCATTCTTTTCAGCCAGCGGTCGGCTTTCATGTAAAAGCAATCCTAGTGGCTAATTAGCCTCTAGACTGCTTTTACAAGCCGTGGGAGGGAAAGCCCCCCCCCCACCGTCTTCCGTGTTTTTCTCTGGCTCTCCTGTCTCAACAGGGAACCTGAGAATGCAGCCGGTGATTCAGTCAGCTGACCATAGAGCTGATCAGAGACCAGAGTGGCTCCAAACATCTCTATGGCCTAAGAAACCGGAAGCTACGAGCATTTTATGACTTAGATTTCGCCGGATGTAAATAGCGCCATTGGGAAATTGGGGAAGCATTTTATCACACCGATCTTGGTGTCATCAGATGCTTTGAGGGCAGAGGAGAGATCTAGGGTCTAATAGACCCCAATTTTTTCAAAAAAGAGTACCTGTCACTATCTATTGCTATCATAGGGGATATTTACATTCCCCGAGATAACAATAAAAATGATTAAAAAAAAAAAAAAAATGAAAGGAACAGTTTAAAAATAAGATAAAAAAGCAAAAAAAATAATAAAGAAAAAAAAAAAAGCACCCCTGTCGCCCCCTGCTCTCGCGCTAAGGCGAACGCAAGCGGCGGTCTGTCGTCAAACGTAAACAGCAATTGCACCATGCATGTGAGTTATCTATTTATTTTGTTGCCACTGCACGTTTGTGCGCAATTTTAAAGCATGTCATGTTTGGTATCCATGTACTCGGCCTAAGATCATCTTTTTTATTTCATCAAACATTTGGGCAATATAGTGTGTTTTAGTGCATTAAAATTTAAAAAAGTGTGTTTTTTCCCCCAAAAAAAAAATCGCTGCGCAAATATTGTGTGAAAAAAAAACTGAAACACCCACCATTTTAATCTGTAGGGCATTTGCTTTAAAAAAATATATAATGTTTGGGGGTTCAAAGTAATTTTTTTGCAAAAAAAAATAACTTTTTCATGTAAACAATGAGTGTCAGAAAGGGCTTTGTCTTCAAGTGGTTAGAAGAGTTGGTGATGTGTGACATAAGCTTCTAAATGTTGTGCATAAAATGCCAGGACAGTTCAAAACCCCCCCAAATGATCCCATTTTGGAAAGTAGACACCCCAAGCTATTTGCTGAGAGGCATGTCGAGTCCATGGAATATTTTATATTGCGACACAAGTTTTTTTAGTTGTCACTAAATGATATATTGCTCAAACATGCCATGGGAATATGTGAAATTACACCCCAAAATACATTCTGCTGCTTCTCCTGAGTACGGGGATACCACATGTGTGGGACTTTTTGGGAGCCTAGCCGCGTACGGGCCCCCGAAAACCAAGCACCGCCTTCAGGCTTTCTAAGGGCGTGAATTTTTGATTTCACTCTTCACTGCCTATCACAGTTTCGGAGGCCATGGAAAGCCCAGGTGGCACAAAACCCCCCCAAATGACCCCATTTTGGAAAGTAGACACCCAAAGATATTTGCTGAGAGGTATAGTGAGTATTTTGCAGACCTCACTTTTTGTCACAAAGTTTTGAAAATTGAAAAAAGAAAAAAAAAAAGTTTTTTCTTGTCTTTCTTCATTTTCAAAAACAAATGGTATCCCCATACTCAGGAGAAGCAGCTAAATGTATTTTGGGGTGCAATTCCACATATGCCCATGGCCTGTGTGAGCAATATATCATTTAGTGACAACTTTGTGCAAAAAAAAAAAAAAAAAAGTGTCACTTTCCCGCAACTTGTGTAAAAATATAAAATATTCCATGGACTCAATATGCCTCTCAGCAAATAGCTTTGGGTGTCTACTTTCCAAAATGGGGTCATTTGGGGGGATTTTGTGCCACCTGGGCATTCCATGGCCTCCGAAACTGTGATAGGCAGTGAAGAGTGAAATCAAAAATTTACACCCTTAGAAATCCTGAAGGCGGTGATTGGTTTTCGGGGCCCCGTACGCGGCTAAGCTCCCAAAAAGTCCCACACATGTGGTATCCCCATACTCAGGAGAAGCAGCTGAATGTATTTTGGGGTGCAATTCCACATAGGCCCATGGCCTGTGTGAGCAATATATCATTTAGTGACAACTTTTTGTAAATATTTTTTTTTTTTTTGTCATTATTCAATCACTTGGGACAAAAAAAATAAATATTCAATGGGTTCAACATGCCTCTCAGCAATTTCCTTGGGGTGTCTACTTTCCAAAATGGGGTCATTTGGGGGGGGTTTTGTACTGCCCTGCCATTTTAGCACCTCAAGAAATGACATAGGCAGTCATAAACTAAAAGCTGTGTAAATTACAGAAAATGTACCCTAGTTTGTAGACGCTATAACTTTTGCGCAAACCAATAAATATATGCTTATTGACATTTTTTTTACCAAAGACATGTGGCCGAATACATTTTGGCCTAAATGTATGACTAAAATTTAGTTTATTGGATTTTTTTTATAACAAAAAGTAGAAAATATCATTTTTTTCAAAATTTTTGGTCTTTTTCCGTTTATAGCGCAAAAAATAAAAACTGCAGAGGTGATCAAATGCCATCAAAAGAAAGCTCTATTTGTGGGAAGAAAAGGACGCAAATTTCATTTGGGTACAGCATTGCATGACCGCGCAATTAGCAGTTAAAGCGACGCAGTGCCAAATTGGAAAAAGACCTCTGGTCCTTAGGCAGCATAATGGTCCGGGGCTCAAGTGGTTAAAGGAGAATTGTACAAAAAAAACAAGATTGGTTAAACCCACAAGTTTTTTTTACCACTACTATTTCTTTATATTGGTTCTTGGAATTTACAAATGCAGCAATTTAGAAATCAGATGAAAGGTTTAGGGCTGGAAGACACTTTTTGATAGATAAAAAGTGCATTTTATATACAAATTTATAGATCAGACCAAAATGAGGGACAAATGAGGAGGAATGAGGGACAGAGGGACATTGCTCCAAATCAGGGACAGTCCCTCGAAATCAGGGACAGTTGGGAGCTATGCATTCTCCTGAAGCATTGTGGCCTGTTAATATGCATATTTACAAATTGCAGTTCTGAATGTTTATGTTTTTCATTCAACATTGGGGTCATCTTGGGTTTCTTCCTTTGTGCCCACTATCCCTGTGACAGGTGTTACAATTAGACACTGGTCTATTTTGACCTTGTAGTTCAGATTGTATATTCTCTGAAATAACCCGAAACTGATAAAAGTAATTGGCATTCATCATTGTTCATCATTCTATATTTCATAAAATACTTTTCTTCTTATTCTTTTTCTTCGTTCCTCTTCTTTCTTGTAGAGAAGTTGGAGGGAATGACTATGAGTTGAGAAATAAAAAAAGGAATAATAAAAAAAAAAAAGAATCATCAGACTTTTCTTCTAATTTTTGAATGAACAGAATATTCTAAGAAAATTAAATCTTTTGGGCAAAAAATGCCCATAAGAGCCTAATATTTTCTGCACAACTTTTACAGGCAAATGCATTCAAGAGATTTCTGTATCTCCCAATGGGACTACACCTGCTAAAAATTTGTTTGGCCCACCCATCTTAAGCAAAGGGCTCCAGCTGCCTAGGGTTTGAAGGGTGCATTATCTAGACTGCATGTTTTATATCTTCCCATAAATGTTTTATGTAATTAAGCTGGCCACATCAGATTAGTCTAATGCTTTGTTCTTAACCATTCTGGGTGCTTTATGGGGCGGCATGGAGGACGAGGACCTAGACAGAGGTTTATGGCACTGGCCAGTATTTTACACCCCAGAACTCCATGATCCATGTGGTCTAAATTCAGTATGGTGTACACGATGATACAAAACACCAGAGTGACTGCTTTTCTCCTTTTAAAGCCTAACTCCACATTTATTATCCCTTTATAGAGTTCATATGAGCCCAACTGGCCCAAATGAACTACTGTATATACTGCACTGATAGGTGCGCTGTGTTAACTGTATGTAGCTGAGGCTACATACATTATACAGTGTTGTGCTCTTGGGACAGAAGGTCTGGATGACCTAGAAGGGCCCACTGTGTCAGAAACTTGAGAATGTCTGAGTTCTACATCCTCCCGGGTCAGTTCAGTGCAGTGAGAATCAATGACATGCCCCCATCTTAATCCTGCAGTACAGATGAGGGAGAAGTTGGCGCAGAGAAAAGGTGTAGATAACGTAGTACAGAACCCACAGTGTCCCCGCTGTGAAGGTCCAAGGTTTCCTGGACCTGACAACAAATCTTTACAGTTTGTAATGGAATCTGGAGGCCAGAAGATCCTCATTCAGTATCCCCCACCTGCAGCAAAGTGCTTAGAACACCTATGGGCAAAGAGCCCATTTCCCCAAATGCAGAAGCTGGCAGCTGACAAAGGAAGTCTACCATCAAGCCCAATATTCTTATTTAGACAAGGATTAAGACCCAACTCTGGGCTTGTAGGCCCCAGGCCAGTAAGTCATGGGACAAAAGTTTGTCCTTGGCAGGAAGATCCCAGACAGCACCCTTTTGCAGTGTCAGGCCCAGGTACTCTAATTAGTGAGTCAGTTCCAGCAATGACTTCCAAAGTTTAAAGATCCAAGTGATTCTCTGCAAAGTCTGTACTGTCTGCTGGATGTAGGCTGACAGGATTAGAGAGGACTAGCCCTTTAGCAGTGAATTGTTCAGGTATTCTGCAACATGTATCCCCTGAAACAGAGCTAGGACTGGGGCAAGCACCTTGTTGAAATTCCAGAGGGCCATGGACAGGCCAAAGTGAAGGGTGACAAATTGGTAATTCTGAGTGCTCAAAATGCAAATAGTACTGGTGAGGAGGATGAATAGGATTGTGCAAGTTAGTATCTTGGATGTCCACAGAAGCCAGAAAATCCCCCCAAAGGAGGGAGACAAAGACCAAGCTGGCCTATTCCTTGCAAAAATTTTGAACCTGCAGAAACAGTTTTAAGATTCGGAATGGGCCAAACACCGCCATTTGCCTGGGAACTGTGAACAGGTTTGAGTCTTCTTCATTCAGTACTGGAGGCAAATTTGAGCACACTAATGGGGGAAGTAGGCAAAGTCCAAAACTCCAATTTTAGTTCCTGGGACACTCTGGGCCCAAACATCAGAGATTTCTTAGATTAGAAGGCTGAAAGGGCTGACAGATGTTTCCCATTTTGACTAGTGGGGTCACCTCATAAATGAGAAGTGGGCTTGGAGCCAGACTTAAGTGGCTTAAAGGTACATGTCTTTCAAGAAAAGCGTGTTCCAGATGTAGACTTGGAGGTGGAGATGAGAGGAACTTTTCTTGGTCTCAGGAGTAGGTCTACCTGCATGAACATTAGCCTTCTTTTTTGGGGGGAGGAGAATACTTTTAACTTCCAAGATTTAAGCTAGGTGAAGCTAGGGCCCACCAAGCAAATTAGAACACAGGATTATCCTTCACAGGGACCATTAGTGTCTTGTGAAGAAAAAAAATAGCTAGATCCACCACAGGGACTATCCATTTCTGCACGATAACCTCTTCAATAGGACATTGTTGAGTGAAAAGTTTCAGAGGAGCAAAGAGCTTTACAGGGGGGAAGACAATAACCATGAAAGACAGGCTTCAAGAGCTAGTGGACTGGGAAGGTCTTGGCAGGTTTGGTAAATTTAGAGAACCCATGTTGGATAACATAGGTTGCACAGATTCAGGCCGCTTTAACCCTAAACCAGAGCATACCACATCAATAAGAGTAGCAATGGTATCCTTAAGCTTGGATCAAATCACAGCTGGAGGCATTGGTTGATCCAATTTCCCCGAAGAAGACGGGAGACCTTCCTGGTCTTTCTCCTCAAGCAGTGTGTCAATGGCAAGTCAGAGATTGATTCAGGAGGGGAGACTGTAGGGATTAATTTTTTAATCCTTGTGATTTATGGCCTTTAAAAGGATTGAGATCCTTGCCATAAAATCAGACAAGAGGGCAGCAAAACTAGCTCTATACAGGTAGAAAAAAGGGTATGCAGTCAAAGGGTCAGTGGTCTTGTGACAAAAGGCCAGGGGAAAATAGTGCCAAGTTTAAATACCCGGTGCTCCCACTCCAAAGCTGCGAAACAACATAAAAGTTTTAAAGTCTGTCCTCTGCTGCAGCCAAAGTCAAAGGTGTGTCAGCAGCATGAGACAGAGAAGGACACAAGCCCTATAACTTACTGCAGCAGTGATGCTTTGAAAGCTTATTGAAATAAATTGAGCCATCAGACAACAACCAGGTGGTCCTGATGAGGAAATAGTCTCTTAGTTCCCCTTTTGGTTCTGCCTACCCCTTGTACAAAACTTGTACAAAACTTCTCAGCTATGACAGCACAGTGGCTGAGAGGAAGGGAGTGCACTGAGGAAGGAGTGTCCTGTATGGTCACTCTGACCTCAGTGCAGGCACCGACAGGTACATGAATCGGGCACAAGGATTGCCACTTTAGATGTTGCACCCTGGTGGGATTCTACAGGATGTCTACTGCCGCGTACACACGGTCGGAGTTTCCGACAGAAAAAGTCCCATGGGAGCTTTTCATCATATATTCCAACCGTGTGTATGCCCCATCGGACTTTTCCCATTGAAAATTCAGATGGACTTAGATAGAAAACATGGTCTTTATTTTTCCGACAGAAAAAATTCCTATCTGAAAAAATGCTCGTCTGTATGCTGTTCCGACGCACCAAAAACTAGCATGCTCTGAAGCAAGTATGAGACGGAAGCGCTCGGTCTGGTAAAAACTAGCGTTCGTAATGGAGATAGCACATTCCTCACGCTGCAAATTCTGTGATCTTTTAATGCAGCGCATTCTTTTGTGCTTTATAATGCTAGAATAATGAAGTTGTTTTGCTGCTGGTATTCACACAGAGATCTGACAAACGTATTTCTTTATTATTTCTCGTTATCTCATGAATAATCTTTTATTTTTTTAAAGCCAGATCTCTATAATAATGTTTAGAATTATTTTTTATAGTCATCTTTTTTTTTTTTTTATTTCATCAAGATCTCCTTTTTTTTTGGATTATTGAAAAATAATTTTCTAGTGATCTCCATATATAATTTTTTTTTTAATTAAAAAATTATTTAGACATTGTCTGGCATAGCAATGGCCCCCCTACCCGTAAAATAATTGACATATTTCTGGCGAACTTCACGGGCGCTTTGGGGTGCCAAGCCAGGGCGACCAGTATCCAGGCCCGTCGGAGGATTAGCAGGAAGTCTGGCCTCAGGCCCAACTGAGGCAAGATCATTTTGGGCACTTTTCCGTAAAAAATTGTGCAATTTGCAGCAGGATAATATGATGTGGTTAATTTTGTAGTCCGCCATATGTATTGCTGTCAGAAACAGGCGGAACCGGCTGGCCATTATCCCGAAGGCATTCTCAACGACTCTTCGGGCTTTGGCCAGCCAGTAGTTAAAAACCCTCCTCTCCAGTGTGAGGGTCCTCTGGGGGAATGGCCTCATCAGGTGCTCGTCCAGACCGAATGCTTCATCAGCAATAAAGACAAACGGGAGTCCTTCAACATTGTCCGCAGCAGGTGGCAATCCCAGGCCAACAGTCTGAAGACTCCTCCATCAGACATCCGGCCATTCTTCCCCACGTCCACATAGAGAAACTCATATTGTGCCGACACCACTGCCATCAACACTATACTATTAAAACCCTTATAATTGTAAGAGTAAGACCCCGAATGGGGTGGTGGCACGATGTGGACGTGCTTCCCATCTATAGCCCCTCCACAGTTGGGAAAGTCCCAACGGTCAGCAAAATGGGAGCCCACAGTCTGCCATTCCTGTGAATGAAACTGTGGAGTCAAACCAGAAAAAAAAAATATTAGTACTTTTGCACATAACATTGCAAGCAGATTACACAAACACATTCTTGCCCAACATCAGTATAACATTTATTTTACGGAGTATTTAAAGACAAAAAGATAAGGCCCACTTCTCAGATTCCTTATCCCCTCTGATGGCCCATTGTAAATAATTTAGGGGGGGGGTTCGAGCTGAGTTTGGGACCCAAAAAAAAAGCCTATGGCACTCTGCCTGAATTTAAGGACAACAATAACATTTGTACACATTTTAGGGGGTGTTTAGGGTAAAGCACTACAATGGAGCTGACACAATACATTGTTAAGTGACTAGGCTAGGTGGGTATGGGCCCAGGATAGCATGATGGGGAGGTTAGTGAAGGCAAATATGCATGTAGGCCAAAAAAGGAGCATGAGGACAAAGGGGACATTCACAGCATATTACAATCATGGTAATTAGGGAATGATGAAAGAAATACAATACATTAGCATACATTAAATACATAGAATGTGATGTTAAAGGAGAAATCTTACCTTAATATAGTTCTTCTGCAGGACCTGAATAATGGCAGAACAGGTCTCTGGAATAATGATTCCCAGAGCCTGGGGGGAGATGCCTGTCGAGAACTTGACTTCCTGTAGAACTCTCCCCGTCGCCAAGTACCGCAACGTGGCGACTAGCCTCTGCTCCGGAGTGATGGCTTGCTGCATGCAGGTGTCCTCCCTGCTAATATAAGGTGACAGCAAAGCCAACAGATGGTGAAAAACGGGGTCCATCATCCTGAGAAAGTTCCTGAAATCATCAGGGTTATTCTCCTGGATCTCACGCAGCAAAGGAATATGAGAGAATTGGTCACGCTGGAGTAACCAATTCTTGGTCCATGAACTCCTCCCCACCCTGTTCATGGAGTGGGCTTGGGTCCAAGTAAGAACCCCAACACCAAACCCCCGCACAGCACGAACTCTACGACGAGTACGTACCCGCAACATGGCTTCAAAATGGACGGCTACTCAGAACGAACTAACAGAACGCACTGAAGAACAACAAGGCCTGTGAAGAGCGAGCTGAAAATCAGAAACGAGCAGACAAGAACGCACTGAAAAACAGATATGAACTGACTACACGCACTGAAAACCAGATACAAACCCCACAAGCACAAACTGAACAGCAGTAAAACGATCTGAAAATCACGAGTCTGAAAAGCACGAGTCTGAAAAGCGCGAATCATCTGTCAACAAACTTCTACTAACACGAGATAAACACGAGATTAGTAGAAGGAGCCCAAAGGGTGGTGCAGTGGCTGCTGAACTGTACATCAGCGCGTTCTTGGCGTTCGGAATTTGGTGTGACCGTGTGTATGCAAGACAGCTTGAGCGGAATTCCGTCGGAAAAACCTTTTGAGTTTATTCCGATGGGAAAACCGGTCGTGTGCACAGGGCATACAACGCCCTTTATTAATTCGCCTGTGTATGACTGACATTAAACATTCCTTAGACTCCACTATGCTATGGATGTCTTACGAGATTAAATATTCTGAGACCAAAACTATGCGTTATTTCTATGTGACATAAGGAGGTGGTGGAGGCGTCGTGAAGAGGAATAACAGAATTGAATATATATTTGCTCACATGGGAAAATAGCTAGACTGTACAGGCAAAGTTAGTTGCAGCTGTGGCAGTCCTTGGGTATTTAGACCCACATTCTTTGGTCACCTTACTACTACCGCAACTAGTTCTAGGTTTATATAAATAAAAGATTAGATATTTCTTAGTGTATCTTCATTATGTTCAAACAAACTAGACAAATTATATAACCTCATTTAACCTAACATCTGGCACGTCAGGCTGAACCAGATGTTCTAGGAGTTGTTCTCTTCATGTTCTTATTTTGAATCCTTTTTTGTAAAAGGAACAAGAATTCTTATATAATTTACAGAAATCATTAATTAAATGGAAACTCAGCACTAATTTAAGAGGACATGTGTGGTTTGCATTTTAGTCTTTCTAGGTATTAAAGCAGAACGTAAAGTACGGTATATTTAAAGGAAAAACTTAATTTTTTTTCATTTAGGACAGGGTAAGGGATGGATAAAACCACTGTATTTTTTTTTTATCTATGCCTTATTAGAAAGATTTAATTCTCTTCCTCTTTTGTAGGCTCAACAGGAAATGAGGGAAAGTGAGGGAAATCCTCTCTTGGACAGTTGTCAATGGATCATGTGTCTCCATTGGTAGATTTTTCCTCTATTCCTCTATTTTTCCTCTGGCAGTAACTCTAAGGCCTCATACACACTATAAAGCCTCATACACACGATCGGACTTCAAACAAACTTTTCCGAGGATTTCTGTCCAAAGGGCGTTGGCCGTGAACTTGGTATGCATACACACGGCAGGACTTTTTCAGCCAACTTTCACCAAATCATGTGGTTTTTCAGCTCTTTACTGCCACCTTTGGTCAACTTCTGTATTGTTGTCTGATCTTTTGTATTGGTACTGAGCATGCGTGTTTGTACTTTGGACTAAAGTCCGATGGATTTGTGTACACACGATTGGACTAGCCGACCTAGGACTTTTGTTGCAGGAAAGTTTGTCTGTTTCCACAGCCAACATTTGTCCGATGAAAACCGAAAAAGTTTGTCTAATGGAGCGTACACACGGTCGCATGTTGCCTTAAAACAGGTAATTTGCATGTTTGTTGTCAAAAAGTCTGATGGTGTGTATGGGCCTTTAGATTTTCTTCAGATTTACCAAAACCATGTAGTGCAAGGGCCTGCCTGATTGCATACAAATTGAAACTCTTAAAGGTTTGACCTCATATTATATGGTTTTGGTAAATCTTTATTTCTGTGACATTGTTGATCAGGAAAACTAGGGAAAATAAATCTCATTATTGGGACACAAACAACAACAAAAAAACTGACAGTGATTCTAACCCCTCACCACTCTATCCAAATCTGATGTTAAAGGGTTGCCTTTAGTTACACTTGAATCCATTTGTTGGAAGAATGAGAACCTCTGTTGGGTTGTTATAGCTGTCTGTGTCCCCCGCCCCCCTCCCCCTGGAAAGATATCACTGTCATTTTTTTTTTTTGTGGCACTAGTTAGCAACTTTTTATGGATGACAAGTTGTTATTGTGGGTAAAATCTATATATAGTACTTATCATTTACCAAACCACGCTTAGTAAGTTCCTATGCAGTTTTGCAATGTTTTTAAAGCCAAACTCCTGGATGAGCAAATATTGTCTAAAAACAAAAGTCATGTATACTCTTATAGGATTTTTGGTGTGTTTTGTGTATTTCTTCCAGATCTGTGCAGTAATCCAGTGTGAGACTGGTCACTGTTGCTCTCTCTACTAGTGCAGGGTGACTGGTCTCCGCCCCTCCAGTAGTTTTCTGCAGGCAACCTGTAGTAGATGGACCTCCTGGGTCCCTCCCACAGTTCAGTGGACCTTCTTGGTCCCTTCCACAGCACAGTAATAATATCAATTGCTGCTTTTACAAGGTAATATCTGAAAAAGCAATTAATGCACACAATTTATATCTGTTGTGGCTATTAAGAAATAAATGTAACCACTTGCCACCCGCCGACTGTCATATGACGGCCAGGAGGCGCGGCTCTTGTTCTGGGCGGGTGTCATATGACGTCCGTCCATTTAAACAGGGCCTGCACGCGATCGTGTGCATACAGCCCTGTACCTTCGGTGGTGGCGTGTCATAGAGACACCGCTCGCCACGAGGGGGGTGAACAGCCATTGGCCATGGCTGTTTACCACGTGATCGGCCATGATGAAGTCACGGCCGATCTCAGATGGTACCGCCGCACTTTGCACGGCGCATGCCCGTGATCATGCGTGAGCTGTGTGTGCACGTCGGTGGCCGCTTGTTCCCGGGAACACTGCTCGTCACCGATGCTAGTAAACAGCCATTGGTCGACAGTTTACCACGTGATCAGCTGTGATCCTTTCACAGATGATCACTAAATGTAAACATAGAGCGGTAACGAGATGTTACCGGGTTATCCTCCTCACACACCGATCGCGTGTGAGAAGGAGATTGCGGTAACATTTCGTTACCGCTTACAGTGTACACCAACCACACTGATTGCCCCCCCAATAAAGAGGACCTGTCACCACCCACCAAAGTACCTGTCACCACCCATCAAAGTACCTGTCACAATTCATCTGAGTACCTGAGTACCTGAGTACCTGTCACAGTTCATCTGAGTACCCGAGTACCTGTCACAGTCTATCTGAGTACTCAAATACTTGTCACAGTCCATCTGAGTACCCGAGTACCTAAGTACCTGTCACAGTTCATCTGAGTACCCAAGTATCTGTCACAGTCCATCTGAGTACCCGAGTACCTAAGTACCTGTCACAGTCCATATGAGTACCTGAGTACCTGTCACATTCAATATGAGTACCAGAGTACCTGAGCACCTGTCACAGTCCATCTGAGTACCTGAGTACCTGTCACAGTTCATATGAGTACCTGAGTACGTGTCACAGTTCATATGAGTACCCGAGTACCTGTCACAGTTCATCTGAGTACCCGAGTACCTGAGTACCTGTTACAGTCCATATGAGTACCTGAGTACCTGTCACAGTCCATATGAGTACCAGAGTACCTGTCACAGTCCATCTGAGTACCTGAGTACCTGTCACAGTTCATCTGAGTACCCGAGTACCTGTCACAGTCCATCTGAGTACCGAGTACCTGAGTACCTGTCACCGCCCTTCAGAGTACCCAAATACCAGTCACCAGCCCATCAGAGTACCTATCTGTAGCCCATCAGAGTACCTGAGTACCTATTACCAGGCCATCAGAGTACCCGAGTACCTGTCACTAGGCCATCAGAGTACCCAAGTACCTGTCACCAGCCCATCAGAGTACCCAAGTACCTGTCTGCAGCTTATCAAGTTACCCGTGTACCCGTCTCTAGCCCATCAGAGTACCTGAGTACCTATCTGCAGCCCATGCCTCATAGAATATACGTTAGGGTGTTTGCTTTCCAAAATGGGGTCATTTTGTGGGTAATTCCATTGTCCTGGTGCTCAAGGACCTTCAAAAGTGTGATAGGTAGGAATGAAATGAGATGTGTAATTTATGCTCCTAGAACGCCTGAAGGTACTACTTCAATGTTGGGCCTCTGTATGTGGCCAGGCTGTGTAAAAGTCTCACACATGTGGTATTGCCATACTCGGGAAGAGCGGCAGAATGTATTTTGGGGTGTAATTTTTTCTATATACATGCTATGTGTTAGAAATATCTTATAAATTGACAACTTTGTGTAAAAAAAATGCGTTTTCATTTCTTTTCCACATTTTCCAAAAACTTCTGGAAAAAAATGAACCGTTCAAAAGACTCATTATGCCTCATAGATTATAGGTTGGGGTGTTTGCTAAATGGGGCAATTCCATTGTCCTGGTGCTCCAGAGCCTTCAAAAGTTTAATAGGTGGTTAAGAAATGAGATGTGTCATTTATGCTCGTAGAACGCCTGAAGATGCTACTTCAATGTTGAGCCTTTGTATGTGGCCAAGCTGTGTAAAAGTCTCACACATGTGGTATCGCCAAACTCGAGAAGAGTAGCAGAATTGTAAAAAATATTTTTAAAAAATCTTCATTTTGCAAAGAATTGTGGAAAAAAAATTACAACTTAAAAAAAACTCACCATGCAACTTACTTAATACCTTGGAAAAAGGGGTCATTTGGGGGGTATTTGTACTTTCCTGACTTGTTAGGGCTCTTTCACACGGACGATCCGTATGTCCGTTTTTCATCCTTCCGTTTTCGGATGAAAAACGGACATACATGTATCCCTATGGAATAGCAGATGTCAGCGGATGAACGTCCGCTGACATCCGACCCGCTCCGATCCGAAAAAAAGTGTAAAGGAGGAAAAACCTACTTTTCCATCCATTTTCGGTTTGGATCGGGTGACGACGGACTCTATGGTCTGTCATCACCCGATCACCCATAGGGGAGAGCGGCGCTCTGACAGGTCCGTCGCTGCACAGTGTGCAGCGACGGACCTGTCATCTTCCTGCTTAGCGGGGATCGGCGGAGCGATCCCCGCTGAGCAAGCGGGTGTTCACGGGGCGGATCATCACTGATCCGCCCCGTGTGAAAGAGCCCTTAGCCCCGGTTCACACAGGGGCGGCACGACTTGCAGGTCGCCTCAGCGAGGCGACCTGCAAACTACTTCCGAGGCGACTTGCAAAACGACTTCTGCATAGAAGTCTATGCAAGTCGCCCCCAAAGTAGTACAGGAACCTTTTTCTAAGTCGGAGCGACTTGTGTCGCTCCTATTAGAACGGTTCCGTAGCACAGAACGGGAGGTGACTTGTCAGGCGACTAGGTCGCCTGACAAGTCGCCCCTGTGTGAACCGGCACTCAGTGTCTCAAGAAATAAGATACACCTGATGTACTGAAGGCCTGATCAGATGTTATCAATTTTCAGTGATTGGCACCATAGTTTGTAGACGCTATAACTTTCACAAAGACCAAATAATATACACTAATTTGGGTTATTTTTACCAAAGCTTTGTAGCAGACCAAAATTTATGAAGAAAAATTACTAATTTGCAAAATTTTATGACAGAAACAAAGAAAATGGCATTTTTTCCCCCCATTTTTTTTATTTATAGCAAAAAAATGAAAAACCCACTAGTGATTAAATACCACCAAAAGAAAGCTCTATTTGTGTGAAAAAAAGGCCACAAATTTCATATGGGTACAGTGTTGCATGACTGAGTAATTGTCATTCAAAGTGTGAGAGCACTGAAAGCTGAAAATTGGTCTGGGCAGGAAGGGAGTGTAAATGCCCTGTATTGAGGTGGTTAAATACAATTTTTTTTTGCCTGGAGTTCAGCTTTAAAGGGTAACTCCACTTTTGTGGGGAAAAAAAAAATAGAAAATGCAGAAAAAATAATATAGCATATTCCAGGGCTCAAAATTTCAAGTCCTGAGCTACTAGCCATGTCTTAAAGCTGGACTTTTTTTTACTTTTTTTCTTTCTGCAAGGTAAAGTCATGATGTGCTAGTGTGCATCGTAAACTAGCACATTATGTGAAACTTACCTTAAAACGAAGCTGTTCCAGCTCCACGATGTCAGCGCTTCCTTTTTTACTTGTCTTGCTTCCGGGTTTGCCAGCTTCGGCTCTGTGACTGGCTGGAGCCATGATGACGTCACTCCCACACATGCAAATGGGAGCCGCAGTGCATGGCACAGGGCTTGGAAGGAACAGCACCGGTGGCCTTTCCTTCAGAGCGCATGTGCCAGTGATGTCACTGGCTGCATGTAATGTAAATATCTCCTAAACGGTACATGTTACTATTTATACTACCTATAGGTAAGCCTTATTATAAGCTTACTTATAGGTAAATGCCAGCAAAGGAAGTTTACTTCCTCTTTAAGAGTTACTCGCCACCAGTTGTCCCACCCAACCCCTACCCTGCCCGGTCCCTAATTCCAGCCCTAAACACGTCCTCATAAATTATCTCATGAAATTACACTGTTACATGTTTTATGCAGAATTAGGTTACAAAAATAAATATTAACAACTTTATCAATGCCCAACAATGCAGCCTCATCAGTGCCCATCAATGCAGCCTATCAGTGTTCATCAGTGCCCATCAATGCAGCCTATGAGTGCTCATCAGTGCCCATCATTGCAGCTTATCAGTGCCCATCAGTATAGCCTATCAGTGCCCATCAGTACAGCTTATCAGGGCCACCTGATCAATGCCGTCTCATCAGTGCCTATCAGTGCAGCTTCATCAGGATGTATACAATTGCGACACAAGTCATATTGTAATTGAATGTTATTAAAAATGACCTTTCATTTTCAATCTGCAGCTCTGTCATTTTCTGTGAAATGCAATATGGCTATCTGGAAGTGTTCTGTACACAGGATGTGTACAGAACGACCCCCAGAAACATAATTTCCTGTTTGTGTGTTTGGCTCAATGATTTTACTAGACGTCTGCACTAAGATGCAAGTCAGATTTCTGGTATCCTTTGCGACAAAAATGTAATTTTGGTGAGATATTCCCAATAGGAAATCACGTCTAAAGAAATGCAGACCCAGCAGCTTTCCTCTTTCAAGCCCTACAGGTGCAGCAGATGATTGATAATTATGAAACCACTCCCATTAGATTCACTTACCACATGGACACAGGGATTTCTTCAGAATAACAGAAGGTAGGAATCTGCAATAAAGTTTGTTTAAATCCTTGCAATGTACATAGCTCACTCTGAGGGGAATGTTTTTTCCTAACAAAAGTGCAGTTACTCTTTAACCACTTCAATACTGGGCACTTTCACCCTGTTCCTGCCCAGGCCAATTTTTAGTTTTCCATGCATTTTGAATGACAATTGCACGGTCATGCAACACTGTACCCATTTGAAATTTTTATAATTTTTTTCTCACAAATAGACTTTTCTTTTGGTGGTAATTGATCACCACTGTGTTTTTTTTTTTTTGCTTAACAAATAAAAAAACATCGAAAAAAAAAAAAGTTTTTCTTCGTTCCTGTTACTGTCTAAAATTTTGTAAATATGTTTCCTCCTTCACTGACGGGCCCTAAAGAGGCTGCACTGACAGGCATTGATGAGGCAGCACTGATGAGGTGGTACTGATGATGAGGCACTAATATGCAGCACTGATAGGCGGCACTGATGAGCACTAATAGGCAGTATCACTGATTTCCATTACTGATAGGCACTGATGGATCGCACTAATAGGCATTGATAGGTGGCGATGATAGGTTGCACTGATGGGCACTGATAAGCGGCAATGGTGGGTACTAATAGGTGGCACTGATGGGCACTAATAGGTGCAACTGATGGGGGGCAATGATGGGCACTGATGGGCAGCAATGATGGGCACTGATTGGCATCCCTGATAGGCATGGATTGGCATCCCTGGTGGGCACAGATTGGCATACCTGGCGGGCACTTGTGGGCATCCTTGTGGGCATTGCTGATGGGTCTGCACTGATAATCAATGCACTAGTTATCAGCGCAGACCCCCCTGTCAGGAGAGCCGCTGATCGGCTCTCCTCTACTCGCGCCCTGTCAGAGCGAATAGAAGAAAAGCCAAAGACCAGCACTTCCTGGTTATGATGCGATCAGCTGTAAATTGGACACAGCTGATCACATGGTAATGAGCCTACGTCATAGGCTCTTTACTGAGATCGGAGATGCGGTGTGTCAAAGTGACGTGCTGGGTGCCCTCACGGGAACATGTGTGAGGCTTATCCTGCTGGACGTCATATGACGCCCAGTCAGGATAATGAAACCACCGCCCACCCGTCATTCTGCTTAAGGCCGGGCAGGATGTGGTTAAGTAAACTTAGCATCAGATATATTTTTTCATGTCAGGTGCATGCATGCTACATAATGGGGGAGATATACTAAAACTGGAGCCCAGAGAATCAGGAGCAGCTGTTTATAATAACCATTCATCTTCAGCTTGTTCTATGAAGCTTTGACAAAAACACCTAGTAGCTGATTGGTTACTATGCACAGCTGCGCAAGATTCCCTGTGCTACAGATTTGGTAAATCAACCCCAATGTGTATGTAATACAGGTATTTATTACCTCTCATAGGGATCACAGTACTCCCCTTCATCTGGTTTACCTATCGAAAGGAGGGCACATCTTAGTTAAGGCATCATCCAATTTTAGTTGTGGTGGTAGGGTATGACTGTGGGGAGGAGGGAGATTTTAGGCTGCATGCACAGCTCAGTGTACATGATGGCTGACAGGCAGGAGGATGCAATAATGGAAGAAGGGTCTGATAGGGTCTCTTCTGTCATAGATACCCCGCCTCTCAGCAAAGTTTGGGAAAACCAACCTTACTTCCACTTTAAGAGGAGGAGAATATTTGTTTGGGGGGTATTTTTGCTTGGAGGTGTTTTTTTTTCTTAGGAGGGGCAGCTTGCTTGCTCGGATTTTTAGGGGGTTTGCTTTGTCCTTCGGACAATCCGACCATGTGTGGGCTTCATCGGACCTTCAGCAGACTTTTTCTGTCAAAAATCAGATGGACTTTAGATTTGGAACATGTTTCAAATCTTTCCGATGGACTCGAGTCCGGTCGAAAAATCAGTTCGTCTGTATGTTAGTCCGACGGACAAAAAAGGACGCAAGGGCAGCTATTGGCTACTGGCTATGAACTTCCTTATTCTAGTCCCTTCGTATGTCTTCACGTTCAAACCAATTGACTTTCGAATGGACTTTAGTCCGTTCGTGTGTGGGCAAGTCCGGTCGTTCGAAAGTCCGTCGTAACTCCATCGAAAGTCCGTCGGAAAGACCGCCGGACCTTTGAGGCTGAAAAGTCCGCTCGTGTGTACGCAGCATTAGACCTTTGTTTGCTGGTAGTGAAACATTCATGAGTGTGCAATGTACATCAAAACATGTCGAGTTCAGAAGTGTGTAAAGTACAGCACAGTATAGAGAGGTCAGGATTATGCAACATACCATGCACATTACGTATGCCTGACTTCCATAATCTTTATGCTGTGCTGTATGTTAACTATACTATATAATCCTATGTTACATACTTATGGGTGCTGCATACTGTACACTTGAGTGTATGTTGCATACTCCTGAGTGCTGAACCCAGTACACAGGGATGTACATTACATGTTCCTGTCCCCTGCACTCTGTACTCTCATCTGTATGCTACCATCTAACCTCAACATTTTGTACATAGGGCTGTACATTGCATTTCTGACCACTGCATTTTTTATGCTGAGCTATATAAAACATAATCCCAACTATGTATGCTGAGACTGCGGCAGTCAGGAGTGTGCAATGTACAGCACAGCATACAGAGCCCAATATTAAGAGTGCAGTGGTCAAGAGTATGCAACATATGCCACAGAATGCATGTGCATTGGTCACGATTTTATAACATATAGGGGGTTATTTACGAAAGACAAATTCACTTTGCACTTGAAATTGCACTGAAAGTGCAATTGGAAGTGCAGTCGCTATAGATTCGAGGGGGACATACAAGGAAAATAAAAAACAGCATTTTAGCTTGCACATGATTGGATGATAAAATCAGCAGAGCTTCCCCTCATTTCAGATCTTCCCCTCAGATTTACAGCGACTACACTTCCAAGTACACATTCAGTGCAATTTCAAGTGCATTTTGCACTTGTAGTTTGTACTTGTAGTACAAAGTGGATTTGCCTTTTATAAATAACCCCCATAGTGTACAATGACTTTATATTACATAGTTGATAAGTTTGAACGCTGGTTCATCCAGTTCAATGTTTATGTCTCTACCATTTTTAATATCCCTGTACATTGTGTTCATCAAGAAACACATCTAAGTTTAAGGCTGGATTCACACTAGAGCATGGAGCGACTCACAGCAAGGGTCCGGTGTGTCTCCATTCACCGGTTCAGGTCAGATTTCAGCCCGAATTTTTGTCTGAATTTGGACCTGAAACGGACCAAAAGACACACAGGACTCCTGTGCAATTCGCAACGGAGCTGCTCTGGAGATGTGTGAACTGGCTCCATAGAGAGCCGAACACAATGTCCTGATGCGGGAAACCCGCATCCAATTGGCAATAGTGTGAACCCAGCCTCAAAGTTTATTTAACCTAAATTGCCTGCTGACCACCAACTGTGAAAAAGAGTTCCTTATCATCATTGCTCTAACAGTAAAGAACCCCTTACGCAGTATAAGATTCAACCGCTTCTCATCCAACTTCATTGTGAGGCCACGTGTCTTCTTTAGAGACCTTAGGTTCAATAGTTTCCTCCCAATGATACAGTCACCATTCAAAGATTTGCATATTGTGATTATATCCCCTCTTAAGTGTCTCTTCTCTTGGGAGAATACATTTAATGTGTATAGTCGTTCCTCATAACTGAGGTCCTCCTCCCTCCCCCTTATTAGCTTTGTTGCCCTTCTCTGGACTCTATCCAATTCAAGATCCTTCCTGAGGATTGGTGACCAAAATTGGATGGCATACTCAAGATTTAGGATGTGGCCGAACCAGAGTTTTGTAAAGTGGTAGAATTATAGTTTTATTCCTTGAGAAAATACTCTTTTGAATGCATGATAGCCTTGCTTTTGCAGGTTGGCATTGAATGCTGTTGCTGAGCCTGTGATCTACTAGGATCCCCAATCCTTTTCCATCCTCGATTGCCCCAGATGTTATCCCCCTTGCAAGTAACTTGCATGTATATTTTTAGCTCCCAAGTGCATTACTTTATGTTTCTCAGTATTAAACCTCATCTGCCATTTACCTGCCCACCCCTTTTAACTAGGTCCTCTTGTAAAGTACTAATTACTGTTGTGAAGTTATTGCCCTGCTTAGCTTTGTATTGTCAGCAAACACTGAGACTAAACTATTTATTCCAACTTCTATATTGTTTATGAAAAAGTAAAAAAAACTGGTCCCAGGACAGGGCACTGGGGTATCCTGCTCACAACTCTAGAATATTCAGAAAACATGCCATTATTCCCCAGCCTCTGGACTTGCTCCTGCAACCGGTTTACTATCTAGGTACATACAATATTATCAATCTCAAAAAACCCTTTATTTGTAAATTAAGTATTTATAAGGGTTACTGTGTTAAATGCCTTAGCAAAATCTAGATACACTTAATCCACAGGCATTTCTCTATCCAAATTACAGCTTACCTTCTCATGATGTTTACAGGTTGGTCTGACAAGAATGGTCATTCATAAATCCATGTTGGTTACTATTAATTATACTATTTTCATCAGCAATTTTTTGAATATGGTCCTTTATCGTTCCTTCCAATAGTTTACATACTATTGGTGTTAGGTTGACCAGTCTGGTCTGTAATTCCCAGATATATATCTCAGCCCTTTTTTGAATATTGGTACCATGTTTGCTTTTTGCCAATCTGCTGGTAGCATTTTAGTTAGTAAACTGTCCTTAAAAATTAGAAACAGTGGTCTGGTTAAGTTCTTTGAGAACTCTCGGGTGTAAGCCGAGATCCTGGTGCTGGTGATTTATTCACAATACATTTTTCTAGAATTTTTTGAACACTGGTCTCTGTCAGCCACAAGGGCACATTCAATATAATGTTATTAACATTACTGTCTTGTTTATTACACCTCTTCTATTCATTTGTATAAACCGAGGAGAAAAGTATACTGTATGTATGTTGCCTCCTCCCTGTCACTTGTGACCAACTTCCCCTGATCATCCTCTATGGGCCAATATATTCTGACCTAATTTCTATCTACTATTATTATATTTTAAATAATATTCTGTACTGTATGATACATACCCTTTACTGTCATATGTTACATACCTGTGGACACTGCTGGGCTGCATGTTATGTGATGCTGCCCACTTGCATTCTGTATGCTGGGCTGTATGTTCTTACCCTGAACTCTGCATATTATATACTCCTGACCTTGTACAAATGGCCATACTGGGAGGAGTGTTGTGTCCTTCTGCTTCAGGAAATCTGTGTGTGAGATGTGTAAGATAACTTTTATCTTTGACAACCAAGAGGAATAAAGTATTATTTGATTTACTAAAGCAGAACTAAATTTCCCTAAACAGAAACTCATTAGGGGGGGTAGATTTTTTCAGTGGAAGAGATATGCAAAGTCTCTTTTGCCAAAATACCTTTTCTCTGGCTCCTGTGGTGACTTTTTATGTATACACTGCACGGCACATGTGTAATGCAGCGTACAGCCTAATTCTTTTTTCGACACCCCCAGAAACGAACCAGGTTCAGAAAGCAATGAAGCTTTTGCCCATTTACATCATTAGCAGCTGCTTGATGGCCAAAGAGGAGTGTCGTGGGACCTGGAGAAATTGGATGCAGATATGCTGGCGGGGGAACGCAGCTGTAACAGGATCCTGGACTCATCATCGCTGGACAGCACAGTCAATGGTAGGTGTGTGTCACGATCTGCAAGCATGCTGTGCGTACTTGCAGGTTCTGACAAACGCTCACCTCCACCATCAGTTTACTTCCCATTTAACATTATTCTGGCCTCTCTAATCTATGTCTCCTCCCTGCCTTTGGGAAATCCTGATAAAATCTACTTCAGTTTTGGTCTGGTTTATAGCAAAATTTGCAATTCATCCAGGCAAGTCATCATTAAGTTCCAGCAGTTATGTAAACGCACTCTTAGGGTCTGACATAACACACAATGATGCTTACTGCCAATAAGGCTAAACTCATAGCTGGATGTTAAAATAAATGTTACAGGGATTCTGAGGTTCCAGCAGGACTGTGATAACAATGAGGTGAGGAAGTGGTCAACCGTGTCTGGATCCATTAAAAAGGGCTTGAACCATTAAAAAATTATTTCCGCAATTGCCAGAGGTTTTTTTAACGCTATGTCCTATTTATTTTGATGCAAAATGTATGTTTAGCCTTCAAATTAAGAATTCTTGACATTTACCATAGCTTGAGTGGAAAACGTTGATAGCAATCGGAGAGGTGCTCCTAATGGTAAATGGGTCTTTTTGGTAGCTGCATGCTATTAGGGTCTCTGACAGTGGGGGGCCTTCCACCTGTCTGCAGATCACTTGCCCAGCTAGCTCTACCTCATCAGTTGAGGTCTCCTTACGCATTTAATGGAGAAAAGTACAAAGGGCACTCCACTACGCAAGAATCAGGATACTGCAGAGGATACAGTAGCAAAGCAGTTTTATTCAGGGATAATTGGTCAGAATATCAAAACTTGAGACAAATAGTACAGGCAGTGTTTTAATACAGAATTTAGGAGACTGCAGATGATACATCAGTGAAAAATTTGCAAGCAATGAAACCACATTTTTAGCCAAAAAATATATGAGGCACACAGCATCCAGGCACACAGCAGTTCCGTAGTTTCACAACTCAAAAAACAGGCAATGCAGGTCTCTTTGTAGTTTAAAGCTGGTTGAACTTGGTAAAGGTGAGGGGTGAGCCTTGGAATACTCCAAATTAGTGCAAAATATAATAACGGAAACTCTTTTGGCTACGACCGACTCTTTGGGTTGAAACCCCTCTTGAGATTAGTAATAGGTGAATTACAGCTCCAATGCAAAAGCAAACCTCAGCCAGCAAATCTGGAACAGTCTCTCCAAGGGTTACCAAGGACATTTTCTAGGATCTCTCTCTCAGGCCTGCACAGAACTGTGCCCTATGTACTTGAATGCTTTCCTGCAGTACCAGCCAGTCTCCTATGCTGTGAGCCCCCAAGCCAGATCCTCTGTAAGCTTTCTTCAAACTGCTCCCAGCAAATTTAGACTTGGGTCCCTCAGCTTTCCCTGAGCTGGCACCCCAATGGCCCCCTTCAGCTAAGTGACCCAGAAATCCATAGCCCTCAGGCTGGGTCTTCTCCCACAGGAGAAGGACCCTGTTGTTCAAAGCCCCAGCCTATTTATACACACCTCAGCCCCCAACGGGTCACACTTCCTTCAAGGGATTGGCTGTATGAGTATGTAAGTTCAGGGTCTGATATATCACTTAGTGAACACAATGAATACACTCTAAATATCAAAAGTCCCATAGTGTGCCAGTTTGAAACCAATTAATCCTTCTTGTTAAATGTGCTCCTCCTTGAGAACCCACCCCACCTCAGTGCCCAGGGAGCACTTACCAGAAGGATATGGCACCCCAATCCCCGAGTAGTCATATTCGGCATTGGTGTTATAATACTCAGACGGCTGTATCTGTATGGGGCTCCACCACTTCACTTTAATAGCAGTCTCCAAAAACCATTTACATATGGCAAAAGAAAAAGACAGGAATTCTTCCAATAGTGTAAAGCCTGTAAAAACAGCTCTATTAAAGAAGTTAAAAACACATGTGATGTACAGAAATAGTGCTTATTCAGATCACAATATTGTAGTCGGCATGTATGGACATGCATGGTGACATTAGCATGTCTGACTCCACCCAATGCATTTCATTATAACCATTAGATGGCTTGACAGTTCAGTTCACAGCACAAGCAACTGTGGCAGTTATTCACAGCATGCCCTGAATGTAATTGTTTGGAAAACAGGTAAATTGCTGGGTTTAGTACTGTTTTAAAGTACAGGGTTTGATTTACTAAAACAGAAGAGTTCAAAATCTGATGCAGCTGTGCATGGTAGGCAATCAGCTTCTAACATCAGCTTGTTCAATTAAACTTTGACAAAAAAAAACCTGGAAGCTATTTAACCACTTAAGGACCAGCCACCGCAGTTTTACTGCGGCAGGTTGGCTCCCCTGCATGAATCGCCGTCATTGTACATCGGCTCTCGCAGGCGCAGTTGCGGGCGCACATGCTCGCTGCACGCTGCGGAAGCGTGCCCGCGGGTCGGCTGGACTCTATGTCCGCCAGCGACCCACGATCGCCTAGTACAGAGGCAGAATGGGGATCTGCCTTTGTAAACAAGGCAGATCCCCATTCTGACAGATGACATAACAGGGATATACAGTTCCCAGTGATCGAGAACAGTGATCTCTGTCATATCTCAAGCAGCCCACCCCCCCTACAGTTAGAACACACCTAGGGAACACAGTTAACCCCTTGATGGCCCCCTGGTGTTAACCCCTTCCCTGTCAGTGTCATTTTTACATTGATCAGTGTGTTTTTATAGTCCCCAAAAAGTGTCATTTGGGGTCAGATTTGTCCGTCGCAATGTCGCAGTCCTGCTAAAAATCGCAGATCGCCAACATCACCAGTAAAAGCAAAAAAAAAAAAAAAAGTCCCTAAATCTATCCAATAGTTTGTAGGCTCGATAACTTTTGTGCAAACCAATCAATATACGTCTGTTGCGTTTTTTTTTTTTTTACCAAAAATATGTAAACGAATATATATCAGCCTAAACTGATGAATAATTTATTTATTTATTTATTTATTTTATTGGATATGTAATAAACCAAAAAGTAAAAAAAAGTAGTTTTTTTTCAAAATTGATGCTCTTTGTTTGTTCATAGCGCAATAAACAATAAACGCAGAGATGATCAAATACCACCAAAAGAAAGCTCTATTTGGGGGGGAAAAAAGACGTCAAGTTTGTTTGGGTACAGTGTAGCATGACCACGCAATTGTCAGTTAAAGCGATGCAGTGGCGTATCGCAAAAAATGGCCTGGTCATTAAGGGGGAAAATTCTTCCAGTCCTTAAAGCGGAGGTCAGCTGAAAAAAAAATATTAAAAGCCAGCAGCTACAAATACTGCAGCTGCTGACTTTTAATATATGGACACTTACCTGTCCAGGGGGCCCGCGATGTCGGCAGCCGAAGCCGATCCGTCCTTAAGTTCTCGGCGGCTGCCGCCGCCATCCTCGGTAAGGGAATAAGGAAGTGAAGCCATGCGGCTTCACTTCCTGGTTCCCTACTGCGCATGCACATGTCGCGCTGCGAGTCCTCTCAGGTCCCTGCTGTGTTCTGTGTCTCACAGAATACAGCGGGGGAGGATGGGGTAGGTGCTGGAAGTGGCATAGGTGACCGCAAGCACCACGGTGATCTATGTCAGGAAGTGGGAGCAAATACCTGTATTAGACAGGTATCTGCTCCCTCCTCCCCCCTGAAAGGTGCCAAATGTGACACCGGAGGGGGGGAGGAATCCAAAAAGTGGAAGTTCCATTTCTGGGTGGAACTCCACTTTAAGTGGTTAAGCCTGCTAGCCATAGTTCATAGGCCCTGCAGAGTATTATGGTTTTTTTTTAAAAATGGTCTCACGTAACCCGCATATAAATCCACCAGAAGCCACAAGAAGTCTAAACCAATGTTAGAAGCACAGACAACCTCATCGCTAACGTTATCTGTGAAGGCATCTATAGGTCTATCTGGAGGATATTAGTTGGCCTCCATGACTTGTGCAACTCCCCTGAGGATTAGCAGTCTGTTTGTTATTTTACATACCAATGTTATACATGTATTCTGTGACGCCATTCTCCTTGTATCAGCATAAACTGTTTCTGATGTGACTTCTGTAATATACACTAGAACACGATGTTCCAGGAATTGCTTCTCAGGAGGAATTACATTCTCATACGCTAAGCACTAACGGCTGTTTATTTTGAATGCAGGCCCTCTAGCCTTAGGATGTGATCTATAGATATACTGTACTTAAATCACCTACAAAGCAAAGTCCTCAATGAACTCTCCAACAGCAACATTAACAGAGATAAAACAATTATTTAAAGAGTAACTCCACTTTTGTTGAAAAAATAAATATTCCTATCTGGGTGATCTATGTACATTGCAAGGATTTTTACAAACCTTCCTGCAGATCCCTCCCTTGTTATTCTGAAGGAATATCTATTTGTTTGTTTGTGTCCATGTGCTAAGTGAATCTGTATGGTTTTGTAATTATCAATCAGCTGCTACATCTACAGGGCTCTAATGATAAAATCTGCTGGGTCTGCATCCCTTTAGCCATGATTTCCCTTTGGGAGTATCTCACGAAAAATTACATGTTTGTTGCAGGGGATGCTCAAAATCAAATTTGTATCTTAGATCTTAGTGCAGTCTTCTGGAAAAATCAGTAAGCCAATCACACAAGCAGGAAATGACATTTTCAGGGGGCGTTCTGTATACCATCTGTAAACAGAACACCTCCAGGTAGCCGTGTTGCAGTTGCTTGTTACAGAAAATTACAGCAGCTGCAGATTAAAAAAGGAAGGTAATTTTTAATTAAATTCAGTTACAATATGACTTGTGTCACAATTGTATACGCTATATATTCTTTTTTTTTATTTGCTAATTTTTTTCCCCAAGAAAGTGGAGTTACCCTTTAACCACTTAGCGACTGCCCCACGTACATTTGCTACAGCAGGGCGGCCGCTCTGTTCCAGATCACATAACTAGTACGTGATCTGACACTTCTGGGTCTGGGGCGCACGTGC
The DNA here is from genome assembly GCF_042186555.1 of Aquarana catesbeiana. NCBI lineage: Eukaryota > Metazoa > Chordata > Amphibia > Anura > Ranidae > Aquarana > Aquarana catesbeiana. The sequence continues at coordinate 47,714,062 of NC_133326.1, read as the reverse complement.
GCGCCCCTGGTGACCCGCTCCCGCTGTGATTGGACACAGCAGAAGTCAATCAGCGGGGCCAGCTGACTTGATGTCGGCCGCTACCCGTCGATTGTTCGGGACACAAACAGAACGGCAGTCTGTCTATGTAAACAAGGCATATTGTCGTTCTGTCAGCGGGGAGGGTGGATTTTCAGTACCAAAAGCGGTAACCCCGAGCCACACTCGGGATCGCATTGCAGGATCCATGTAGAGGTTACTTACCTTATCCCCTGGATCCTGCAATGTCTGCCCGCTGTGATCGGCGAGCCGCCGTGTCTCGCTCGATTCACAGTGCCGAGCTCCGTTCCCTGCGAGCGTTGCAACGCATGTGGACGGAGTTCGGCGCCAAATTCAAAAAGTAAAAAACACAGTATAAATACAGTATACTATAATCTTACAGATTACAGTACTGTATCAAATAATTACACTTCCCCTTTGTCCCTAGTGGTCTGTCCAGTGTCCTGCATGCAGTTTTATATTATATATACTGTTCTTTCTGACTGGAAACTGGAGATTGTCCATAGAAACCAAAAAGTGTCCCTTTACATCAAAAGCGATTTTAGACCAGCTAGAAAACAGTGATAATAAATTAGAATCACTTGCAGAATTGAGCGATAGTGATTTGTGGGGAAATTCATCATCAAACACTGAAAGTAATGACAGAGACAATTCTGCAACTGAGCAAATTTCAGTGTTATTGATTTGATTACATTATTGAATAATTTATTATTATTATTATTATATTATTATTTGTTTTAATAATTTATAGTTATTTCTTATATTATAATTTTTGATTTCGTTTTTCAAACGTCATCATACCCAGGATATCTACTAGACTCTTGTTTGTACAGATTTAAGTGAGTTATTCCTAAGAATTACAGGCCTACAATATAAAACACCAAATTTCTGTGCAAAATAATTGTACCGCTTTCAGCATCAAAAATCTGAAATAATCACACCGCCAGAGAGGTTAAGACTCCTGGGATGTATGGCATCATTTTGCCATAGGCCAGAAACCAGGAAGGAACTGAAGAAATGTAAAAAAAAAGTTTAAAACAATAAAATTAAATATAGTATGGCTAGCTGCATAAGGATGAAAAATAGTTAAAAAAGAAGTATGGCCAAAGCTTTTTTGGACATACTTCTCTTCTGAGTTACAGGTTAAAGCCTGCCATCAGTTTATGTCACAGAGTCACTCCAGACTCTGGAAGGATCCTAACCATTTTGTTGGGATCCACCCAAATGGCTGATTGACAGCTGGCTCTGACTCCAAGCTCAGGACTGAGAGCCTGAGCCAGCTGCTCCTGCCCCCTCCCAACCTAAGGCTTCAGTGAGGGCTGGAGAGAGCGGGAGAGAGCGCTGAGAACGGTGATTGACAGTCACCACTCTTTGCTCAGCGTGGATCAAGAACTGAGTGATCAGTGATCGCTCAGCTCTTGGCCATAGAGCTAGTGGGGGACAGCTGCAATATCAGACCACTGCTGCAGCATGAAGGTAAATATGATGGTTTGATTGTTTTATTACCCCAAAGTCTCCTTTAATGTTGATTGGGCAAGTTTAATTCCACTTTAATCCAACTGCATTATGTGTTTTAAAGTTTTAAAGATAGTGTTAAAGATTTTTAAAGATAGTGATAAAGATACATTTTTAAAGATAAAGTTTTAAAAGGATACTTCACCTTTACAAAAAACTACCTTTGCAGGTAAGGGATGTTTGTAGATTAAAACAAACTGTGCAGCTCTGACTAAAGAAGAATAATACCCTTGTTATAGGTGTAGGCCATTTATATACCTTATGAAGCCTGAATGGAATACTCCCAGGACGTTGCTAAGTACTCCCAGGACGTTGCTAAGTGAGGTTTAGTCGTCACTGCTCACCTCCACCATCATTGGAGTGAGCTCTTTCTCTGATTCAAACCCCTTCACATGCTTTTTCTCTCCCCTGATGCAATAGCTCTGAGCTCAGCATTTGAGAGCTCACTCCTGTGATGGTGGAGGTGAGCAGTGATGACTAGGCCTCACTTAGCAACGTCCTGGAAGTACTTAGCAAGTATTCCAGTCAGGCTTTATAAGGTATGTATATGGCCTACACCTATAGCAAGGGCTTTATTCAACTTTAGTCAGAGCTGCATAGTTTGTTTTTATCTACAGATGCCCGTATCTGCATAGGCAGTTTTGTGGTGAAGTTGAACTATCCTTTTAAAGGGGTTGTAAAGGTAAAAATTTTTTCACCTTCATGCATTCTATGCATTAGAGTGAAAAAACTTTTGACAGTACCGCTGCCCCCAGGCCCCCCGTTTTACTTACCTGACGCCTCGAATCTTCGCTGCTCGTCCTCGTCATCTTCATTGCAGCTCAGCCTGGTCGCTGATTGGCTGCAGTGGATGGATTGAAAGCAGCGCAGCCATTGGCTCGCGCTGCTGTCAATCACATCCGATGACGCGGCGCGCCGGGGGGCAGGGCCGAGTGATACAGCGAGCGGCTATAGCCGCCGGCTGTATCACGGGAGCGCGCCCGCAAGCACTCACCACCATGCGAGGGAGCTCGCATTAAGGTGGTAAATGCTTGCGGGGAGGAGCTGAAACAGCCGCCAAGGGACCCCAGAAGACCAGGTTCGGGGCCACTCTGTGCAGAACGAGCTGCACAGTGAAGGTAAGTATAACATGTTTGTTATTTTTTTTTTTTTTTTTAAATTACCTTTACAACCCCTTTAATGATAAGTACAGATAGTGAAGATAGTAAAGATAGAGTTTTAAAGATAAGTAAAGTTAGTATAGATAAAATGTTAAAGATAAGTAAAGATAGCAAAGGTAGTAAAGATAGAGTTTTAAAGATAGTGTTAAATATATTCATAAGTTATATTTTTTTAATTTATGCATGCTTTATGGGAGAAATCCTAGCAGTTTCCTGAAAATGCTTTCTCTCTCTGGCTGTCACGTTGATCCACTGGCTTCATTACTCCATCACAGCATAGACTGCACATAAATCAGGTATGTACAGTGCCTTGAAAAAGTATTCATACCCCTTGAAATTTTCCACATTTTTTCATGGTACAACCAAAAAGGTAAATGTAGTTTATTGGGATTTTATGTGATCGACCAACACAAAGTGGCACATAATTGTGAAGTGAAAGGAAAATGCTAAATGGTTTTTAACATTTTTTACAAATAAATATGTGAAAAGTGTGGGGTACATTTGTATTCAGCCCCCCTGAGTCAATACTTTGTAGAACCACCTTTCACTGCAATTACAGCTGCAAGTCTTTTTGGGGATGTCTAGAGAGCACATCTAGAGAGTGAAATTTTTGCCCATTCATCTTCGCAAATGAGCTCAAGCTCTGTCAGATTGGGTGGAGAGCGTCTGCGAACAGCAATTTTAAGGTCTTGCCACAGATTCTCAATTGGATTTAGGTCTGGACTTTGACTGGGCCAATATAATACATGAATATGCTTTGATCTAAACCATTCCATTGTAGTTCTGGCTGTGTGTTTAGTGTCCTTGTCCTGCTGGAAGGTGAACCTCCGCCACAGTCTCAAGTCTTTTGCAGACTCTAACAGGTTTTCTTCTAAGATTGCCCTGTATTTGGCTCCATCCATCTTCCCATCAACTCTGACCAGCTTCCCCGACGCTGCTGAAGAAAAGTATCTCCACAACATGATGCTGCCACCACCATGTTTCACGGTGGGGATGGTGTGTTCAGGGTGATGTGCAGTGTTAGTTTTCAGCCACACATAGCGTTTTGCTTTTAGGCCAAAAAATTTAATTTTGGTCTCATCTGACCAGAGCACCTTCTTCCACGTGTTTGCTGTGTTTCCCACATGGCTTCTCACAAACTGCAAACTGGACTCTTTATGGCTTTTTTTCAACAATGGCTTTCTTCTTGCCACTCTTCCATAAAGGGCAGATTTGTGAAGTGTACGACTAATAGTTGTCCTGTGGACAGATTCTCCCACCTGAGCTGTGGATCTCTGCAGCTCCTCCAGAGTTACCATGGGCCTCTTGGCTGCTTCTCTGATGAATGCTCTCCTTGCCCGGCCTGTCAGTTTAGGTGGACAGCCATGTCTTGGTAGGTTTGCAGTTGTGCCATACTCTTTCCATTTTCAGATGTTGGTATGAACAGTGCTCTGTGAGATGTTCAAAGCTTGGGATATTTTTTTATAATGTAACCCTGCTTTAAATTTCTCCACAACGTTATCCCTGACCTGTCTGGTGTGTTCCTTGGCCTTCATTAAGCAGGTTAATCACTGAGGTTCTCTAAGAAACTCTGAGGGCTTCAGAGAACAGCTATATTTATACTGAGATTAAATTACACACAGGTGGACTCTATTTACTAATTAGGTGGCTTCTGAAGGCAATTGGTTCCACTATATGTTAGTTAGGGGTATCAAAGTACAGGGGACTGAATACAAATGCCCGCCACACTTTTCAGATATTTATTTATCATCTTCCTTCCACTTTACAGTTATGTGCAACTTTGTGCTGGTCTCTCACACAAAAACCCAATAAAATACATTTTCGTTTTTGGTTGTAACCTGACAAAATGTGGAAAATTTCAAGGGGTATGAATATTTTTTCAAGGCACTGTATATCAACTATACTACTGCAACAATATAAACCAAAAAAATTAGATAATTGAACAAACACAACCATTAGACAGATCAAATTTGTGCTTTGAGATAATATCACTAAATTTAATCATAGTGGAGCTCCAGTCGTTTCTATGTTTATTAAGAGTCCTCAGCTACAAAAAGTGTGGTTGCTGACTTTTAAACTGGGAGTAAACTCCCATGCATGATTCTTACCTATAGGAAAGCTTATAGTAAGGCTTACCTATAGCTGCTGTAAATATCTCCTAATTTGCACAATTTTAGAGACATTTACTGTACATGTAGGCGGTAACGTCACCTGCGCATGTGCTCTGAAGGAATGGCTCCTGAGTCCACGAACCTGAAAGGAAGACCGGGTGAAGATGAGAGTGCCTGCAGCGGTGACAGCGCAGCGCTGGAAGGCTTTGTTTTCAGGTAAGTTTAACATAATGTGCTAGTTTGTGACGCATACTAGAACATTATGACATTACCTTTTAAGTTTGAAAAAAAAACACCCAGAGGTTTACTACCACTTTAATAAACGTACACTCACCTGTCCCACGATCCAGCAATGTGCTCCCCTGAAACATCTCTTATCTCACCTTCAAGTCTGGGTGATTGAACAAATCCCCAATTCTCTTCCAGCTGCAGAGCGATTCAAAAAACTCTGCACTAGAGAAACTTACTGGATTTATCATTTAGATGTGCTTTCCCCTGATGGAATGAATGAAGGTATAGAAATTTCCACCATCATATAAACCCACCTTTCATCTTTATTAGTATACTTCCGCCTATCTTTGTTTCCTTTTTTTAATGATATCTCTTATATATACATGTTTTTATGGTACTAATTTCCATATCAATACATTTGGAATGTGTGTGCGTTTGTATGCATTTTATATGCGTGTAAACGCATATACATATGTGTTTTATTACCACATTTTATCCCAGCATATTGTGAACTATTATATTATCCCACTCAATTATTTATATCATATATGTTTTGTATGTAGACCCATTCTGTTTTATATATTTATCATTTTCAGCATGCGTACCGCCGGCCAATTCATGTACGTCTATGTTTAATAATGTTATCGCTTTATTTATATATCCCTACATATGTTATATAATTTTCATTGTATTTATGGATACTTCCCATGCGTGCGCATTGGTGCTCTGTGGGTTTAGCTTGTCCTCCTCTTTCCATTTTTCATATCCAGCATATATAATAACAGTTTTTACTTTACTACCTTATATATGTCCATTAGTTCATTTAGACTATATATACATATTTTTCTCCCCTACCAGTATTATATATACTCAGTCCGGACCAGCATACTATATCCATATTTTTTATTTGCATATTATAGTATTATAGTATTTACATCTTAATTTGGTTAGTCTACTAATTTCATTATCACTTCCAACCTCCCCCTCATTGCCTCATCCAGCTCTGCCCTTGTGTCTTTTTTCTTTATTTAATCCCTCTCTATGGTATTCAGACTTTGTCTGCTGAGGAAGGAGCGTGACTTGCAGAGCATCCAAGTGCGCACGCTCATGAAACGCGTCCATTTTTGATGACGTCGTCCCCCTGCTGGCAGCCCATGCCTCGTTCTGAGGCCGCTCTTCCGCAGCCAGCGTTTATATTACATTCCACATTACATTCGGAAGATCACCGGTCATCATACACAGCACGGATCTTGTCACAGGATGTGGGAACGTCATCTTTCTGATACCATGCTTTTCATTTTTATACTACATGTGAGTTGATCTTATGTTGTCTATTGAATTGATTTTTAAAAAACGACTGCACCCAGAGGCGCCTCTCCACTTGTGCTGCCTGTTCACTTCCCAGATTTACACAGACACACAGAGGCACACCTCCAGCTCTGCAGCTCTCATTGGCCCTCTTATGACTCATCCCCCCCCCTCCCTTCCTGGAAAACTCTCACAAGAGTGAGAGAGAGAGCTGTGCATAATGTCATAAGCCTAGGCTAATGACCAGACAAGAAACAGGAAGTGGGCTGTATAAGGTATTTGCTGGCAGAAAAAAAAATGTTTTACTATCCAAAGTTAAAACAACAAGGGCAGAAGATTTAATAGATGGAAAGATGAAAAACTGACTGAAGGTCTGCTTTAGGCTAGAAATAATTGGAATACAACATGGAAATTAATATAGGATTTACATCTAGATCAAATATACAATTTCAGCATATTAAATGAATAAATATAATAGTTTTATAAAAAGCGTGGTTCATTACAAATAAAAATACTGCATCCATACTTGCCAATTATCTGAAATGAAATACTGAAGCAAACTAGGTTAGACTTGACACGCCCAACTTATGTGCCATTTCAGTTAAGCTTGCCAGTACTAAGCTATGCCATGCCTGTTTTCCAGATGGCCTTTTTATAAAATAGGACTGGTATAAGAAAATGGACAGTAAAATGGAAGTAGAAAAATGCCCACTTTCTGATGTAGGTAAAGTGAATATTGTAGCGGGCATACTTTGGTACTTAAAGTACTAAACCCATCTATTTAACTGTCTCCCAAAGCAATTATATTCAAGGCATGCCATGAATGGTAACTGTTAAGGCCCATACACACGATCGGACTTTTTAACAACAAACATGCAAATTACCTGTTTTAAGGCAACATCCGACTGTGTGTAAGCTCCATAGGACAAACTTTTTTGGTTTTCATCGGACAAATGTTGGCTGTGCAAACAGAAAAACTTTGGCAACAAAAGTCCTAGGTCGGCTAGTCCGATCGTGTGTACACAAAACCATCGGACTTTAGTCCAAAGTACAAACACGCATGCTCAAAACCAATGCAAAAGATCAGGCAACAATACAGAAGTTGACCAAAGGGTGGCGGTAAAGAGCTGAAAAACCACGTGATTTGGTGAAAGTTGGCTGAAAAAGTCCTGCCGTGTGTATGCATACCAAGTTCACGGCCAACGCCCTTTGGACAGAAATCCACGGAAAAGTTTGTTTGAAGTCCGATCCTGTGTATGAGGCTTTACAGTTGCTTCTGCTCTCAACCAACCTGTCAAGTCATCAAATTGTTGGTGTCATAAATGATCAAATGTGCAGTACCATGGAAACTATAGATCAAGCAGAAGATGACAGCTTCCTTGACTGTAACAGACAGGAGGGTTTAGTTCTAATTTAATAGAATTATTTACAAATCTATATAGAATGAGAGCAATCGACCAATCAATCAATCAATCTTTAGACCACACTCTTTCTTCACTAATTACAGCAGCTTTCACAGTCACTTCTGGATTCAGATTGCATACACAACAAGTTTATAATCAAGCTGCATTTATTTTGGGGGTTGATTTACTAAAGAAAAATAGTCTGTTCACTTTACAAGGGAGTTTGCACTTTGCAAGGAAAATTTTCTCAGAGCATAGTGAATATGAAGTTTCACTTTACAAGGAATGCCCAATCATGTGCAAGGAAAATAAAAAAGCAACACATGCTTGCACATGATTGGATGATGGAAGTCAGCAGAGCTTCATCTTATTCATTGAGCTCAGGGTAATTCTGTTGCAAAGTGAACAGTCTAGTTTTCTTTAGTAAATCAACCCCCATGTGTCCTTTCACAAGGCCGTTCGGTTCAAATCTTCCTGTCGGTTTTTTAGGTGGATCTGAACAGAAGCTCTATGTAAGTCTATAGGCAGGTCAGTGTAAACAAATCTGTGTCTGTTTACATCTGATTACCCCTGAAAAAAAATGTAAATGCTTGCGTGGTTTTCTGTTTTCTGTTTTTTTGGTTTTTTTAGGGAACCTGATGGATCTGAGGTATTTGGGGTAGCCCATAGACCTAAAAATCACACCCCTTTTAATAAAATGGTAAAAATGGTACAACTAGTAAATGTAGTCAAAACATAGCCGGGGTTCGGTAGCCAAAGCGGGTATAACTAAGCAACCATGATGTTGTGAAACGCATTAGTTGTTTGTCCTGCTTCTGTTGTCACATGGATGTTGACTATTCATTACAATAAAGGCTTTTATCGGAATGCGGCTATCCAGTATCCATTTCTTCAATATAGCCAAAGCGGGTAGTCAGAACAAGCCAGTAAATCAGGAAGCCAGAGATCAGCATAGTCAGAGGCAACAGACAGGATCAGAAACCAGAAGGGACATCAGCCAGGCAAGTATTCAACAGAAACACAGCAGAGAGTCTCCAGATATGTTTGACCAAGGCAAAAGCACGGAAAAAATGAGCCAGGCAGTTTAAATAGCCAGAAGGGGCTGGCTGTAGGCTGGACTGACGAGCAGGAAATGATCACCACTGTGGAATGATGAGTGCTGGCAATTAACCAACAGCTGAGTATCCTGAGCACTGAGAAGGGAGGGCTGAGAGCCCAGCCCTGACAGTTACAAAATTACATGTACTGTTCAGTTCTGGGCTCTGTTCATGGATCCCCTACTGATCAAAATAGACACAGCCAGTGTGATAAAGACTCTTGGGATGAATGATATCATGTTGGCCTAAGTCAGAAACCAGGAAGCAACTAATGAAATTAAAAAAAAAAAGTTTAAAACTGGTAAATATAATATACCTTTCTATTTATTTATTATGGCTAGCTGCATAAGGAAATTAAAATAGTTAAAAGAGAAGTATGCAAAAGCTTTGGAGGCCATACTTCTCTTCACGTGGCTGGTGTGAAGGGGCCCATGACTTCATGTGACTTTGTTTTAGCTCTTCGCACTCCATTCACTACATATACTTATACTGTCATCTCTGTGGGCTTCATAACACATGAAGATAAGCTTCCGGACTTCAAGAATCACAGCAAGGTTCTTGGCTCAGGTTCCCTCCTCCTCCCGTTCTCTGTATATATTGCAGCTCACTCCAGTCTACAAAAAGGCGTAGTACATAGTGGATCACATTTTTCTAAAAATTACAAGTTAAAAACATCTTGAGCTGATGGGATAAAAAAAACTAGCAGTATACTTGACAAGCTTAATCAGTTGATGGTATCAAAGGATAATGTTGCACTCACATCTGGCGATCATCTTGCCCCTCTTGTAGAGTTAATTGCTCCTGGGGTTACTGTATTGTTAGCTTTTTACTCAAAGATGGTAAATGCCCAATTAACTATATATTTCAGTTTAGCACCTGCTTCTTGGCTACTGTATATATCAGCTATTGTTTCAGTTGTGTAAATAGGATGCCTGCTTAGAAGGACAGAAATCTGGGATTTTGGCCCAAGCAACATAAATGGTGTCAAACATGACAGCAAAAGCATTACTACTCGTAATATGTAGCTGTAGTCTCTTAAAATCTTGGCATACAATTAGAGATAGTCATGTTAATAGACTTCTCATTGTATAGTGAGAAAACAGCTTTTTCTGTATATGCAAACCTGGAACATTTAGGAGCCAAGAGACTGACTTTTATAGCAGCATTCCAAGCTAGTTTTCTAAGGCCAGAATCAGAGATTGCCAGGAAAAAAAAAGCAATTTTAGCACATAAATCGTTTTTCTCTTCAGAAGAACAGGAAAAATTAAGTTCTATTTCATGCTTATTCGCCACAAACATATTACACAACGCTTTACAGATTACACCATTATAAGAGTCCAATTATTCTCTGCCAGGAACATTGATAGACTCAGCAACCAAGGCATATGAACCAAGAGCCCCTGGTCTCCTTTACAGTAATTAAGCATAAGTATATCTTTCCTGAACTTTGGTTGTCCTATTTTCTTGTACATCCTTTCTCATGCATAATTACCTTTCACCAAATAGAAGAACGATTAATGATTAACAATGACCTTATACATATGATGAACATTGTGTTTTTGAAACACCATTTAGTTTATAAATGTTTCATGCTTCAATAACTCTTTATTGGATATTTGACAATAGGTACAAAGTCATCAATTGGTAAATGTGTAAGCAATTGGTTGACACAACAATACATACATAGATTATCTATACATAGACACATATACATATGCCCCGTACACACGGTCGGATTTTCCGATAGAAAATGTCCGATCGGAGCGTGTTGTCGGAAATTCCGACCGTGTGTGGGCTCCATCGGACATTACCATTGGATTTTCCGACACACAAAGTTTGAGAGCAGGCTATAAAATTTTCCGACAACAAAATCCGATCGCGTCAATTCCGACCGTGTGTGGCCTGTTCCGACGCACAAAGTGCCACGCATACTCAGAAGAAATTCCGACACGGAACAGCTCGGTCTGGTAAACTTAGCGTTCGCAATGGATACAGCACTTTCGTCACGGTGCAATGTAAAAAATGGTTTAATACAGCACACTCTCTTCTTCTTTATAATGTGAGAAGAATTAAGTAGTTTTGCTGCTCATATTCACACACACTTCTCACAAACTTCTTTCTTTATTATTTATTGGGATTCCCTCAATATATTTTGATTTGTCACATCTGACAACATTATTTTGGTGTTGTTTTTTTTTTTTTTTTGGTTTTAAGGCAGATTAGTTATTTTTGGTTTGTATTTTTATTTTTACTCCAGAATATTTTTGTGTGTGTTTTTTGTGTCAAGTTACCACAACACCATTGATATGTTGTTATATTTAATCTGTAGGAGATTGGTGTTGTTGTCCCTTGTTAATTTCACATTGTATTTTAGAAATGTACCTGAATCGTCACCAACAAACTGTCCTTTTTGAATGAAAACACACATAGGAGATTCCAAAAAAATCATTTATTAGGGGCTCATAACTAAACAAAGAGGGAGGCAACGCTGGAGAAACAGCAGAAATGGGTGAAGCCTTGGACCGCCAGGGCACACATCAACTATTTTCAAGTAAAATTGGTGGTCTGAGGAGTCCATATCTAAGGGAGTGCAGTCTGGTCCAGAAGTCCCAGAGATCCGGAAAGCAGCAGATGACATCTGTGTCCCCAGGCTGTGGTCATACGAGAGACTGCATCTTTTGTCAGACCAGACTGAACCCAGGGCCATCACTCTCTGGTCTTCTTTCCACGCCTCCTTCCCCGCTGTGGCTCTGGTGGTGGAGTTGTGGCAGCAGGAGGAGGAGGAGGATGGTCCAACTCAATCACGTCGGTCTTGGGTGTTAGTTCCCCACTCACCCCCTTACTTAGGACTTTATAAAGCAGGTCCTCACATAGCTTGCGTTGACCCTCCTGCATGCCCTGCAGTTTTGTGGCAGCCATGCAGGCAAAGGCCTCTTCAGGAGTGGGTAAGGCTCGGAGGGACGCAGAAGCCTCCTGAATTAGCCTGAGAGCTGAATCCTGCATGTGAGTCGCCTTCCTTGCCCTTTTGTATGGAAAGCGGAGGGGAGGAACCTGCGATTCAGTCAGGCTGCGACTGGTCCCAGGCTTCTCCTGGCTGACACTTAGCCCCGCCTCCTGCTGGCTGCCACTAATCCCCGCCTCCTCCTGACTGCCACATTCCACAACCTCCTCCTGGCTGAGGTCTTCCTGTGTATGAAAAAGGGACATTGTTTTATTTTTTGATTCATCAATCACACATAATTTTCACCTCCTGACTGTTGCAAATTGAATGCTAACAAATATAACAGACTATCCTTCTGAGCCCAGCATTTTTCATTCTTGTCCCAATTTTGGGTGCCCACTACTGTCTATTGATATGTAAAACACTTTTTTCAATCAGCAATTAGTGATCAATAATGACATCTAGTAAAGATCATTTATTTATTGACCAGAAATCAGTAGAACAATGCTATACCTGGCTCCAGCTGGGCTCCTCCACTTCTTCCTGGCTGGAAGGCCCAGGTTGGACATCGGAAGCCTCAGCTGGGGTGGAAGGAAGAGTGGAAGGAAGAGTGGAGAGGGATTTCCCTGACTTCAGTCTGGTCTGACAGAAATCGCAGTCTCTCATAGTACCACAGCCTCGGGACATAAACGTCATCTGCTGCAGCTCCGGACCTCTGGGAATCTGTGACCTTCTTGCGCTCCCTAAGATAAGTGCTCCTCAGGCCACCAATTTTGGTTTTTAAATGGGGATGGTTGCTGTGGGGACCACCGGCTTCACCAACTCCAGCAGTTTCTCCAGCACTGCCTGCCTCTTTTGTTTATGATTATAATGGAGATGTCTCACCTGCCACAGACAGGGCAACTCCCTGTATTTGTCTATGAACAGGGGGAGGAAGTTGTGGTCATTGAAGCCATCCATTTTCTCTGCAAGACACAACACAAGAAAAACCCTAAGGTCAGGCTAAACTCTCCTAATCTTGTTACAATATAGGCTTCAGTTTCGAAGCAGTATAGGCCCAAGTTTAGATCTTACCTTCGTTATCACGATCAGCGCCTCCGATGCTCCTTCCTCCGCTCACAGATCGTACGTAATAAGCACGCGTGTTACGCTTTATACACACTGCGCATGCGTGTAACTCCACCCGCCCCTGACGTTCTTTCTAGTCTATTCCCTGCCCCTTTTCGTTCGGCGCAGTGGGGGAAGAGCACATGGTGGATACACAGCAGGTGTGTGCTAATTATAGCAACGAGGAGGAGGAGGAGGAAAGCCCGGAGCCAGAAACGTCCCGATCCAGAAGGAGACGATTTAAGGCCTCAAATATGTCCTTTGGGGAGATGTTGGAGATGGTCGACATCCTGAAGAAGACCGACTATGATGGGAAGTATGGACTTTACCCCAACCACAATGTCAGAAAGGCCAAGATCATGGCGAAAGTGGTCAGGAGTCTGCACCGGCATTTCGGGGTACGTCGATCAAAAGATCAGCTCAGGAAGTGGTGGTCGGACCTCAAATTAAGAGAACATGAGCAGTACAGAAAGATCCAGAGAGTGCTGCAAAAAAGTAAGTAGTTGTCCTGTGTTCCTATTCTTTATGTTTATTACGTTCGTGCTGCTCCATGTGCTTTTCTTACAAGTGTACATTTTTAAATGGCAACTTTCATGTTCATGGGCACATTATTCGTTCGTATCAAACATTTTTCTTTCGGCCTAGAAAACACCATTGTTTTGGCCATATGCATTTGGCCACAATTTTTACGCCCTACTTGTATGAAACTAATTTGGTTGTGCAGATGGCTTTGTTACTAGAATGAAATGCAAACTAGATTCTGTGTAAGGAGAGGACACTGAGCAGCTGTTTTCACATCTGGACACTGGAGCACTAGTGTGGGACACAAGAACACCCTTTTTATTAGGGGGCCACACAGGTGCTCCAGTGTATACTATAGAGGGGTCTCCATCTGTGAAGCTTGTACAAGACAGGTAAAGTATTGAAGCTTGACAAAGGACACTGAAAATGCTCCATTTTGGAACTCGGCCAAAATAGACAATTGTACCCCACTTCCAAGCAATGTTTCCTATTTATAGTTCTGCCATCAAATATCTGTGTGCTAAGTATACCATTTTTGTTTTACATAGGGGAGAAAAGACTCGGAGGACACCCCTCATCCGAGGAGACCACAGACCCCCCACCTCTGGAAGAAGGGGAAATCCACCCAACACAAGAAGGGCAGGAGGAGGAAGAAGATGTGGTGGAAATTGTCACCACAACAGGTGAGTGTCTGCGACCACAGGCTCAGGTAAGAGATGGATGCCGGCATATTTTTGATACCTGTTTTTTTTTTGGTTTCTATCTTTTTAGGTGATCGTGATGTTGTGGATCCAGATCATTTCACATCAGAAAGTGCCCAGATCCTGATCGGGGAGATCATGGGGTGTAATTTACAATTGGAAAACCTCAAGAAAAACATCAATGATGTTATTAAAAAAAATAAAAGCATCATTGATGTTTTGGGGCAAGTTTAAAACCCCTCCAAATCCCTTTGTTTTTTTGTGTGCTACAATGTTAAAAATCTATTAGCGATTTTTCAAAAAGCCAAAATTGGAGGATGCACACAGTGTGCCAACATGTGCTATCTGCCATCACGGGAGATCAATGGACGCGTTTTGGGGGTGCAACCCTTTCCTCAATAATAAAGTAGCTGAGAGGAAGGGGTTGCTCCCCCAAAACACGTCCCTTGATCCCCCGTGATGGCAGCTAGCACATGTTGACATTGGTAAATTTGTGTGCATCTTCCAAATTTGGCTTTTCCTGGGGTGAATTCACCCCATCTGAACGCAATATCAAACACAGTTCATGTCTGATATTGGCTTCAAGTAGGGATGAGCTTCGTGTTCGAGTCGAACCCATGTTCGACTCGAACATCGGCTGTTCGATCGTTCGTCGAATTGCGAACGATATGGGCCGTTCGCGCCAAATTCGTGTGGCGCGTCACGGCCCATAATTCACTGCGGCATCGCAGTGCATTGCTTGCTGATGATTGGCCAAGCATGCACTATGACCCGCATGCTTGGCCAATCACAGCGCCGCCTTAACAGAGAGCCGTAATTGGCCAAAGCCAAGGAGGCTTTGGCCAATTATGGCTCAGGGGATTTAGTACACGCCCCACACTATATAAGGCCGCCTGCACGGCGGCCCTGTGCAGTGTGTTCCGGTGTGCTGAGAAATAGAGAGAGAGAGAGAGAGAGAGACAGTGTCATTTCATTTGAGTTAGCTAGATTAGGCAGGACAGTCAGTCAGCTAGCTGCACTTAAAGTGTATTGTCTATATATATGCATCCCAGGTGTTGCATATATATATATATACACTGTATTCAGTTTAGCTAGATCCGTTCCTGTTATCTTCTAGACTATTTACATTTAGTGCAGTGCGTCCTGCTCACAGTGTTCAGCTAGATCCGTTCCTGTTATCTTCTTACTGACAGGCAGGCTTGTCTTGTTACAGTATTTTGAAGAAAATTACTGGTGTTCTTTTGATCCTATTAGTACCACAGTCAGGCAGCTAGACTATTTACATTTAGTGCAGTGCGTCCTGCTCACAGTGTTCAGCTAGATCCGTTCCTGTTATCTTCTTACTGACAGGCAGGCTTGTCTTGTTACAGTGTTTTGAAGAAAATTACTGGTGTTCTTTTGATCCTATTAGTACCACAGTCAGGCAGCTAGACTATTTACATTTAGTGCAGTGCTTCCTGCTCACAGTGTTCAGCTAGATCCGTTC
Source organism: Aquarana catesbeiana (assembly GCF_042186555.1). Classification (NCBI taxonomy): domain Eukaryota; kingdom Metazoa; phylum Chordata; class Amphibia; order Anura; family Ranidae; genus Aquarana; species Aquarana catesbeiana. The sequence continues at coordinate 47,698,441 of NC_133326.1, read as the reverse complement.
CTGTTCTCTTCTTACTGACAGGCAGGCTTGTCTTGTTACAGTATATAAAGCTACCTGAAGAAAATTACTGGTGTTCTTTTGATCCTATTAGTACCACAGTCAGGCAGCTAGACTATTTACATTTAGTGCAGAGCGTCCTGCTCACAGTGTTCTGCTAAACCTACAAGTTAGTGGGGTGCGTCCTGCTCACAGTGTTCAGCTAGATCCGTTTCTGTTATCTTCTTACTGACAGGCAGGCTTGTCTTGTTACAGTAAATACAGCTACCTGAAGAAAATTGCTTGTGTTCTTTTGATCCTATTAGTACCACAGTCAGGCAGCTAGACTATTTACAGTTAGTGCAGTGCGTCCTGCTCACAGTGTTCTGCTAAACCTACAAGTTAGTGGGGTGCGTCCTGCTCACAGTGTTCAGCTAAACCTACAAGTTAGTGGGGTGCGTCCACCTCACAGTGTTCAGCTAAACCTACAAGCTAGTGGGGTGCGTCCTGCTCACAGTGTTCAGCTAGATCCGTTTCTGTTATCTTCTTACTGACAGGCAGGCTTGTCTTGTTACAGTAAATACAGCTACCTGAAGAAAATTGCTGGTGTTCTTTTGATCCTATTAGTACCACAGTCAGGCAGCTAGACTATTTACAGTTAGTGCAGTGCGTCCTGCTCACAGTGTTCTGCTAAACCTACAAGTTAGTGGGGTGCGTCCTGCTCACAGTGTTCAGCTAAACCTACAAGTTAGTGGGGTGCGTCCACCTCACAGTGTTCAGCTAAACCTACAAGCTAGTGGGGTGCGTCCTGCTCACAGTGTTCAGCTAGATCCGTTTCTGTTATCTTCTTACTGACAGGCAGGCTTGTCTTGTTACAGTAAATACAGCTACCTGAAGAAAATTGCTGGTGTTCTTTTGATCCTATTAGTACCACAGTCAGGCAGCTAGACTATTTACAGTTAGTGCAGTGCGTCCTGCTCACAGTGTTCAGCTAAACCTACAAGTTAGTGGGGTGCGTCCACCTCACAGTGTTCAGCTAAAGCTACCTGTAGAAGGTTGGTGGTGTTCTCATACTACAGGCAGGCAGTTGATTTTGCTAGCTGCAGTATCAGTACATATATATATATATATATATATATATATATATATATATATATATCCCAGCTTAGTGCAGTTACAGGCCATTAGTATGTCTGGAAGGCCAAGAAGGAGAGGCAGACAGTCACAAGCCAATAAGAGAGGGCAAGCAGGCTCTGTGTCTAGTGCTGGTCGTGGAGACGGTGCATCCTCATCAGCACGTGGCCATGGGACACGCTTGGCATTTTTTTCGGCAGCTGGCCACGTTGAGCCGCAACATGCGGAAGACTTGGTCGAGTGGATGACCAAGCCGTCCTCATCCTCCTCATCCTCTCTCACCCATGCCCAGGGTACTTTGTCTGGCAAAGCAGCGGCCTCTTCCCTCGGCTCAATGTCATCAGTGACTCCTTCCCTAGCCCCACCATGTCCTCCTGAGGAGTCCCTCGAACTGTTTGACCACAGTGTTGGGTACATGCTCCAGGAGGATGCCCAGCGTTTGGAAGGCTCTGATGATGATACTGAGCTCGATGAAGGCAGTAACATGAGCACGGACAGAGGGGGTGCCCAAGAAGGACAGCAATCTGGCAGTCATGCTCCCCCTACTGTAGCATACTGCCAGGTTTGCTCCAGTGATGAGGAGGGAGGGGATGATGAGGTCACTGACTCAACGTGGGTGCCTGATAGGAGAGAGGAGGAGGAGGAGGAGGAGGAGGCGGCACATCACCAACGAGGCAGGATGCCCTCCAGGGGCCAGCCTAAGGGCAGCACATTGACTGCATCACACCCCAAAGCTCCACATGTGCAGGGCGCTGCAGTCTCTGCGCGTTATTCAAAAAGTTCTTTGGTGTGGGCCTTTTTTAACAGGGGCGTGTAATTACAATTTTTGATGCAATACTTTGCAGCAGGGCTCGTTCCTGCGTTCCAACTAGAGTGTCTGTGAGGGGTTGCAGTGTTGTGGCACCAGCACCAGTGCCTAAGGCCTAATTTTTCAGCTCCTGTTCAACAGGGGCATGTAATTACAATTCTTGATCTAATATTTCACAGCAGGGCCCTGTGAGGGCTTACAGTGTTGTGGCCACAGCAACACCTAAGGCCCAAATTTCTGCTGAGTATATAGGGCAGGACCCTACTTTCAAACAACTAACTTACAAACGACTCCTACTTGCAAACGGAAGGAGACAACAGGAAGTGAGATGAAATCTACCCCTAGGAAGGGAAATTCTCTCCTGTAAGAGTTAATATGGGAAAAACATTTCTCCTTTCCACTGATGCTTTCCAATCCATTGAGACAAAATGTGAGGTGAAATCTTCTGAAGAGGAGGAAAGACAGCAAAACAAATGTCACAGGGGTGATAACCCTTCCCTATGTTTTCCAAAAAGCTTAAAAAAGATTTTTTGGCTGGAGCTAAACACATTAAAAATGTACCCGTTCAAAATTACAAAGAGATTCTACTTAACAACAAACCTACAGTCCCTGTCTTGTTTGCACTGCCTGTATACTGCTGTTCAGAGTATATAGGGCCTGGTGGCCCCACACCTTTCCTTATTTTAATTTGGGTGTGGGGTTCCCCTTAATATCCATACAAGACCCAAAGGGCCTGGTAATGGACTGGGGGGTACCCATGCCGTTTGTCTCTCTGATTTTCATCCATATTGCCAGGACCCGACATTACATTAAACCCGCAAGCAGTTTTAAATGAGATTTTTTCCTTTAAAAATGACATTTGGTGCAGGGACTGTTCTAAACACGGGAAACACGCGTCACTTTACAGGCATACTATAGACACCCCTCAGGTACGATATTTAAATGAATATTTCACTTTTTTTTTTTTTACTTTAAGCATCATTAAAATCACTGCTCCCGAAAAAACGGCCGTTTTTAAAAGTTTTTTTTGCATTGATACATGTCCCCTGGGGTAGGACCCGGGTCCCCAAACCCTTTTTAGGACAATACCATGCAAATTAGTTTTTAAAATGAGCACTTTTGATTTCGAACGTTCGAGTCCCATAGACGTCAATGGGGTTCTAACATTCGTGCAAACTTTTGGTCCGTTCGCAGTTTCTGGTGCGAACCGAACCGGGGGGTGTTCGGCTCATCCCTAGCTTCAAGTTCTACCAAATGTGAACTTTGTAAGTTCAAGATTTGTGTCTTTCTTGTTGTTTGGAAACATGCCTGTTTTAGCTTAAATGGACATTTCTATTTTTTATAATGCTACCCCAAAAATTGTTATACAACAAACATGTTGGTTTGTTAGAAAAACCTTTTCTAAATGCACATGTGATTGTGCAGGTATTAAAAAGATTGTGAATCAAGAATGTGTGGATTATTGTCTCAACGCTACAACACTTTTGTGGTGATGTAATTGCTGCTTTCTGTGAAAATGGGGGTTATTTCCTAAGGGCAAATCCTCTTTGCACTACAAGTGCAGTTTCAGTGCAGTTGCAAGTGCACTTGTAGTGCAAAGTGTCTTTGCCTTTAAGAAATAACAGCCAACAGTGCTTTGTATAAAGTTACACAATCACGCCATTTTCTGGACTCACCGCATTTCCGTCAGGGTCAGCTAAAATAAACACAAGCAGTAAATGTCAACAAAGATTTGCTTTTTTTTGCTTTCTATTTGATAAAGGCTTCACAAATTTGCTGGCATATTGATGGCCCCCCTACCCGCAAAGAACTCAAGGTATCTTAACCGGACATCACGGGCACTCAGGGAGGGCAAGCCAGGACGGCCACTTTCAAGCGCCGTCAGTGTTGTTGTTTCATGTATCATTCCGGCCTCAGGCCCAACTGAGCCAGCATAGTTGGCCGAATGTTGGCGAAAAAAGTTATGTAGAACACAGCACGCCAGGATTAAGTTTATACTCCGCCATATGGATGGGTGTCAGAAATAGGCGGAACCGGCTGGCCAGGATTCCAAATGTGTTCTCCACCACTCTTCTGGCTCTGGCCAGCCGGTAATTAAAAACCCTCTGTTCCGGGGTGAGGGTCCTCATTGGGAATGGCCGCATAAGATGGTCCCCCAGTGCAAATGCTTCATCCGCAACAAAGACAAATGGGAGTCCTTCCACATTGTCTTCTGGAGGTGGCAAGTCCAAGCTGCCATTCTGGAGACGCCTGTAAAACTCCGTCTGGGTGATGACTCTACCATCGGACATCCGGCCATTCTTCCCCACGTCCACATACAAGAAGTCGTAATTAGCCGACACCACCGCCAACATCACAATACTATTGAACCCCTTGTAATTATAATAGTACGACCCCGAGTTGGGTGGTGGGATGATGTGGACGTGTTTCCCATCAATTGCCCCTCCGCAGTTAGGAAAGTCCCACCGCTGGGCAAAGTGGGAGGCCACAGTCTGCCATTCCTGTGGCGTGGAAGGAAACTGTTGAGGAAAACAAAAAAAACTTAGTATTTTTGCACATAAACATGGAAAGCAGATTACACACAAACATTCTTGGCCAACATCCAGATAACATTTATTAAGGGGAATTTTACAACACCAAAGTATAAGGTACACCTATCATATTCCCCCTCCCCCCCTCTCATGGGCCATTTCTAACATTATAGGGGGGGGGGATCTTGGACAGGTAACCCTCTTCACTTCATTGAGAGATGAATGCCTAAATACAGGGTATTACTTGGAGCTGCCCCTCCTTAGTTACACTATTGGCAGACCACTGGACAGGTAAGAAGTGTCATAATACAAAGATATAAATACACATTGTACACATTTGAGCACATTTGGACATTCTGCTATTACCTATCAAGATAATAATAGGATACCAAAACTTTAAACAGTACCATTTGAAAGTATACAGGCAGGCCCTTGCACTACATGCTTTGGGGAATTCATCCATAAATCTGACCAGTAAAGAGATGGGTATAGTGTGTATGGGTTTGGCAAAGTCAGCAGATAGATGATTGAGGATAGATAGAGAATTGGGATCAGCTGACTTAGCAGTTGGGGGGAGGGAGGGTTAATAAAAATGATTTGGGGACACCACAAAAAAAAAGCCTCTGCCACTCTGCCTGAATTTAAAGCACAAATCACATTTCTAAACATTTTAGGGGTTGTTTGGGGTAAAGCACTACTATGGAGCTGATAAAATAGATTGTTAAGTGACTACATGAGGTGAATATAGGGCAGGAGACCATGCTGGGGAGGTTAGTGAAGGCAAATATGTATGAAGGACATAAAAATCCAGCATGCATGAGGACAAAGGGAACATTCACAGCATATTACAATCATGGTAATTAGGGAATGAGGAAAGAAATACAATACATTAGCAAACATTATATACAATAAAATGTGATATTAAAGGATAAAAATCTTACCTTCATATACTCCTTCTGCAGGACCTGGATGATGGCAGAACAGGTCTCTGGGATAATGATACCCAGAGCCTGGGGGTAGATGCCTGTCGAGAACTTCAAGTCCTGCAGGCTTCTCCCTGTCGCCAAGTACCGCAGGGTAGCGACGAGCCTCTGCTCCGGAGTGATGGCTTGCCTCATGCAGGTATCCTGCCTGCTGATATAGGGGGTCAGCAAAGCCAGCAGACGGTGAAATACGGGGTCCGTCATCCTGAGAAAGTTCCTGAAATCATCAGGATTATTCTCATGGATCTCACGGAGCAAAGGCATATGAGAGAACTGGTCACGCTGAAGCAACCAATTCTTGGTCCATGAACTCCTCCCCACCCTGTTCATGGACTGGACTTGTGTCAAGGTCAGGACCCCAACACCAAGCCCCCGCACAGCACGAACTCTACGAGGAGTACGTATACGAAACATGGCTAGAAAACGGTCGGCTGCTCAGAACGAAGTAACAGAACGCACTGAAGAACAGCAAGGCCTGTGAAGAGCGACCTGAAAAACAGTAACGAACGAACAAGAACACAATGACTAATTAAAGTCACGCGGAACTTGCTTGCACGCACTGAAGAGCAGATACAAACGCACAAACTGAACAGCAGAAAACAATCTGAAAGCCACAAGTCTGAAAAAGCGCGAATCGTCTCTCACCAAACTTTTACTAACACGAGATTAGCAAAAGGAGCCCAAAGGGTGCCGCGCTTGGTTCTGAACTGGCCTTTTCTAGTCTCGTCGTACATGCTTGACGTCACCGCGTTGTTGGCGATTGGAAATTCCGACAACTTTGGATTTTGTTGTCGGAATGTCCGAACAAAGTCCGACCGTGTGTACAGGGCATTAGACACACCAAATAATAAGTTGAGAAGACATGAACATTGAGATTTAAGATGCTGCTATTCTTACATGTTATCAAAGCCAGGGGAAGGGGAGAACAAAGATCAACAAAAACCAGTCCACATCTTAAGAAGCATACAGAAGTCAACATTCTTAAACTTTACATCTAGTGTTACACAACCACAAGGACCAGGGGGAGAAGGATTTCCAATAGGAGTTATTCTAAAGTGCAGTCATTTGTTGCATTACACATTGAAAAATCAGATCTTTGATACTGTGAGACTTGGTCACTTGGAGCTGCTAACGGTAAAACTGTTTATTAACAGATCTGAGGACAAGGGAAAGTTGTTCAAAATCAGTTTTCAATGTATTACCTTTTTTCTAGTCGATACATTTGATTTTAATTGCAGCCGTTATATTTATGAATGCAGTTATGGCTAATATATAGCCACTCTCCTGTCAAGTACAGTAATAGAGTTTGTTTCTTTATAATGGATGTCTTGTGCATGAAGAATAATTTTAGGCTTTTGTTATAGACACGCATGTCTAAACGGAGGGCTCGTAATTGTTTCAACATGGGAAAAATTCTCTTTGTATTCACTATCATGCATTGACTGTGGCAGCTGCAGTCTGTGTAATTAAACCACAAAATAGCAGCAGAAAGTGGTGGAATTTGTTTTGTTTTTTTTTCTAGGCTTTTCTTCCCCTTTATTTTAGCCACATGACCTGGCAAGTAACACATATCCTGTCTTATGCCACGTGCACACAATCGGACTTTCTGACGGGAAATGTTGGATGCCAGGCTGTTGGTGGAAAATCCGACCGTGTGTATGCTCTATCGGACAATTGTTGTCGAAATTTCCGCCAACAAATGTTGGCTAGCAGGTTCTCAAATTTTCCGCTAACAAATGTGTGTTGTCGGATTTTCTGATCGCGTGTACACAAGTCCGTCGGACAAAAGTCCAAAGTACATACACGCATGCTTGAAATCAAGGACGAGCCGGAAGCGCTCGGTCTTGTAAAACTAGCGTTCATAATGGAGATATCATATTTGTGACACGGCAAATTATGAAATCTCTCAATGCAGTGCATTCTCTTCTTTTTTATAATGGTATAATAATGAAGCTGCTTTGCTGCTGATATTCACAGAGTTCTGACAAACATATTTTTTTCTTCTAGTGATCTCCAGAATAATATATATATATTTTCTAGTGATCTCCAGAATAATCTGTTTTTTATTTTTGTGTGTCAATTACCACAACACCATTATTATCTTGTATTTTTTAACCTCAAAGATACAACTATGTTGATGTCTCTTGTTAATTTAACATTGTATTTTTGAAATGTACCTGCCTACTCACAAACAAGTATTTGTCAAAACAAAAACTTTTAATTGAATAGGGAGCACAAGGTCATATCAAAATAAAGAGGAAGGCAACGATGGAGAAACAGTTGGAATTGGCGAGGCCTTTGTACCCCAGGGCAGACATCAAATATTTGACTGTCAAAATTGGTAACCTGAGGAGTCCATTTAATTGGGAGCATGATACGGTCCAGGACTCCGAGAGGTCAGGAGCAGCAGCAGATGACATATATGTCCCGAGGCTGTGGTCTTCCAACAGCCTGCGTTTTTCGCCAGACCCAAACCCAGGCCATCACTCTCAACACTTCCTTCCAGACTTCCTTCCATGCTGCTGTGGTGGGTGGGGTGGCTGTGTTGTTGGTGGAGGTGGTGGAGAAGCATGGTCCAACTCACAGAGGTGCGTTTGACGGGTGAGTTCACCCCTCGTCTGCTTGTTTGGGACCTGGAGAATTATTTCCTCACATATAGTACGCTGGTCCTCCACCATCTGTTTTAATATATTGCCTGTCAGGCATCCTAACGCCTCCTGGCCACCAGGGGCCGTGCTAATTGCCGCTGTAGCATGGTGAAGAAAAGCAGCCATGGTATCCTCCATCCTTCCTGGCCCTTTTGGTTGGGGGCGGAGAGGAGGAACCTGCGATTCAGTCAGGCTGCTTGCACGGCCTCCTCTTGGCTGAGGCTGAGACTTTCCTGTGTATGAAAATGGTACAAACTTTTAGTTTTTTGGTTAACAACACACACAATTTTGAGCTCATGACTGTTGCAAATTGAATGTTAACAAATAGAAAAGACTATTATTCTGACCCCAGCATTTTTCATTCTTGTCGCAATCATTTTTGGCTACTACTGTCTATTGATATGTAAACCACTCTGTTAAATAAGAAATTTATGATCAATAACATCTAGTTAACATCATTCAATTTTTGTCAAGAAATATGTTCAACAATGCTAGATGTGGAGGAGCCCAGTCAAGCTGGGCTCCTCCACATCTTCTTCCTGGGTGGAAGGCCTAGGTTGGACCTCAAGAGCCTCAGCTCATGTTGAAGGAAGTGTTGATATTGATGGCCTGGGTTCCATCTGGTCGGACAAAAAACGCAGGCTGTAGTACCACAGCCTGGGGACATATACGTCATCTGCTGCTGCTCTGGATCTCAGGGAATCCTGGACTTTCTGACCTTCAAATAGTTGGCCTGCTGTGGGACACACAGGCTTCACTAATTCCAACAGTTTCTCCATCGCTGCCCTCCTCTTTATTTTGTTAGAATAGTCCGTGCATTTTACTTGCCAGAGACATGGCAGCTCCCTGTATTTTTCAATAAAGTCTGGCAGTAAATCTGGGGCCGTAAATTTATCAACCATTTGCAAGATCTGCAAGACACAACACAAGACAAACCATAATGTCAGGCTAAACTCTCATAATCTTGTCCCAATATAAGCCTCAATCTATAAGCAGTATAGGCCACTAACCACTGATGCCCCAATTTACAATTGTATCTTCGTTTGAACGATCCGCGATAACGATCCTCTGTCCTCCCTTCACAGATCGTACCTACGTCCGTTACGGCGACTGCTCTTCTGCTTTATATACACTGCGTATCCGTCAAACTCCGCCCCTGTCCTTCTTTCTAGTGTATTCCCCGCCTCTTCTCTTTTGGGCCAGTGGAAGAGCAAATGGCGGAGAGACAGCAGGTGCATGCAGAAAGCAGCAAAGAGGAAAGCCCGGAGCAAGGCAGTTCCCGATTCAGGAGGAGATATAAGGCCTCAAATATGTCCCTTGAAGATATGGTGGACATCTTAAAGAGGACAGACTATGATGGGAATCATGGGCTGTACAGAAACCCTAATGTGAGAAAGGCCAAGATCATGGCTAAAGTTGTGAGAAGTCTGCACAGGAATTTTGGGGTACAATGATCCAAGGATCAATTGAGGAAACTCTGGTCAGACCTGAAATTGAGGGAGCAAGATCAGTATAGAAAGATCAGAAAAGTGCTGCAAAAAAAGTAAATATTTGTTGTGTGTTCCTTCCTATTATTATTACCTTCGTGCTGGTCTATGTGCTTTTCTTTACTGTTGTATGGAATTGTTCATATTAAACATCGTTCGTTCGACCATTAATACGTCGTTTTTGGCAAATGCAGGTTAACTACATTTGTTCAGGCCTAGTTTGATTAAAATAAGTTTACTACATTGTTGTCTAGATGTGTTTGAAACTATAATGAAATGACAACTTTATTCAGTGTCAGGAGAGGACACTCAGCAGATGTTTACACATCTGGACTATACCTTTTTTGTATTCACATAGGGGAGAAAAGAAGAGGGACATCTGAGGACACCAATAACCAAACACTGAATGAAGAAAGGCAACTCACCACACACCCTGAAGACATGGATGCAGATGTTCAGGAAGTGCTGGGTGAAGTGGTAGAAATGGTGTCGACAACAGGTCAGTGTCTGAGACCACAGCTTCAGGTAATAGATGGATGCCTGCATATTTATAATACATGGTTTTTATTTTTAGGTGACGTGAATGTTGTGGAAGAAGAAACTCACTTCAGCAGTGCAAGTGCACAAATCCTGATCAGGGAGATCATGGTGTGCAATTGTGATTTGGAACAAATGAAACAAAACATCCATGATGTTCAAAAAAGACTCAGCTACATCATAGATATTTTAGGAAAAATCTAAACAAAAATAACTGTTTATAGTTGTCGTTATATTGTATGTGTTTTTACAATTTTAAATGAATCGCCAAATTTTGAAGATGCACACAGTGTGTCAACATGTGCTATCTCCTATCATGGGATATCAATGTACGTGTTTTGTGGGTGCAACCCCTTCCTCCAAACTAAAGTAGGTGAGAGGAAGGGGTTGCACCCTGAAACATGTCCATTGATTCCCGATGATGGGATCTAGCACATGTTGACACACTGGGGCTTATTTCAAAAAGGCAAAACCACTTTGCACTACAAGTGCAATGCAAGTGCACTTGAAAGTGCACTTGTAGGACAAAGTGGATTGGCCTTTCTGAAATAATCCCCAATGTGTCAAAATGTGCTAGCTCCCATCATGGGGGATCAATGGACATGTTTCAGGGGTGCAACCCCTTCCTCTCACCTACTTTAGTTTGGAGGAAGGGGTTGCACCCACAAAACGCATACATTGATATCCCATGATGGGAGATAGCACATGTTGACTCACTGTGTGTTTTGGGGCTTTAACAAAATAGGTGTAGGGAAAAGACACACATTTTAGGCATGGGATCATGAGGGAAATCCAAATTTGGAGTCCCAATTTGTGTACATCTTCAAAGTTTGGCTTTTAGAGGGGTGAGCTCACCTAATCTTATGAAGGCAAGATCAACACAGTTTTGACATACTAATGTCTCATATGGCCTTCACTTAAGCAAAGTCAAACTTTGCAAGTTCCTGAGCTGGGGATGTGTATGATATGTTTTTAAACATGCCTGTTTAGCCCAAAAAATGGCAAATTAATGTCAAACATACATGTTATACACCAAGATGTTGGTTTGTTCAAAAACCGTTTATAATGCACATGTGAATGTGCTTGGAGTAAAATGTTTTATACTCAACAATGTGTGGCTTCTTATTTCAGTGCTCAATACCAGTGTATTTGTTAAGTTGGTGTAGTTACAGTGAAAATGTGCTGTAAAATGTGCCAAAATCAGGCCATTTTAGGCACTTCAAGCAATTAATTCAAGGAGTTGAAAAGGATGAATATTTTTTATCATTAATGCTTTACATACAATTACAACAATAACATTGTGTGTGTAGCAGTCCCACAGCACATCATAATAGTTAGCTGAAAAAGAAATTGTCACCTCAGGTATCAAATAAGTTACGTTTGCACTATTGAAGAAAATGGCCAAAATTAAAAGGCCATTTGAGAACCTAGGAGACACAAGCAGTAATTCAAATGAAATATGTTTTTATTTAAAAAAAAAATCATTCCACATCCGCAAGATTTTGTTATAAATCAATTGTCCCTCTACCCATGAAGTATTCAACATATTTTTCCCTGACTTCGCGGGTGCTTTGGGGGTAAGCCAGGACGGCCACTTTTAATAGCCGTCATTGCTGCTGTATCTGATGGAAAGTTGGCCTCAGTCGAAACTGAGGCCAGATAGCTGGCTGCATTCTTTCTTAGGTAGTTGTGCAGAATGCAGCAGCTCAACACAACATGGTTCAGTTTGTATTCGGCCAGGTTGATGGACATAAGGAAGATCCTGAACCGGCTGGCCATTATGCCAAAGGCATTCTCCACCACTCTTCTGGCACATGCCAGCCGGTAATTAAAAACCCTCTGCTCTGGGGTCATGTTTCTCATGGGGAATGCCTCATGAGATGTTCCCCCAGAACTAAGGCCTCATCCGCGACAAAAACAAAATTGAGGCCCTCAACATTCTCCTCCAGAGGTGGCAACCCCAAGGTGCCAGTTTGTAGACACTGGTAAAACTCAGTCTGGGCGATCACTCCTGAGTCAGAGTTTCGGCCGTTCTTCCCAACCTCCAGGTAGAGGAACTCATAATTGGCCATCACCACCGCCAACATCACTATACTACTAAACCCCTTGTAATTATAGTAGTACCACCCCGAGTTGGGTGGTAGGACAATCCTTACGTGCTTCCCATCGATAGCACCACCACAATTGGGAAAGTCCCACTGGTGGAGAAACTGGGAAGCCACAGTCTGCTATTCCTGTGGTTTGGAAGGAAACTGTGGAATCAAACAAAAAAAAAATAGTACTTTGCACATAACATTGCAAGCAGATTAGACACAAACATTTTTGGACAACATAAGTATTAAACATTTATTGAAATGAGTATTTAAAGAAAAAAGTATAACGGTTAGAGGACATCTAGGACATGAGGCTGGTTCTGCCCTGGCTGTCATTTCATTTTCACTATTAGTATGAGTTATGAACTATCACCTTTTATTATTTATCAACTTTCTCAAGCAATAACGTTATACATGTTAGATCTTTGTGGAAATTTTTCTGACCGACCAACAACTACTATTTTTTACTTAAATTGCAATATGGGCACCTCTGTATAGACCATGAGCTAATGCTCTAGCAATTTACTGCAGGTGCTGGCCCTGCCCAATCTGGCGCACTTGTGGGGGCGGTATGTACGTGTGACTCCTTGCAAGCCGCATTCAGTGGATTGATGTCTTCCCCCGGGGTGCTGCACCGTCATGAAGGTGCATGGGACTGTCTGATGGTTCTTGGGGAGGTCCTGGTTGAGAGGCTTTATCCAAATGCATTGGTAAATATGTTAGACGTCTATACTGGACATATAGCTTAATATATTTTACATCTTTCAAAATTGATATGCTAAATGCAATCTCTTTTCAGCAAACTCATTCTCTGAAGAAGACCCCGAATTTATGGGTCGAAATGCGTCAATACTTTTATACTCTAGACATTATGCAATGTTGTGTATAATTTTTATGTTTGCAATTCCTTGTATTTGGGATGGGTATGCCCCCATCTGAGCTCATATTTCAACTGTCACCAAACATCACACCCCAACCTTCCAATAAAGAATATATTTTCTTTTTAACCCATGTATATTCTCAATTACTTTACATTGCCGCTACAAAAACCCCTGGGGGTCCTTTCCCATTTTCGTATACATTGGGGTGCGTGGCACCATTACCTCTCCCTATATGTGTCTTCCCCATGCTATATTACTTTGGGTGGCTAAAAACCCATTCCCCATTGACATATGAGAGTTAAAATATGAGCTGTGCACTGTTTGTCCTTCTGTATATTTTTCCAGCATATTGTGTATTACTTTTTTACATGATATTAAGATGAGTAATTTTTAAGGATGATGGATTGGCCGTTTTCATGCAAGGTTATAGAGCAAACTTCGAATTGGGGGATCTAATCTGAAACCCCAGTTCCTTCTCCCTGGCTCCTAAAACTTAGTTGAGCTCTTGGGAGAATAAAAGAGTCTGCTTTGTCCTGGCATGTTAAATTAATTGTTTGATACCTATAAGAATAAAATTAACTACTTATTACAAGGAATTTCCTTTGCTGCACTCAATCGAGCCTACACCCTTGTTCCAGGTGGAGACTGGAATAAAATCCTACTCCAATAGGAGCAAAGATGAATCTCTGGACCACACGCCACCTTCTTTTCTGGCCCAAACCAATCCATTCCCCCTTTTTGCCCTCTTCTTTAAGAGTTTTTTTCTTTGGAAAAACCCACTTAAACGATCTATTAATATAGGACCATTATTGTACAGATTTGAACATCTTCTTGACTTAAAACTATATGAAGTAACTGTTTAACAATTACCCTTTGTAATTAAACATGGATCTATCCTTAATGATTTTGCTAAGTTAGTGAGCTACATATCATGCCTCCTACTAAATACCTCCCTAATTACTTTCCAGTTTCCTGCGATGCCCCTATGGTCACGTGCTATCCTTGATGAGGACGCCATCTCCCTATGCATCTTCTTGGCAGGGTGGGAGCTTTGACATCAACGCTCCCATTTCGTCCCACTAGATGTTCGAGTTCTTCCGGCCACCTTTGGGAGTGATCACCCTGCCGGCAGCATCCCTGACCACTTCCAGACGCCCTTGAAGAGCATGCACACGTGGTGTCCACGTGTGTGTGCGACGTCATGATGTCACGTGATTACGGCGGAAGTGACAACAGTGGTCGGGGACTTCCGCCTTCTGGGACGCCGAGGGAGCCACACGAGGCGGGCCTTAATGGCGGCCTAGCCTCACACATTGCGCCGGATGGGAGGGCGGAGCAAACGGCACCTGCAGCCCATGTCAGGAGTGCTCTTCTAATCCGGAATACTATTTAACTTTTGGTATGAGGGTTGATCAAGAGATGATCCCCCTACACCCTTCTTGGACGGTCAGATTTTTCCCATAACTAAAGGAGTAAGTTACAATTACTTATTTATATTTCTCTGCAAGCCTCTAACTATACGTTGTTAGGCTGCGATATTCTAACCACCAAATTTCTGATAATAGGCTCAGTAGCCATAAACTTTCCATGTGAACCTGTCCCTGGCTACAAAACAACATCCAGTATACTGTTCCCTTTATTTAACCAGTAAGGTAATAATTGAGTTTTTCACAGTCCAATTGATTTCTATACAATATGCATACACCTTTTTTTTTTTTTTTTTACCTCCTTTTTTCAATTACACTTTCCCTCCACTTTCCCACTCCTCTTGATCTCACCATCACTTTGCATCATTTTTGACACACCACCTTTTATCCATTTTTCATGCGTACATTTTTTCACCGCATCACCTGTTCACATTTTTTTTCACTACATGTCACTTCATCACCACTCCTCTAACCATCACAGCTAGGACATGAGGCCGGTTCTGTCCTGGCTGTCAGTTCATTTTCACTATTAGTACGAGTTATGAACTATCACCTCGTTTCTCAAGCAATAACGTTATACATGATAGATCTTTGTGGACATTTTTCTGACCGACCAACAACTACTATTTTTTACTTGAAATGCAATACGGGCACCTCTGTAAAGACCATGAGCTAACGCTCTGGCAATTTGCTGCAGGTGCTGGTCCCGCCCAATCTGGCACACTCGTGGGGGCGGTATGTACGTGTGACTCCTTGCAAGCCCCATTCAGTGGATTGATGTCTTCCCCAGGGGTGCTGCACCATCATGGAGGTGTGTGGGACTGTCTGATGGTTCTTGGGGGGTCCTAGTTGAGAGGCTTTATCCAAATGCATTGATAACTATTTTAGACGTTTATACTGGATATATAACTTAATATATTTTATATCCTTCAAAATTGATATGCTAAATGCAATCTCTTTTCAGCAAACTAATCCTCTGAAGAAGACCCCAAATTTATGCGTCGAAACGCGTCAGAACTTTTATACTCTAGACATTATGCAATGTTGTGTATAATTTTTATGTTTGCAATTCCTTGTATTTGGGATGGGTATGCCCCCATCTGAGCTCATATTTCAACTATCACCAAACATCACACACACAACCTTCCAATAAAGAATATATTTTCTTTTTAACCCATGTATTTTCTCAATTACGTTAAAAAGCCGCTAAAAGCCCCTCTGGGGGACCTTTCCCATTTTTTTAATACAATACATTAGCAAACAATAAATACATAGAAGGTGATGTTAAAGGATAAAACTTACCCGAATATAGTCCTTCTGCAGGACTCGAATGATGGCAGAAAAGGTCTCTGGAATAATGATTCCCAGAGCCTGTGGGGAAATCCCAGTCGTGAACTTGATGTCCTGGAAACTTCTCCCCGTCACCAAGTACCGCAAGTTGGCAACGAGCCTTTGCTCGGGAGAAATGGCTTGCCGCATGCAGGTGTCCTGCTTCTTAATATAAGGGGACAGCAAAGCCAATAGACGGTGAAAGGCGGGGTCCATCATCCGGAGATTATTCCTGAAATCATCAGGATTATTCTCCTGGAGCTCCCGCAGCAAAGGCATATTACAGAATTGGTCATGATTAAGCAACCAGTTCTTGGTCCAAGGACTCCTCTTCCCCCTGTTCATGGACTGGACTTGGGTCAAAGCAATAGCTCCAAGCCCAACTAAAGCACGATCTCTCCGACAAGAACGCCACATGGCTAGTAAATGAATGCTGAGAACGAGCTGACAGAACGCACCGAAAATCAGAAAGGGTCTGACAAGCACGACCTGAAAATCAGAAACAACCTGATAAGCATGCACTGAAAATCAGAAGCGAACTATAAATAAAACACACTAAAAAACAGAAACGACAAGCACAACCTGAAAAGCAGAAAAAAACTGAAAAGCGCGAATCACCACTCACCAAACTTCTACTAACACGAGATTAGTAGAAGGAGCCTAAAGGGTGGCGCATGACTATGGAACTTCCTTTTTATCGTCTCGCCGTACATCTTGTACGTCACTACATTCGTAATTGTTGGCCAACATTTGTGTGACCGTGTGTACGCAAGACAAGTTGGAGCCAACACCCTTCGAACAAAATTCCACGATTTTGTTGTCGGAAAGTCCGATCGTGTGTACGAGGCTTTACTCTTTACCTCACTTTGCTTTACACTCCACTTCCCTCTGTTTGGGTTTCACTAATGCCACTTCTTGTATACCTGCACTCACCCTACTCTAACTATGAGTATTGAGTTATATTGTACACTATGGACTAAAACATATATAAATACTTTTCACAGAAGCCCTCTAGAGAAGGTTTTGGAAATACCCCTGGTCACATATGAGGATCACTATCTCATGGATATCTGTCCACTTTGGATGTTGCTTTATGTTGGGTTGTTGTTGCAGATCACACTGCCACAGTTCCTGGAAATTATGCCCCCAAGGGGCTCCCAGCTCTCAGTGCCATACCTTCAATACACAGATGCTTTGTAAGTAATATGGGGGGGCTTACCTCATCCTATCTTTTTTGTTTTCCATTTCTCCCTTTGACAATGCCAGACTATATAGGAATTTATGCGTTTCATTACAGATATACACCACGTGCCTGCTCTTGAAGAGTGGATTGAATCCACGAAAATCGTCAAACTATTTAGATGCCGTGTTTAAATCAATCATGTGTTTGCAAGACTTCATATGCAATTTCTTATATATGAATCATGTGTTTACAGAATCCTATATGAACTTTTCGCAAATATGCAATTTTTGCTTAAATTATTATTGTCATGGATTAGAGAGTTTATAGGTTGCATATATATACAACAATTTACAACTGTTTTGTGCTACATTGTAATATGTGTATGTATATATATGAATTTTATTGGGGTTATTAAGTATTACTGTTTTGTACTTTGACACATACAAATATATATGAATCAATAAATATGACAATATATTGACCATTTCATCTACTTGCAACAGCGTGCTTCATCTAAAGTCCCACTCCTTTTTCTTTTTCTCATATAGACAGTGATGGAGGCATATGACTTTACTAGGTCATTGCTTCATTCAAAGTCCCAAAACCCTCCTCTTTTAGCACTTTAAAATGCATACAATATACAGTACAGTATGTGCTTGTTTTGGAACACAAAATCTAAAGATAATTCACAAACATAAAAAAGTGACCACTGTTTTACTCCACGTGCTATTCAGTGCCACACTCCACTTCTCCCTGTGACCCTTCCACCTGCCTGTATAGAATGGCTAACCAGAGTTTGTTGATCTTTAGGATAAATGCAAGTCTTATACACTTTTATATACAGTATATCTCCAAATGCCCCACTTTTCTCTTCAGAGTTACTCAGAAGGAAGTGAAAAAAGGGAACTATCATAGTGAAAACTGGTTTAATTAAAAAAATGCATAAAAAATACATCAAACCATAATATAAACCAAGAAATTACAGCTTATATGTTTATCTACCAGCAATGCTGTCATTTTGGAAAAAACATATTCACCATGCCCAGGTAAAGTAATCCATGTGACTTCAATATGTACAATCTAATTTACTGACAATGTTACACATGCACACACTGGTTTCCTTGGGAAATATAGTACATACTGTGTCTTTTCATTTTCTATTGCAAAAAAAATTATTAATGAATTAGTGGTGAAGAGCTTTGTAATTTAATGTTCTGAATTTATCCTGTAGATGTGCCTAAAAAGGTTGGCCTTGCTAACATTGCTACAATTATTCATTTTAATTCACCATAGTTTTTTCTGATTTTGTATGAAAAATTGCTCTTATTTTCCAAAGCAAACAATGTCATGTTGTAAGTAATATAAATCTGCACTCCTGTTAATCTTGCCAATAAATTTGCTGGCTTAATATCGTTCTAATAATACCCAATCTACCTACTGTAAAAGGGCTAAAGGAGCCATTCCTTTGTCTCTTGCCATTATTATTCCCAACTTCAGCTAATCCTGTTTTTTTATCAGTGAATCGAGCAGATCTGAGAAATGTTGTTTATATTTGGATACTGCAGGGCAGTGATGGACAACTGTGTTGATATAAGGGACCTCAAGTGCATCCCCCAACATCACCAAAGGGCCACAGTCAAAATTCAGTGAATATTCAGTGTCGAAGACAACAGACACACGACAGGATATAGTCAAAGCTCATGGGCATGACATAAGAGATTGCCAGGGACTGTGGCCATAATACAGGAGATGGCCAAAGACTGCTGACATGATAACAAAAAAAGTCAGAGATTGCAGACATGATACAAAAGATGTCAGAGACTGTGGACATAGTACAAGAGATTCTTAGAGACTGTGGACGAGACTGCAGTTTATCAGAGACTCTGGTCATAATACAGGAGATGGTCAAAGACTGCAGACATGATACAAGAGATGGTCAGAGACTGCAGACATGATACAAGAGATGATCAGAGACTGCAGACATGGTATAAGAGATGGTCAGAGACTGCAGACATGGTACAAGAGATGGTCAGAGACTGCAGACATGGTACAAGAGATGATCAGAGACTGCAGACATGGTATAAGAGATGGTCAGAGACTGCAGACATGGTACAAGAGATGGTCTGAGGCCGCAGACATGATACAAGAGATGATCAGAGACTGCAGACATGATACAAGAGATGGTCAGAGACTGCAGACATGGTACAAGAGATGGTCAGAGACTGCAGACATGGTACAAGAGATGATCAGAGACTGCAGACATGATACAAGAGATGGTCAGAGACTGCAGACATGATACAAGAGATGGTCAGAGACTGCAGACATGGTACAAGAGATGGTCAGAGACTGCAGACATGATACAAGAGATGATCAGAGACTGCAGATATGATACAAGAGATGATCAGAGACTGCAGATATGACACAAGAGATGGTCAGAGACTGCAAACATGATACAAGAGATGATCAGAGACTGCAGTCATGCTGCAGGAGATGGTCAGAGGCTGTGAACATGCTATAGGAGTTGTTGGAGAGTGGGAACATGCATCATGAGACAGTGATAAACTGGAGACATACAACATGAGATTGCTAGAAATCACTGCTATAATAGGGCAATAAGGAAACACAGACTGGTGTCTGCAGGGGCGTCAAGAGCTGCAAAAACGGGCCACCTGCAGCGCCCGGAACGCAGGTTCAGAACCAGAACTGTAGGGAGGGTCAAAAAATCTATTACTAAACAGCACATTTTTATTAGTGTATACAGCCCTGGGACAGGCTGCTCTAAAATTAAGCTGAATATCAGACAATATGTAAACTGTTTTACCTCCCAAATAGTTTGTAATTATGTTCGGTCAGACTTTTAAATCAGACAGGCTTGTGAGAACTTAGCCAGGCCCTTCACCTCCTCAGCAGCACCAACACAACTTGGTCAAGTACATATATACCAAGCCTGCTGACTTGGAAAAGAACCAACAGCTCACAGATGTATCATTGCTCATCAACTGACTCTTTTCAGATTTCCAGAGTAACAATATGTTTTGTAATAAACTGGGTTTACTGTTCATTATTTCTTCCTTTTTTGGGGAATGCAAATAATCTCCTTGGCTGAGTGTGTAATTTTATTATTGTTTCTTCTCACAAAATGATGAAAAAGTTTTTATCATACAAACAATCAAAGATTTTATAACAGCTTACAAATATAGAGATCTCTGAAAGCTAAAAGATTATAAACTACTACATTCTATTTGTTGTTCTGTCATGTAACATTATCTGAATTTTTTTATTACAGGTATTTTTACAGCCCCAAAAACTATTGTAATACTTTATATGTACTGTACATTTATATCACTCCCTGCCCTCAAGAAGCGTACAATCTAAAGCTAGCCATAGACAGTTTGAATCTCAGCTAGTTCAGCCGAGACTGGTCATGATTCGAATCATATGGGCAGAATGTTGGATTTTTTCACTGTGTGTTCTCCCATCCAAGGCTCCCCTCCCCTTAAAAAAAGGTGGATGATTGTGAAACAGCATACTTAGTAGCATATAACACATGGATGTGTATTGGGAGGTCTGCTTTATTATTTATTACAAGTATTTACTGTATATAGTGCCAAAAAATGTTTTTTCTCTAGTTTTCTTGCTTGCTTCTTTACATCTATTTCTTGCAAATTTATATTTTTGTGCACTTAAAACTGCTAAGAGTCATCATTACATAAAGAAAAAGTTTGATATCTTACCAAAAATTCATTTAAAAAATCTGTCAATTAGAGATGCTTTACAAGGTGTGTAGTGCTAGCATCATCACAAGAGTTTAGCTTTAATAATGCAAAAAGCTGTATTCAAGTCCCTCATTAGCCAATCAGCAATTGCTTTTAATTCTCCCAGCGTTTTTACACTGAAGTAAGGTACATGTGATTTGGCGGTCCAGTCCGTGCCCTGTTTGCAGCCGCGCCCTGAAGGCTGCACTGAAAGAGGTGCGGCGAGCGAGCAGAGAGGATATCATGGTCTCTCCCTGCCCACCTGCCTGCCTCCCCGCCTCGAATAACTGCTATTGCACCATCTGACTGTCAGGATGGAAAAGCAACTGTGCATTAGCCAGTCCCTAATTTGGCACTAAAAGAGGAGGGTTTTGGGACTTTGAAGCAACGGCCTAGTAGTACTACCAGCCTTTCTTGGCATTCAGTTTAATTGGTTCTTTTTGGTGGCATATTTTTTACTCTTTACCTCACTTTGCTTTACACTCCACTTCCCTCTGTTTGGGTTTCACTAATGCCACTTCTTGTATACCTGCACTCACCCTACTCTAACCATGAGTATTGAGTTATATTGAACACTATGGACTAAAACATATATAAATACTTTTCACAGAAGCCCTCCAGAGAAGGTTTTGGCAATACCCCATGTCACATATGAGGATCACTATCTCATGGATATCTGTCCACTTTGGATGTTGCTTTATGTTGGGTTGTTGTTGCAGATCACACTGCCACAGTTCCTGGAAATGATGCTCCCAGCTCTCAGTGCCATACCTTCAATACACAGCTGCTTTGTAAGAAATATGGGGGGGAGGGTTACCTCATCCTATCTTTTTTGTTTTCCGTTTCTCCCTTTCACAATGCCAGACTGTATAGGAATGTATGCGTTTCATTACAGATATACACCACGTGTCTGCTCCTGAAGAGTGGATTAATCCACGAAACACATCAAACTATTTAGATGCCGTGTTTAAAGCAATCATGTGTTTGCAAAACTTCATATGCAATTTCTTATATATGAATCATGTGTTTACCGAATCCTATATGAACTTTTCGCAACTATGCAATTTTTACTTAAATTATTATTGTCATGGATTAGAGAGTTTATGGGTTGCATATTTACAACAATTTACAACTGCTTTGTGCTATCATGTAATATGTGTATGTATATATATGAATTTTATTGGAATACCTACCATTATTATGTATTACCGTTTTGTAATTTGACACATACAGATATATATGAATCAATAAATATGACAATATATTGACCATTTCATCTACTTGCAACAGCGTGCTTCATCTAAAGTCCCACTCCTTTTTCTTTTTCTCATATAGACCGCGATGGAGGCATATGACTTTACTAGGTCATTGCTTCATTCAAAGCCCTCCTCTTTTAGCACGTTAAAATGCATGGAATATACAGTACAGTATGTGCTTGTTTTGGAACACAAATCTAAAGATAATTCACAAACATAAAAAAGTGACCACTGTTAATCAGTAACAATTAAGTGTTCAATACACAAAAACATGTCAATGTCAGTTCTCCAGGGCAATAAACCATAAACTGTTCTTTATATGAATAAATCCACCAAAATTGTCCTGTGCAAGAAAATCGTATATTCATACACATATATGGATTTTTTCATCTTCAGAAGACTTTACCTTTTACTCCCCGTGTTATTCAGTGCAACATTCCACTTCTCCCTGTGACCCCTCCACCTGCCTGTATAGAATGGCTCACCAGAGTTTGTTGATCTTTAGGATAAATGCAAGTCTTGTACACTTTTATATACAGTATATCTCCAAATGCCCCACTTTGCTCTTCAGAGGTACTCAGAAGGAAGTGAAAAAGGGAACTATCATAGTGCAAACTGGTTTAATAAAAAAAAATGCATAAAAAATATATCAAGCCACTCACATAATCTTCACCAATAAATAACAGCTTGTATGTTTATCTACCAGCAATGCTGTCATTTTGGAAAAAACATATTCACCATGCCCAGGTAAAGTAATCCATGTGACTTCAATATGTACAATCTAATTTACTGACAATGTTACACATGCACACACTGGTTTCCTTGGGAAATATAGTGCATACTGTGTCTTTTCATTTTCCATTGCAAAAAAAAAATATTAATGAATTAGTGGTGAAGAGCTTTGTAATTTAATGTTCTGAATTTATCCTGTAGATGTGCCTAAAAAGGTTGGCCTTGCTAACATTGCTACAATTATTCATTTTAATTCACCATACTTTTTTCTGATTTTGTATGAAAAATTGCTCTTCTTTTCCAAAGCAAACAATGTCATGTTGTAAGTAATATAAATCTGCACTCCTGTTAATCTTGCCAATAAATTTGCTGGCTTAATAATATCTAATAATACCCAATCTACCTACTGTAAAAGGGCTAAAGGAGCCATTCCTTTGTCTCTTACCATTACTATTCCCAACTTCAGCTAACCCTGTTTTTTTATTAGTGAATCGGGCAGATCTGAGAAATGTTGTTTATATTTGGATACTGCAGGGCAGTGGTGGACAACTGTCTTTATATGAGGGACCTCAAGTGCATCCCCCAACATCACCAAAGGGCCGCAGTCAACATTCAGTGAATATTCAGTGTCGAAGACAACAGACACACGACAGGATATAGTCAAAGCTCATGGGCATGACATAAGAGATTGTCAGAGACTGTGGCCATAATACAGGAGATGGCCAAAGACTTCTGACCAGTGTTAATTTTAGTCTTAGGATTAAAATGGCATTTTAGTTTTAGTCCCATTTTAGTCTTCTGCAATTGTTTTAGTTTTAGTCGTATTTAGTCAACTAAATCTCCAGTACATTTTAGTCAACTAAAATATCCTACATTTTAGTCGACTAAAATCTCCAGTAATTGCAATTTAGTTTTAGTCATAGTCTTTTGACTAAAATTGCATTTTAGTTTTAGTTTCATTTTAGTCTTCTGACTAAAATGGCATTTTAGTTGTAGTCTCATTTTAGTCTTTTGACTAAAATGGCTTTTAGTTTTAGTCGTATTTTAGTCAACTAAAATAGTATTTATTTAGTCGAGTAAAATGTTTTAGTCATTTTAGTCGGCTAAAATGTTTTAGTCGTTTTAGTCGACTAAATTAACACTGCTGCTGAAATGATAACAAAGATAGTCAGAGATTGTAGACATGATACAAAAGATGTCAGAGACTGTGGACATAGGACAAGAGATTCTTAGAGACTGTGGACAAGACTGCAGTTTATCAGAGACTGTGGTCATAATACAGGAGATGGTCAAAGACTGCAGACATGATACAAGAGATGATCAGAGACTGCAGACCTGATACAAGAGATGATCAGAGACTTTAGACATGATAAAAGAGATGATCAGAGACTGCAGACCTGATACAAGAGATGATCAGAGACTTTAGACATGATAAAAGAGATGATCAGAGACTGCAGACATGATACAAGAAATGGTTAGAGACTGCAGACATGATACAAGAGATGGTCAGAGACTGCTGACATGCTGCAGGAGATGGTCAGAGACTGCAGACATGATACGAGAGATGGTCAGAAACTGCAGACACGATACAAGAGATGGTCAGAGACTGCAGACATGATACAAGAGATGGTCAGAGACTGCAGACATGATACAAGAGATGGTCAGAGACTGCAGACATGATAGAAGAGATGGTCAGAGGCTGTGAACATGCTATAGGAGTTGTTGGAGAGTGGGAACATGCATCATGAGACAGTGATAAACTAGAGACATACAACATGAGATTTCTAGAAATCACTGTTATAGTAGGCCAATAGGGAAACACAGATTGATATCTGCAGGGGCCCCAAGAACTGCAAAAAAAGGGCCACATGCAGCGCCCGGACCGCAGGTTCAGAACCAGAACTGTAGGGGGGGTCAAAAAATCTATTACTAAACAGCACATTTTTATTAGTGTATACAGCCCTGGGACAGGCTGCTCTAAAATTAAGCTGAATATCAGACAATATGTAAACTGTTTTACCTCCCAAATAGTTTGCAATTATGTTTGGTCAGACTTTTAAATCAGACAGGATTGCGAGAACTTAGCCAGGCCCTTCACCTCCTCAGCAGCACCAACACAACTTGGTCAAATACATATACAGTGGGGACGGAAAGTATTCAGACCCCCTTAAATTTTTCACTCTTTGTTATATTGCAGCCATTTGCTAAAATCATTTAAGTTCATTTTTTCTCATGAATGTACAAACAGCACCCCATATTGACAGAAAAACACACAATTGTTGACATTTTTGCAGATTTATTAAAAAAGAAAAACTGAAATATCACTTGGTCTTAAGTATTCCGACCCTTTGCTGTGACACATATATTTAACTCAGGTGCTGTCCATTTCTTCTGATCATCCTTGAGATGGTTCTACACCTTCATTTGAGTCCAGCTGTGTTTGATTATACTGATTGGACTTGATTAGGAAACAGGGGCGGATCCAGGGGGGGGGGGCAACAGGGCAATTGCCCCCCCCAAAATAGTAGCACTGACATGTCATTGAAGCCAGTGCCTCTGCGGCTGCCGCTGCCTCTGCCCGGGTCTCGCTCTCACATCAGCCGATCAGCGGCGCCAAGAGAGAGACTTGCACTGACTGAGCAGGATACCAGGAGGAGGAGGAGGTGGGTGGAGCCTCTTCCCTGCACTCGTTGCTAACGCCAGGGCCACCTGGCGTCTAGCAATGAGTGACGTCAGTGAGTCACGTCTGACTCGGACTCGAGTCTGAAAGCCGACGTGACAGTGACA
Organism: Aquarana catesbeiana; assembly: GCF_042186555.1. NCBI lineage: Eukaryota > Metazoa > Chordata > Amphibia > Anura > Ranidae > Aquarana > Aquarana catesbeiana. Next base: position 47,672,894 of record NC_133326.1, on the reverse strand, counting down.
GGTCAGACGGAGCTGTTGCCTGCTGGAGCCTCAAAACAGCAGAGACTGTGTGTTCCGTTCTGCACTAACATGTCCAGCGTCCACACTGCAGTCAGTGGCGGCAGAGAGGAGCGCCAGCATTCTTCTTTCTCCGCGTCCGCCCCCGACTGTGTTGGCCCCACCCACCGGTACCTCCTCCCTCCATGATCCATCTTTTCCATACTACAGGCCAGCGCCGCCCCTGAATTAGTGTTGGCTCCACCCACCCACCTCCTCCATCTTCTCCACCTGGCTTGCGCCTGCAGAGCGTCGTGAATTGAATACAGGAGGAAAAATACTTATTGAGAAGATTACTGGATCCATCCATCCATCAGATCCATCTCCACTCTGTCTCCATTGCTCCTGCATGGGAACCCATCCCCTCACCAGACCACCAAAATAATTAACTAGGTGAGTAAAAGAATGAATGCATGTCATGTGTCAAATCGCAAAATACATGTGTGCCATATTATGTATGAAAAAAAAATGGCCTTTTAGTCTTGACTTATTCAATCTTAACCCCTAAGGCTCCGAAAAGTTTTACCCCTCCTTATGACCAGGCCTTTTTTTGTGATACTTCGCTGCGTTACTTTGACTGGCTGACAATTACGCTGTACCCAAATAAAATTGATGTTCTTTTTTTTCCCACAAATAGAGTTTTCTTTTGGTGGTATTTGATCACCTCTGCGGTTTTTATTTTTTGCGAAAAAAAAATGAAATTTTTTTTTGCTTTTTCCTATAAAAAAATGTCCTCAGTTTAGGCCGATATGTATTCTGCTCCATATTTTTGGTAAAAAAAAAAAATCACAATAAGCGTATATTGATTGGTTTGCACAAAATTTATAGCGTCTACAAACTATGGGATAGATTTATGGCATTTATATTTAATTATTTTTTACTAGTAATGGCGGTGATCAGTAATTTTTAGTGGTACTGCAACATTGCAGCAGACAGATCGGACACCTAACTGACACTTTTGACACTTTTTGGGGACTAGTGACACTAATAAAGTGATCAGTGCTAAAAATATGTACTGTCACTGTACTAATGACACTGGCTGGGAAGGGGTTAACATCAGGGGTTGATCAAAGGGTTAACTGTGTGCCTAGGGGGTGCTTGCTAACTGTGTGGTGGATGGACTCACTAGATGAACAGAGTGATCCGTGTTCCTGGTTAGCAGGAACACAAGATCACTCTGTTCATCTCTGACAGAACGGCGGTCTGCCTTGTTTACATCTGCAGACCGCTGTTCTATCTTTGTGGGGAGCGATCAGGGGTGGCAGGCGGACATCGCTTCTGCCAGACCTGCTGATTGGCTCCCCCTCTGGCCAATCAGCGCGCGTGCACCTTCGCTGGCTATTGCACGAAATGGCCTACAAGTATGTAGTTTCGTGCAATAGAGCCGACCTGCTGCAGTATACGTACTGCAGCTGGTCAGCAAGTGGTTAATCTAATTATAATGCAGGATATTTATTTAAATGTGGAGCTGCAGAAGAGCAAACAGTGCTTTAATCTGGCCACCTGAATTTATTTTTATATTTACATTTTTGAAACATTTGTTAAATCAATAAATCTAACACTGAATTTTAAACACTGACATGGAAATTGAGCAAACATTTTTTTCATGCAGTGCCCCTCCCGATACTAGACTCTGGATCCACCTTTGTTAGGAAAGCCACACACCTGTCTATATAAGACCTTACAGCTCAGAGTGCATGTCAGAGCAAATGAGAATCATGAGGTCAAAGGAACTGCCTGAAGAGCTAAGAGACAGAATTGTGGCAAGGCACAGATCTGGCCAAGGTTACAAAAAAATTTCTGCTGCACTTAAGGGTCCTAAGAGCACAGTGGCCTCCATAATCCTTAAATGGAAGACGTTTGGGACGACCAGAACCCTTCCTAGAGCTGGCTGTCTGGCCAAACTGAGCTATCGGGGGAGAAGAGCCTTGGTGAGAGAGGTAAAGAAGAATCCAAAGATCACTGTGGCTGAGCTCCAGAGATGCAGTTGGGAGATGGGAGAAAGTTGTAGAAAGTGAACCATCACTGCAGCCCTCCACCAGTCGGGGTTTTATGGCAGATTGGCCCGATGGAAGCCTCTCCTCAGTGCAAGACACATGAAAGCCCGCATGGAGTTTGCTAAAAAACACCTGAAGGACTCCAAGATGGTGAGAAATAAGATTATCTGGTCTGATAGAGACCAAGATAGAACTTTTTGGCCTTAATTCTAAGCAGTATGTGGGGAGAAAACCAGGCACTGCTCATCACCTGTCCAATACAGTGCCAACAGTGAAGCATGGTGGCGGCAGCATGCTATGGGGGTGTTTTTCAGCTGCAGGGACAGGACGACTAGTTGCAATCGAGGGAAAGATGAATGCGGCCAAGTACAGGGATATCCTGGACGAAAACCTTCTCCAGAGTGCTCAGGACCTCAGACTGGGCTGAAGGTTTACCTTCCAACAAGACAATGACCCTAAGCACACAGCTAAAATAACAAAGGAGTGGCTTCACAACAACTCCGTGACTGTTCTGGAATGGCCCAGCCAGAGCCCCGACTTAAACCCAATTGAGCATCTCTGGAGAGACTTAAAAATGGCTGTCCACCAACGTTTACCATCCAACCTGACAGAACTGGAGAGGATCTGGAAGGAGGAATGGCAGAGAATCCCCAAATCCAGGTGTGAAACACTTGTTGCATCTTTCCCAAAAAGACTCATGGCTGTATTAGATCAAAAGGGGGCTTCTACTAAATACTGAGCAAAGAGTCTGAATACTTAGGACCATGTGATATTTCAGTTTTTCTTTTTTAACTACTTCCATACAGGGCATTTTCACCCCCCTCCTGCCCAAGCCAATTTTCAGCTTTCAGCGCTGTCGCACTTTGAATAACAATTGCGCAGTCATACTACACTGTACCCAAATTAAATTTTTATCATTTTTTCCCCACTAATAGAGCTTTCTTTTGGTGGTATTTGATCACCCCTGCGTTTTTTATTTCTTGTGCTATAAACAAAACAAGAGTGACAAGTTTGAAAAAACACAATATTTTTTACTTTTTGCTATAAGTATCCAAATGTTTTTGTTTTTTTAAACAAATTTTTTCCTCATTTTAGGCCGATAAGTATTCTTCTACATATTTTTGGTAAAAATATCGCAATAAGCGTATATTTATTGGTTTGCGCAAAAGTTATAGCGTCTACAAAATAAGGGGATAGATTTATAGCATTTTTATTATTATTTTTTTTTTTTACTAGTAATGGCAGCGATCTGCGATTTTTATCGTGACTGCGATATTGCGGCGGACACATCGGACAATTTTGACACATTTTAGGGACCATTCACATTTATACAGCGATCCGTGCTATAAAAATGCATTGATTACTGTATAAACGTGACTGGCAATGAAGGGGTTAATCAGGAGGGGGCGCTGTAGGGGTTAATGTGTTGCTAGGGAGTGATTCTAACTGTGGGGGGAGGGGATTCACAAGGGGAGGAGACCGATCGGTGTTCCTCTGTACAAGGAACACACCATCGGTCTCCTCCCATCTGACAGGACGTGGATCTGTGTGTTTACACACACAGATCCACGGTCCTGCTCGGTTACCGGGCAATCGCGGGTGCCCGGCGGACATCACGGCCACCGGGCACGCGCACCGGGACCCGAGCGATGCGGCTGCCTGGAAGGCTGCGCCGTCATATGACGGCGGCCCAGAAAAACAGCTGCACCATCCCGCCGTCATATGACGGCGGGCGGGCAGCAAGTGGTTAATAAATCTGCAAAAATGTCAACAATTCTGTGTTTTTCTGTCAATATGGGGTGCTGTGTGTACATTTTACAACCAAAATTCATGCATCAAGAAATCAAGATCCCCAGAAAATTATACATCATTATGTCATCTATATTAGCCCTCTCATATGTACTGCTGATCCCTTACTCATCTCGATTGTATTAACTCATGGGAGCGAGTGGGAGGCGGACAGTAATCATATGGTACTTGTCATCCTCGACTTATGAAGGGGTTACCTACAAACCATAAATGGTATGTATGAAGACAGTATTTCCTAGGGTCCAGAAACCTCCGATCACTGGTTCCTTAATGCCATACCCTTAAATCAAAATAAAAAATTAAATCAAGAAAAGAGGAGAATTGGAAAAAAGTGGGTAGAAAAAGAGAGAGCAAGGGAGGGGGGGGGGGGGGGGTAATTGTCCAGCCATTGCATTATGTATTTCGTATATGGAACATTATTCTCTGTTCATGCGTCCTTACTAGCCATAATCTCAGCATATGGTGATGACAATTTAAAGACGAACCAACAGGACCATATCTTAGATATAAAGTTTACTACCTTGGATTTTTTCGATCCAATATAAAATGGTGGACCAATAAGGTCTGATGAAGGGGCAAGTCCACCAAATGTGGGCATGCATTCCCGTATACCCACAACCCCGCCAGCAAAGGTCTGAAATGGTTGGAAAAAACGTATGAAGTGTAGCTGGTGTGTAGTGCCACCTTGTTAGCATTTTATAGTTTACCTCTGCTGTCTTAGAGGATATTGAAGAAACGTGAGATAGGCGAAGTATCACAGAGCGTTGTAAGTCCGAGAGCGGTTTCTGGAGATCCTGTTCCCACTTAGTTAGAAAAGATGAGTGAGTTGTTGATGACATTGATATCAAAGCTTGATAAATGTTAGATAGAGGTTTATCTGGGGGAAGATCTCCCGCTAGCAAGCATTCCACAGGATTCATATCTTCTTCTGACCTTAACGGTTGAGGTAACGATTTTATGAATTGTGAAAGTTGATGGTATTGCCATTGATATATGAAGGGTATCGGAGTAGTTGGTATAAGGTCAGATATAGGCAAAATATCTTTGTTTTTCACAACTTTGCCGAGAAGGACAGATGTATCTGAAATCCAATTACCGTATTTTGAATCCATGTTCCCTGGAGGAAAGTAGTCATGCCCCGTAAGTTGCATGAGCGGTGAGTTATAAGGCCATTTCTGTGTGTGACATAGAGAGTCCCAGGATGCTAAAGATGATTTGGTTAGTGGGGAGGTATAGTGTGCTAATTTGCAAAACTTATTGGGTATCCATATGAGTATATCATATGAGGATATCCATATGAGGGGAAAAAGGTCCACCCCACTCAGATCTATCTCCAACTGTACCCATAGCTTGGATGACTTGTTATATTTCCAGTCCGAAATCCTACTGAGGATTGTGGCAATACCGCCTTCCATCTTGGGTCTGATTAAACATCTGTGAGCAATACATGGTTTTCTGCGATTCCATATATATTTACCCCTAACGGATTGTATTATCTTAAAAAACCCAACAGGAACCTTATAAGGGATCATTTGAAATAGAAAGAGCAGCCTGGATAATATGTTCATTTTCACAATATTATTTTTTTCTAGCCATGAATGTGCCAACTGTGTCCATTTTTGCAGATCTGATCTAATGGCATTCAGCAGGGGGATATAATTTTTACGGAAAAGAGAGGCCGGGTCTGGAGTCAGGTATATTCCTAAATATTTCATAGCTAATGGTTGCAAGTGGAATGGAAAGGAGGCTTGTAGTCTAGTCGCTGTTGTATGAGGAATTGAAATATTCAGGATTTCCGATTTAGACATATTAATTTTGAAGTTACTAAATTGAGTGAAAGCTAACATGAGATTGGGTAAGGTTACAAGAGGTTGTTGGATATAAAAGAGGACGTCGTCTGCGTATGCCGCGTATTTATGTTCTAGTCAATTCCCACTGTAATCCCGTGGATATTGGGGTATGTGGCGTATTGTTTGCTAGGAAGGGTTCTAAGGGAAAGGGCAAAAAGGATGGGGGAAAGGGGGGCACCCCTGATGGGTACCATTATAGAGAGAGAAAGGATCGCTTATGTACCATTAATTCTTAATTGGGCTGAAGGTGTTTGATATAAAGCTGAGATCTTTGCCAACATGTTCGGGCCTAAGCCGAAATGACGATAATGTGGCCATGAGGTACTCCCAGTCCACCCTATCAAAACGCTTTCTCAGCATCTATAGATAAAAGAAGGGTGGGCTTGGGAGCAGCCACAGACATAGGTTATCAGGGAGAGTGTTCTAAGCATATTGTCACTTGCCTCCCTCCCTGGGATAAAACCCAGTTTGATCTCTAGAAACCCACTGCGGAGCCAGGGGTAGGAGTCTAACAGCGAGCTCTTTGGCATATAACTTAGCATCCAAATTCAAACAGCGATATTGGACGATAGCTACCACACAAACTAGGATCCTTCCCCGGGTTTGGGGATTATTGTGATGTGAGCATGGAGAGTTTCCGATCTGAAACCTCCACTATTAGGCGCTGAGTTAGCATATGCTGTCAAATGTGGAAGCAAAGCATCTGCAAAAGTGCGGTAATAGGCCACCGTAAAACCCCATCGGGTCCCGGTGCATTTACCATTAGCCATTGATTTAAGTGCCCCCCTAAGCTCCGCAGTGGTGAAGATCATCTTCCAGTGCCTCTAAAAGAGAAGACGGGAGTCTTGGCAGATTAGCTCCTGATAAATATTCCCCAATTTGTGATTTCCTAGTGATATCATCGGATTTTGCATTGCTAATCTGATATAACTGTTGATAAAAGGAGCGAAATTCCTTAGCGATATCCCCTGGTTTTAATCTAAGGCCGTTTTAATCTTGGCAATAAAAGAAGCTGATTTCTTTTGTTGTAAAGATCGGGCTAAGATACGACTCGGTTTATTTCCCCCATTCGTAGAGCTGTTGAGCAACAAATCCTACGACGGGATGTATTCTCAGAGTGGAAAAGAGCTTTCAATTCCTCTCTCTTTTTAGTGAGTGAGTGTAAAATCAATTTAAAGTTAGTTCATTTGTGGGTTTTTTCAAGGATGCCTATCTCTTTTATTAATGTAGATTGTAAGTGTGTTCTCTCCCTCTTCTTCCTTGCACCCAATTCAATAAGCTTTCCCCTGATGAGGGCCTTATGGGCCCCTCCCAAAGAGTCCCCGGTGATATGTAAGGGGAAATATTATCCCTGAAGTAGAGGGGGAGACTCTTCTCAAGTTCTTTTACATCTATTTCATCAGTTAGAAGTGACTCGTTCAATTTCCCAGTTTGTAGATTTCAATGGGGTATGGATGGAGAATGAAGCAACATACTAATTTCTGGAGAATGATCAGATATGTCGAAACTTCTATACTGGATCGTATCAAAAGGTCCCAGATAATGATGTTGGATATAAAAATAGTCTATCCTTGATTGGGATTCCATATATATGTGAATAATGGGTGTAGTCTTTTGCGTCCTGGATGCATTATCCTCCATACCATCCATGAGTTGAGTGTTATGCAATATTTTATGAATATATACCAGGCGTCTATGTGGAATGCATGATTTTCCCCTGAGAGGTGTCTAAAAATTGGTTCTAGGGAATGTTTAGATCCCCCACCTAGGATAATACATCCTTGCGCAAAATCAGCAATTGCTTTTAATTCTCCCAACTTTTTCACACTGAAGGAAGGTACATGTGATTTGCTGCTTCAATATAGTGCCAACAATTTAAGCACCTCTTTACATATACAGTATCTCACAAAAGTGAGTACACCCCCTCACATTTTTGTAAATATTTTATTATATCTTTTCATGTGACAACCCTGAAAAATGACACTTTGCTACAATGTAAAGTAGTGAGTGTACAGCTTTGTATAAACAGTGTAAATTTGCTGTCCCCCTCAAAATAAACTCAACACACAGCCATTCATGTCTAAACCTCTGGCAACCAAAAAGTGAGTACACCCCTAAGTGAAAATGTCCAAAATTGGGGACCAAAAGTGTCAATATTTTGTGTGGCCACCATTATTTTCCAGCACTGCCTTAACCCTCTTGGGAATGTGAGTTTACCAGAGCTTCACAGGTTGCCCACTGGAGTCCTCTTCCACTCCTCCATGGACGACATCACAGAGCTGGTGAACCTTGCGCTTCGACACCTTCCATTTGATGATGCCCCACAGAGCTCAATAGGGGTTTAGGTCTGGAGACATGCTTGTCTAGTCCATCACTTTTACCCTCAGCTTCTTTAGCAAGGCAGTGGTCATCTTGAGGTGTGTTTGGGGTTGTTATCATGTTGGAACACTGTCCTGCGGCCCCAGTCTGCGAAGGGAGGGGATCATGCTCTGCTTCAGTGTGTCACAGTGCATGTTGGCATTCATGGTTCCCTCGATGAACTGTAGCTCCTCAGTGCCGGCAGCACTCATGCAGCCCCCAGATCATGACACTTCCCACCACCCATGCTTGACTGTAGGCAAAGACACACTTGTCTTTGTAACTCCCTCACCAGGGTTGCCGTCACACACACGCTTGACCACCATCTGAACCCAATAAGTTTATCTTGGTCTCATCAGACCACAGGACATTGGTTCCAGTAATCCATGTCCTTAGTCCTGCTTGTCTTCAGCAAACTGTTTGCAGGCTTTCCCTGAGCATCATCTTTTGAAGAGGCTTCCTTCTGGTACGACAGCCATGTAGACCAATTTGATGCAGTGTGCAGCGTATGGTCTGAGCACTTGACAGGCTGACCCCCCCACCCCCTTTAACCTCTGCAGCAATGCTGTCAGAAACTCATACGTCTATTTTCTCAAAGAAAAAACCTCCTGGATATGATGCTGACCACGTGCACTCAACTTCTTTGGTCGACCATGGCGAAGCCTGTTCTTGAGTGGAACCCTGGCCTGTTAAAACCGCTGTATGGCCTTGGCCACTGTGCTGCAGCTCAGTTTTAGAGTCGTGGCAATCTTTTTATAGCCTAGGCCATCTTTATGTAGGGCAACAATTCTTTTTTTTAAATCCTCAGAGTTCTTTGCCATGAGGTGCCATGTTAAACTTACAGTGACCAGTATGAGAGAGTGTGGGAGCCATAAACACCAAATTTAATACACCTGCTCCCCCATTAATACCTGAGACCTTGTAACACTAAACGAGTTCATGTGACACCGGGGAGGGGAAAATGGCTAATTGGGTCCAATTTGGACATTTTCACTTAGGAGTGTACTTCCTCTTTTGTTGCCAGCGGCTTTAGACATTAATGGCTGTGTGTTGAGTTATTTTGAGGGGACAGCAAATTTACCACATTTATACAAGCCGTACACTTCACTACTTTACATTCCTAGCAAAGTGTCATTTCTTCAGGGTTGTCACATGAAAATATATAATAAAATATTTACAAAAATTTGAGAGGTGTACTCACTTTTGTGAGATACTGTATATTGTAATTCACATCAGTCACTGTCCTCCAGGAGCTTACAATCTAAGGTATTTTTTCAGGTCTGGTTAGGTCTATTCCCTAAATCTGGAGTCGATTGCTCTAACTGCCTCCTGGAAGAAGCTTTCAAAATTAGAGTAGGAGGGTTAGCCACTGGGTTTATGAATATTTATCTGACCCTCAGCCAATCCCCTGGAAAGGGGCACCCCAGAAGGTGGCTGGGGAAAAAGAAGAGTTTTGCAGGAAAAGTTGGTTGGAAAACAGTTGTCCCTGGACATTGTGAGTAGGACCCTCTTGCCTGTAGCTTGAGGTTTGCCTGTGCCTTGACGGTTAGACACCAAGGGTAGCCACAAGGAATGTGATTTTTTTTTACAGAATCTCAGATGGACTTGGCTGCCCTTCTACCCTCCAGCCAACACTCAAGGCTGCTAATGGATGACTTTACTTAAGAATCAGTCGGCTTTGTATTTGTCCCCCTGTACCCTGTTTGCATTTTTTGAGTATCCTGCACCTTTCTCCTGTTCAATTATTCCAATAAAGCTACAAAAACACATACCTTAGACTGATCCTGTGTTTGTTGGTGTACTTTTGAACTGGTACCTTGGCCTGGAAGCCTCTGAAACAAGTAAAGGAAACCTGGGTTAATTCCAGTGGCCCCTTCAGGGGTGATCGTTACAACTGGCTAGTGACACCACAGTCTGATAGCAATGTCAATTGGCCTAACTGTGAAGACATAAGCCATGGGGCAGATGTATTCTAAGAAAATAGAAGTAAAGCCTTTACCATTTAGGTTGGTGAAACTTGACCAGCGGAAAAAACAGTTTAGCAAAAGTGCTAACAGGCCAAGAAGCCAAAGACATTTTCTGGTGCACAGGTAGATGTGCTGAGTCCAGTCACAACTCCTGCTGCTGTGCTGAAGACCCTTTTGCAGTAGGGCAAGGCATCATAGTGCATATTGGACCTGCTCCAGCCAGCCTTTGGGTCCTTGGGGTATTAGTGTCTGCTCTGAAGTCTACATAATCATTGCCCATCAGATTTTGGGGCCTCCTATGACAGATGCTTAGATACTGGGGCCTAGAAAAGTTATGCAATGGCTGAAAGGTTCCCTGCAAATCCAGTACACCTTCCTCTTTCTCTCCACCTCACCTTCTCCTCTTTCTTGCTCTCTTGCTGATTCTGCATCTTAGGGGTGGAACCAGTTTGCAGAGAGAGCTTGCTACTACCTCATTTCCTGCTGCTTGCTCCCATGGATACATAGAAATATGATGGCAGAACAATTAAGTAGTCCATATAGTCTAACCCTTTTTCATTTTTTTTTTTTTCATTTTTTTTTTATTGACTCACTACCTCTGCTGAAAGTCTTTTCCAAGTATCCAGTGCTCTTTTGTTAAAATAATACTTTCTAAGGTTAGTTTTGAACAGTTCTTCTGCTAATTTAGGGTCATGTTCACATGAAAACTTCAGCAGAGGGTGGATATAAGCAGGGCCGTTTTTAAGGCAGGGCAAAAGGGGCAGCTGCCCTGGACCCTGTCAGTGTTGTGGGGCCCAAAGCAGCTGTCTCATACTTGCCAACTATCCTGGTTTGATTTCCCTCGTCCCTTGAGGTTTTAATCCTGTGCTGTGTCCCAATATCTCAGTGTGAAATGCTGTTACTAATGCTGCCCAGCTCTGCCCTATTGTTGTGTAAAGATGACTCACCTGCAGACCCTGTGTTTACATGTAAATTACCGTCATTCATATGTAAATAGCGGCAATATTCATATGTAAATAGGGGCGGCCAGCAGCATTGATATGTATATCATGCCCCCCTGAGGTCATATCCACAGTAATCTCTAGCAACCAATCAACAAGCAGAAATCATGTGCTGTAACCTCTAGCAACCAATCAGTGAGCCGTAATGTGTGCTGTAACCTCTAGCAACCAGTCAGTGAGCAGTAATGATACACTGTAACCTCTGACAACCAATCACAATAGCTGCCTGATCTGATTCAGTAGACTGATTTTGAGTCTAGCTGCTATTTATTGTATGTCTTAGAGCAGGTGGAGAGCAAAACTGCATGGGGGGGGCAAGAAAAGTTTTGCCCAGGGTCCAATCAATATTAAAGACGGCCCTGGATATAAGATGTCCCAGAAGGAAGACTAAGGGAATGTTGTCAATTATCCCTGTTTCCTCATCTCTAACCATCCTTGTATCCTCCTCGAAGGGTAAAAAAATTAAGCAGGTATCCTATATTTACATGGGTAGTTGTTACAGCTATCTAATGCTGGTACAACCTCAGCAGGATGTGCAACACAGAATTCCAGTGCCCAGGGTTGCTGCATATTAAACTGTTGGAGGATACCTATTAAAGAAAGAAAACTGTTGGAGGCAGCTGGTTTTGTTGTTGCAGTTCCACCAGGTGATCTCTGGATGGGTAGGTGCAGTATATACAGTCAGGTCCATAAATATTGGGACATCGACACCATTCTAAACTTTTTGGCTCTATACACCACCGCAATGGATTTGAAATGAAACGAACAAGATGTGCTTTAACTGCAGACTTTCAGCTTTAATTTGAGGGTATTTACATCCGGTGTAGGAATTACAACAGTTTGTATATGCGCCTCCCACTTTTTAAGGGACCAAAAGTAATGGGACAATTGGCTGCCCAGCTGTTCCATGGCCAGGTGTGTGTTATTCCCTCATTATCCCATTTACAAGGAGCAGATAAAAGATCCAGAGTTCATTTCAAGTGTGCTATTTGCATTTGGAATCTGTTGCTGTCAACTCTCAATATGAGATCCATAGAGCTGTCACTATCAGTGAAGCAAGCCATCATTAGGCTGAAAAAACAAAACAAACCCATCAGAGAGATAGCAAAAACATTAGGTGTGGCCAAATCAACTGTTTGGAACATCCTTAAAAAGAAAGAACACACCGGTGAGCTCAGCAACACCAAAAGACCCAGAAGACCACAGAAAACAACTGTGGTGGATGACCAAAGAATTCTTTACCTGGTGAGGAAAACACCCTTCAACAGTTGGCCAGATCAAGAACACTCTCCAGGAGGTAGGTGTATGTGTGTCAAAGTCAATAATCAAGAGAAGACTTCACCAGAGTGAATACAGAGGGGTCACCACAAGATGTAAACCACTGGTGGGCCTCAAAAACAGGAAGGCCAGATTAGAGTTTGCCGAACAACATCTAAAAAAGCCTTCACGGTTCTGGAACAAAATCCTATGGACAGATGAAACCAAGATCAACTTGTACCAGAGTGATGGGAAGAGAAGAGTATGGAGAAGGAAAGGAACTGCTCATGATCCAAAGCATACCACCTCATCAGTGAAGCATGGTGGTGGTAGTGTCATGGTGTGGGCATGTATGGCTACCAATAGAACTGGTTCTCTTGTATTTATTGATGATGTGACTGCTGACAAAAGCAGCAGGATGAATTCTGAAGTGTTTTGGACAATATTATCTGCTCATATTCAGCAAAATGCTTCAGAATTCATTGGACGGCGCTTCACAGTGCAGATGGACAATGACCCGAAGCATACTGCAAAAGCAACCAAAGAGTTTTTTAAGGGAAAGAAGTGGAATGTTATGCAATGGCCAAGTCAATCATCTGACCTGAATCCGATTGCGCATGCATTTCACTTGCTGAAGACAAAACTGAAGGGAAAATGCCCCAAGAACAAGCAGGAACTGAAGACAGTTGCAGTAGAGGCCTGGCAGAGCATCACTAGGGTTGAAACCCAGCGTCTGGTAATGTCTATGCGTTCCAGACTTCAGGCTGTAATTGACTGCAAAGGATTTACAACCAAGTATTAAAAAGTGAAAGTTTGATGGATGATTGTTAATCTGTCCCATTACTTTTGGTCCCTTAAAAAGTGGGAGGCACATATACAAACTGTTGTAATTCCTACACCGTTCACCTGATTTGGATGTAAATACCCTCAAATTTAAGCTGAAAGCCTGCACTTAAAGCACATCTTGTTTGTTTCATTTTAAATCCATTGTCGTGGTGCATAGAGCCAAAAAGATTAGAATTGTGTTGATGTCCCAATATTTATGGACCTGACTGTATGTCTGCACACCTTTCTGGACTGATGTAGCAGGTGGATTTTTCTTTGGGATGAATAAATTGAGCACTTGAGCCAGGGAAGCCATGTGTTTGATCTTCATCGGGTGAAGGGCAACCAGTCTGGCTGCAGGTGGTGTGGATGGCTTGGAGAGCTGCCAGTAGCTTTGGTCTAGTGTTGCTCCTTTCCCCTATGCAGACGAACTGGAGAAGTTAATTTGGCTTTAGATGTGGCATAGATCCTAGGGTGCTCAGAAGGGCTTGGTGGAGATGATACAGAGGGGGTGTCACTGGAGAAGGACTCACAGCATGAGGACAACAATGAAGAGGAGTTAGAGCTGGAAGCCTATCACAACAAATGTAATGGCATCACAAAGTCCAGTGGTGTACTCCTTGCTACATCCTTCCCAACCACAACGGGTTCACCTAATGAATAATATATAACATCTCTGCCCATGATTGCTTAACTAGGTGTTGGTGGTCATGTGTTCTCTGACAGTGTGTACATGATCACAACTAACACACGCTGCTCATTCCAAACAAATGGAAGCAAGGAGGAAAAGAAGAAGTTCAGGACCTCACAGACAACAATGCAAGGAGGCATCGGTACTGATATTGAGCCTTTGCGCGTGTACTTGTACTCACACAAATGCTTCCGATGCCTAATCTAAAACCTGGGAGAGGCGGCGTTGCTGTGTACATCCGCAAGTCAGTGGGCGGAGTCAGCGGGTGAAGAGGGCGGAGCAGAGAGCGAGTCCTCAACAGCAGTGGAACTAGGTAAGCTGGCAGGGGTGCAGGGCACAGCCGCATTTTCCATCAGGATCGGTGACCGTAGCCGTCACATTCGGTAACAGAAGTGATGTTCCGTGTCTCTGTCAGCTGTTGAACATCCCGTCGCCCATCTTGGTACACCTGCACTTGGCTGAAGTAAGCCAGCAGCGGACATCTTGTTACACCCAGCCTATATAGTTCGGGCTGGGTGTAACAAGATGTCTGCTGCTACCTACTGCGGCTGAGTGCAAGGTAAGTACTATGATAAGTACTCAATATACACATGCTCCTGGATGTAGTCCTGAAGAAGCGGACAACCAACGAAATGCGTTAGGACAAAGTGCTTTGTTTCAATATTTTAATTTTCAACTTTTCGATTAATTGTAGTACGTTTAATTTGTGTAATAATACAAAATTGTGAATTTTATATGTTTGAATATCTACTTGGTGGTCATCTTTGAGCCCCCCTTTTTTAGATTTAATTTTTAACTGCCTTTAAAGTGGTTGTAAACCCTTTAACAAAAAAATAAAATAAATAAAACCTGCAAGACAAGGGCATAATGAGCTAAGCATAGCATACTAGCTCATTCTGAATTACATACCTTAGATCGAAGCCCCGCAGCGGTCCTCGTACACCGCTCCGGCCGGTCACTTCCGGGTATCGCGGGCTCCGGCGCTGTGAATTGGCCAGAGCCACGATGACGTCACTCCCGCGCATGCAAACGGGAGCCGCCGGTGGCGGCATATTAACCAAAGCAACAGCACGGACGTGTCATTGCTTCAGTGCGCATGTGCCGATGAGGTCGGCACATGCAGATACAGGGGATATCTCCTAAAGCGTGCAGGTTTAGGAGATATCCAGGGTAGCTACAGGTAAGCCTAATTATTGGCTTACCTGTAGTAAAAAGTGGTTGTAAAGGGTTTACAACCACTTTAAATGTGCTTTGACAGCTAAAACACCACAATAAAGTCATTCTCTGCTTTTAACCTCTATGTTATCTTTTTTTTTATTGCATTAACATCATGACATCATTAGAAAAGCAAATGACAAAATGAAGGTTTACTATTAACGTTTTATTTCTACATTCTAGAATGTAAAACAAAATAACCATTTTTCCCAGTGTCTCTTTGGTTTATGAAAAGACAATATCGTATTATTTACATAAAGATTGCAAAGGTATAAATAATGGTACAATATATTTGCTTTGTTTAAAAGAAATATACATCTTTTTAGGCTCTCAGATATATATAACCATGTGTTTGGTGGGGTCTATTAAGCAAGATGGAATATGAACTGGTCCAACATACAGTATAGTTAAGGGAGGGAGAAAGAACTGAGGTGATGGTACCAGACACTTCTAGGTCCTGGGATCTCAAGTCTGACGCCATATCAAAATTGCTCATATATTTTCCTTTAACACATTAGGGCAGCCTTTCTTAAGATTTTTAATTTTCCAGGCTAGTCCCCTACTAATGATTACTATGTCAAAAGTTCACAGTACATTAGTGTAATGGTCATTTAGAAGAATGCTCCTTACATTTGTGGTCATTGGCAAGAACCCCCAAGATATCTAAAAAGATCATTGGTGTCAGTGGTTACTCATCTGAGAAGCAAAAGTTGCTCACTGTCCAAGGAAGTCCTTGCAGCTTCTGGAGGAACCCTAGTTAAGAAAGGCTGCATAAGGGTATCCACCAACCTGTATGGTTTATTGGACAGATGAAGCCTATCTTTTCACAAATCATATTGTAAACCAGGGTTTCTTAACCAGGGTTCCTCCAGAGATTGCTAGGGGTTCCTTGAGCTATGAGCAAATTCTGCTTTTCAGATAAGTTCCCACTGACACCATTGAACTTTTTAGCTATCTGTAAGGAGAATAATTCTGCCCAATGTCCACAAGTGTAAGGAGCATTCTTCCCACCTACCATCACACTAATGTATCATGAGTTGTATATGCAGTAATTTTAAGCAGGGGTTCCCTGAGAGTCGAATGTTATTTTTAAGGGTTCCTCTGTGCTAAAATGGTTGAAAAAAGGCTGCTGTAAACTATAAAAGACATCTGGGGTCTATTTAAAAAAAGGTTTTTTGCACAGCCTCCACAAATAATTTCACGTAATTTGCCTAATTAGTTATTTCCTATGATCATCAGCTCTATCTAGTGGCCATAATGCTGTATTTTCCTGAAATAGCTCAATCAGGAAAATACAGCATTGTGGCCAGTAGATGGAGCTGACAATCATAGGAAATAACTAATTAGGAAAATGACAGCAGCGGCTGGTCAAATGATTGAGACATTTGCACAGAAACGTTTTTTATACATAGACCCCCCCTCAATGCTGGAGGCTGCTCTGTGCTGGACTTTTACATCAGCAATGGGAGCAGGAACAAGTACGCAAGTAATAATGACACCATGGGATTCTTAAGACCTAGGATTTTTCTTTATGTAAATGACAGGATTTGCTCTTTGGAGAGGAAGCAATCCCAACAGGCAGCATATGAAAAAAGATGATTCAGATGATTATACTTTGGTCATTCCCTCCTTCTTTAAGGTGACATTTCATGTCATTTAGACCCCCTAAGATCATATATAGATATATATATATAGATCTATATATATATATCTATATATATAGATATATATATATATTCTTCTATATATCTATATATATAGATCTATATATATTCTATATATATATATAGATCTATATATATAGATCTATATATATATATATATAGATCTATATATATAGATCTATATATATATATAAAATATAAGCATAGTATTTAAACCCTGAGAAATAAAAGCAAGTTCCCCACTATATGTACATGGAAGGGTTGTGGCAAATGTTCAAGTAAGATTTGGCAAAACAGGTTTCTCAGTCATTTTAGTAAGGAAGTTCATAGAAACCAATGACAGACCAATGACAGAATAGTGAACTAGCAGAAGGAATCAATGCAGATTATATCTTGTAGAAGACCTTGTACAACCCCTTTATTGTCATTGTGGCTTTATAAACTGTGCAAGCAGTCCTTATAGGAGGCACATGTGGCTGGTAAACGTTATCTTCACAAGTATCAGGTAGCGGTGACGATATACACTTTATGGCTTTACTGCATCTTCAAACCATTTCTGAACGATCGCTTTGTTTTCATTAACCCATCTGATGTTTGCCTTGGTCTTCTCTATTGATTGCTCCAGAGCTCGTGTGGCTGTGCCAAATCCAATTACTTCATTATCCTTTTTAAACTGTTCAAGCTGGTGAGAAAGGTAAATGATTGCCATGATCGAGCAAATAACAACATTCTAAATGGATTCTTACACATCTATGTATTTATGACATGTATTGTACATGGTAATATTTTTAATTTAATAAAAGTTACCTTTAGGTGCCATTCACACGGGCGTACCTGTCCATACACCCGTGCAATCTTTGTCCGCAAGGGATGCATGCATTCCA
Source organism: Aquarana catesbeiana (assembly GCF_042186555.1). Taxonomy (NCBI): domain Eukaryota; kingdom Metazoa; phylum Chordata; class Amphibia; order Anura; family Ranidae; genus Aquarana; species Aquarana catesbeiana. The sequence goes on along the minus strand of NC_133326.1, from coordinate 47,655,340 downwards.
TGCATCAGTGTGCAGGTAATCCCATGCGTGTCTATTTGTAAACAGTGGCTGTATTGATACAGCCGCTGGTCCCAATGTGACAGCCATGGAGGTGCAACGTCGGACCCGACGTCACGTGTGATGAAATGCATAAGGCGGAGCGACCTTCTGACGTGATTGCGTGTTCACATTCCCAGAAGTGCGGGTGGTCGGCCTTATGTTTGGCCAGCTGGGATTATTTTATAGCGCTATATATGATACATCGATGTAAGGGTAATTTCAATAAATTTGCTAGTAAGGTTTTACACAATTTGGAGCATTTTCTTTTATGTCCTGGGGATGAACCAATTGGGATGATGCTGAGATGACCATTATTGTTCAACCATCTGCCTCTGAGGGGATCTTTAAGACACCTTTCACACTGGGGCTGAGGCTGCATTAGCGCTAAAGCACCGCTCGTTTTAGTGGTGCTTTAACGCTGTTTAAGCGGCGCTTTTCGGCCGCTAGCGGGGCGTTTCCGAAACGCTTTTCAGGAGCTTTGGAAACGTTGCCCATTAATTTCAAAGGTCAGGGCCTTTTGGGAGCGCTGTATACAGCTCTCCCAAACCGCCCCAAAGATGCTGCTTGCAGAACTTTTCCTAACTGGCTGTTCGATCACATGCTCTGCTGCCCTTTCTTTAATTAGAGGGTCTTCCATAAGAGGTTGTGGTGTTACAGTTTGCATTCCTTTAAGAGGTGATGGATGTTAATTATATGCACAATTTTCTATGAACATTTAGGAAGAGGATTAGTTTTCCAGTTCTACAATTTCCTATCTGCACATGGACTTTTCTTTGTTTGGGATCTGATTTTTACACCCTATTTGGAGAAAATTGCATACGTTTTTGTATTTATTGTTTATGACTGCTATTTTAATCATGTAGTAGCGCAACACTTTTATGCTAAATAGAAGCTGTACTGTCTGTATGATTGGAGAAGGACAATCACCATTCATTCAATCACTCATTCTCCATTCATAGATTGTTTGTTCACTGGAAAATTATGACAGCGAGCATGGGGGGGGGGGGGGGGGGGGGGGATCAGATGACTAAAGATTTCAACTAAAGGGACACACTGTACTGACTGTAAATATCCCTTGTGCCGATTTACAAAAAAAGGCCAGTTTTAAATGTTCATAATCTATTGTAGCACCAATTTCTTCTTATAACCAACTTCTACTTTAGAAAAAAAATACCCACCTGTTGCAGGTCAAAATCAGTGGAGAATCTTCTAGTCACTGCTGTAAGCAGGTTACCAAATGAAGATATGGTGCCTGCAAAGCTAGAGAGAAAAAATAAGAACAAATTATTATTAATATTATTATCATAGAGAATTTATATAGTGTCCAACAGTTTACGCAGCGCTTTACAATACAAGGACAGACAGTACAATTATAATACAAGCTCATTAGAGCTTAGAATCTATCATTTTTTTCTGCTTTACTTGGCAGGTAAAAATACAATGATCCAGAGAGTTATCATTTTGTAAGTCTTATACATTTTAGCTTCCTAGCTACATATCAGGAATGATTATATGATGAAAAGTTTATGGACACCTGACCAACACAGCTGTATTCGATTGTTGGACATCCCATTCCAAAACCACAAACATTTATATGGAGTTGACCTCCCCAATGTGGCTATAATAGCTTCCATTCTTCTGGGGAGGCTTTCCACAGGATTTTGGACTATGTCTATGGAAATGTGTGCCCCCTCAGCCAAAAGAGCATTTGTGAGGTCAGATCAGGGCTTTTTTTCAGGGGGAACTTGGTGGAACTCAGTTCCACCACCTCTGGCTCAGACCCTTTGGTGCCTGCTCACCACAATCACTTGTAAACACAGAAGTCTGGTTTCTGTGTTTACAAGTGACAGCTCCGCACTCTGTATGTAACCCCCATGAACTCTGCACTCTGTATGTAATGCAATCCTGATATTTAATGCCCCTTTAAGACCCTTCTACTTTTTATGAAATATGACCACACCCTCTATTTGATGTGATTTGGAGGGTGTGTGTGGGGGGAGGGGTTTTGGGGGGTCGTGGTTGAGTTCCAGCACCTATTGTTTGAGAAAAAAAGCCCTGGGTCAGATAATGATGTTGAATAAAAAGATCCAGATTGAAATCGGTGTTTCAGTTCATTTCCCAAAACATTAAGTTCCTCCAACCCAAACACGTCCAACCATGTCTTTATGGATCTGACTATGTGGTCCCACGGGCACAGTCATGCTGGACCTTCCCCATAAAGTTGCGTCAAGGTTGGAAAGTTCGCTTGGCTGAACATTCCTTACTTCGACTGGTCGCCACTGGTGCTAGCTGTCAGAATTGTGGCAGGAGATGCCTCTAGCCACAATGCATAGTGTGGATGGAGGAATCTGTTAAAACATCTAATAGTCTATGGTCAGCTACAGTCATTCTGAGCGGTGTTTCACGTCAGAGACACATTTTCCAATGACAGCCGCCTAGCATTCACCTCTATGGCTTAGCTATAAATCTACAGTAGAGTGTAAGACGCTATAAAGTTCTATACCAGCCTTTCTCAAACTTTTAACACAGAGGAACCTTTGAAATAACTTTCCAGTCTCAGGGAACCCCGCTAAAAATTACTATACCTACAACTCATGAGACATTAGTGTGATGGTCAGTGGAAAGAATACTCCTTTCACTTGTGGTCAGATAGCTAAATAGATCACTGGTGTCGGTGGGAACTTACCCAAAAGGCTGAAATGTCTCATTGCTCAAAGAACCTCTAGAAACCTTTGTAGGAACCCTGGTTGAGAGACCCTGCTCTATGCAGTAACATTTGTATCTTTTATGGAATAAATTTCCTTTCTTTTGCTTCTCTTGCTCTTGATCACTTTTAGTAGAGTGACCCAATTCCAACAAGAATGGTAAAACCTCAGCATTATGATGTTCAGTGATTATGGCATGTGCTAAAAAAACTGGATTGTAGACTTACTAATCAACAAATGTCTTCCAGTTGGCTCTGACAAAATCCCAGGCAAGAGTCTGACCAACTACGTTGTTGGCAACATTTGAAACTGTGGAAATAGCGTCCTGTTTCCGAATGTTTCCATCCAGGGAATACTGGAGCAGTCTGTAAAACAACACAGTTGATGTGAATCTCCAGTTTTGTTGAAACAAAAAAAAAAAGAAAAACCCTCTCTAGGTCCAATGTATATACTGTATACATAGCAGGGATTTTATTACACTTAATTACAGAACCTTACCTGCTTTTATCCTGTAGATTTTAAAAGGGAGCCATATGAAAAGTAAATATATATATTATTTATTTATTTATATATATATCTGTCACTAGCTTTAACACAGCAGTTTTTTTGTTTTTATAAGCCCCCACCCCCACCCCACCCCAGTAATATGGTTGCATTACCTATTGACCCTATCATTGCTTTTTCTTTTTTATATGTTATACAGACCATAATGCATGCCCACTGGTATGAATGGGACCTTAAGATAATTGCAAATGAGACAGTCTTTGCATCTGTAAAAGGGATTTAACTTCTGCATATGGAATAGCTTCTTAACAGTATGAGAAAATGTGGCATAGACCTCCTCAGAAGCTAATTCTATCCAGTTCTAATTCTAGCTAATTCTATCCAGTTCTGTAGATTGATGACAAAAATAACTGGGTATTATATGGCTATTAATATGTATTGAAAAATACTGTAGATTGTTGACGCAGGGAATATCTGACTGCCTTAAAGCGATATTAAACCCAGAATCAAAATTGTTATATTTCACAGCTTACCAATCATTAGATGTGGTGCCTGCATTAGTTTTATTTTTTTATTCTTTTCCCCACTGTTTTCACCTGGTGATCTGGCCAGTGACTCAACTCCTGTATTAGAGCGCCCCCACTCTGGATGAAGGAGAACAGGGGCACATTTAGAGCCTGGAGCACCTCTTTAAGTCATACTGTCTGTATCTGAACTGTTGGCTGTGGATGTGCAGGCAAGTGCTTTCTACTTTCTTCACTGCAGCGGGGGAGAGGAAGTCAAGAGAAGCATGGTTCCTCTATGGGTTCCTGGGTCACTGGGGCAGCTATCTGAATGATGGGGTGCCACCCCATGTGACTCTAGCAGCCATCTTGGGTCAGGCAGAGCCTATTTAAGGCGCTGGCTCCCAGGCTTAGCATGCATTTTGTGTGTGGGTAGTGTAAGGACAGGTTGCTCATCTGACAGGTATAGTGATTAGTAGCAGGGAGAGGTTCCAGTCAAGTAGGGAAAGGATAAGGACCCACCATCCTTTTGGAGACCTCCCCATTTCGGCTCAGACCGGCCAGGCTGCATTCAGCCCTCAAGACAGAAGCTGTCGGCACATCTAGACCTGCTCTGCTACACATTGCTACCGTGAGCATTCCCACTGGGTTTGTTGTGAATTACTGGATTCTGCATTAATACAAGTTCTGTTCTCTGCAATCAGACTCTCTGTGTGTTTACTTCTGCCGCATATTGCTGCACCTGCCCACAAATGGGTTAGAGGTCCACCACCTGACCCCACACAGGTTCCCAGTTTCCTAACCTATAGTTTGTGATTGGGCAAGTATAAGTATATAGTATATGAGAAGTATATAAATACATAGTATATGGTACTATTTCATAAGTAAATCTGCAGAGAATTATTATTTTACAAATGAATGAAGGCATGATAGCAACCCATTGGCATTCAGTAGAAGGTTGCTCAGAATATTGCAGTGGAACTCTTACCTGTTAAGGATCCAGGTTTCCTTACTACAGGCCAGGCCTGCTCTCAGTTTGTCTGCTTCCTGTGCATTAGTTGTGTTTTTGAACTGTTCCCATAAAAAGTTCCACTCAGCAATTCCTCCTTTTGCTATTGCATTGCAGTAGATGGTGGTCCTCAGGTTTGGATGAATACTGTGGATACACACACAATTATATTCATCTATAGTAGAACTGCATCATTACTAGATTAATATTCAGATAAAGTCATTGGCATTATACCTTTAGGTGTCATTTACACTTGGACTGGAGGAGCCTAAAAATGTGCGGTTGAGACACATTTTTACTGCCCTCCAACTGCTCCTACTTAACCTGCAAAGGCAGCGGAGGGGGGATTTACTTACATATGCCATGGTCGCAAAACATGTCAGAAATTATAACTGCTTTCAGATTCGGCAGGCAGTCCTGTCAACTGAGTGGGAATGCCCCGCAACCGTATGCAGTATATGTGGTTGCTCTTCAGAGGGCAACATAATTGTAAACAAAGCCTTACTGTAATTTGTCATGACCCGCTTCCTGATTGACTGGGAGGAGAATCAGTGTGACAATAGTAAATATTAATTTGCTATTGTCACACAACTGGGTGTCCTCACCCTTTTTTTAAGCCTATTAGAACCTTTGGCTCTAATCACGTTCTTAAAAAAAAAAAAAGAAAACCCCATTGGAATCCATGTGTCTGGTGCCCGCATGTAGATTAGGGGGCGGACGCCTGGATGGGGGGGGGGGGGGGGGATGCTTGTCTGAAGACTGGCATGTCTCCTGTACTGTACTCTGGAGGCCATGTTGGGGGAGACTTATATCTCTATTCGACACAACTTCTCCCTAGATTTTGTTGGTCATCTTGGACCCAGAGGAGATATATATATATATATGTACCCTGGTGAGGTCACTTGGGGGGCAACAGCAGTGTGAGAGTAGGTAGAGAGAAGAACTTGTCTTGTCAGAGACAGTTAAAAATGAGTTTCAGTCTCCACCAAAAAATTAAAAGTCAGTAGCTACAAATACTGTAGCTTCTGACTTTTATCCACTTCAGCCCCGGACCATTTAGCTGGCCAAAGACCAGAGCACTTTTTGCCATTCGGCACTGCGTTGCTTTAACTGACAATTGCGCGGTCATGCGACGTGGCTCCCAAACAAGATTGACGTCTTTTTTTCCCCACAAATAGAGCTTTCTTTTGGTAGTATTTGATCACCTCTGCGTTTTTTATTTTTTGCACTATAAACAAAAAAAGAGTGACAATTTTGAAAAAAAAGCATTATTTTTTACTTTTTGCTATAATAAATACCCCCCAAAAATATATAAAAAAACATTTTTTTTCCTCAGTTTAGACCGATACGTATTCTTCTACATATTTTTGGTTAAAAAAAATCGCAATAAGTGTTTATTGATTGATTTGCGCAAAAGTAAAAGTGAGCGTTTACAAAATAGGGGATAGTTTTATGGCATTTTTATAAATTTTTTTTTTTTTTTACTGATGGCGATCAGCGATTTTTATTGTGACTGCGACATTATGGCGGACGCATCGGACACTTTTGGCGCTATTTTGGGACCATTCACATTTATACAGCGATCAGTGCAATTAAAAAAATGCACTGATTACTGTGTAAATGTGACTGGCAGTGAAGGGGTAACCAGGAGGGGGCGCTGCAGGGGTTAAGTGTGTCCTAGGGATGTTGGCTTATCACTTCCACAACCGCTATGATGTGCCACCCCCCGCCACCTAGTCACCTATATGCCATCACATAGGGGCTATTGGTTCCCTATGTGATAACAATAAAGTCATGAAAAAAAATAAAAATAAATATATTTTTAAAAAATGTAACTGTTTAAATGGACACATGTGCTAGGTCACCTAGGTAGGAAAATGGTGTTTGCCCTACACATATATCACTGCACACATCAGTATGAGGGCAATAATTTTAATTCTAAAATGATGACCTACTGGGGCGAAATAGAGAGATGTAGATCCAGCAGGCATGGCACCATCACCGCCCACTCAAGCCCCTCCCCTCCATGACATTGACAAAAAGGGGCGGAGCATGGGTGATGCCCCCCCATCCTGAAAAAAGTTCTGCGGATGCCCCTGAAATCCACTGCTGTTCGATCCCTCTGCACCATAGCCACATGCATGCCCTGCCCACGTGCCAGTGGAAATTACTGGCTCGTTATTTGTAAATTTCCTTAAGTTTACATCCGTAAAGTTCCGTAACGTTCACAAAGATTATAATTTAAAAAGAATGATATATTTTAAAACTGCAGGGTATAGAGTAGTAGGCTGTTTATCAAAGGCACCATTTCTTTGTATTTGGTAATACGTACTTATTTACACCACTGACAAGCCATTCATTGAATTGTGTAACTGCTAGTTGTTCACATTCTGTAATTCCATAGGTGCAGGCTGTGTTGACTGCATTAATTTCATTATATCTGTGGAAAAAAATATACAAAAATAGTAAGTCATTGTGCAGATCAATTTCATTGTGAACAGCAATCTGAGAACTTTTGCGCATGCATTAATGCCCCATGTGAGGGCCGTGTGTACCGGCATGGAAATGCACAGGTGTCCCTGCACCCCCGTATAGGCAGTCCTATAGCTGTCAATCGGGATGCAGTAGTTGCACAAACACAGCCACTGCTCCCAATCTGACATCTGTTTGGATGCAGAAGCACGGCCCTTGCATGGGGCCCCATATGAATGAGGCCTGATCACAGTGGCCTCAATATTAGAATTGGTAAATAGAAAAATAAATGTGCTTCCCATAGCTATCATACCCTTGTTTCATTTTTCAGAGTGGAAATTCCACTGTGGCTCCCCTTGAGAAGCTCATTATTCTACGTGTTATTCCCATAGCTTCCAACTTCCTCAGGTGGCATAGAGGGACACCTTTCACACCAATTATGTAGGGACAGAGACGTAACTAGAACCTTCAGGGCCCCGATGCAAGAAACGATAAAGGGCCCCCCTGATTCCCGGCCAGGGTCCTTCCCTCTGAACCCTGTGGCAGAATGTCAGGGACTGGTCGCAATTGCTACCTTTGTGACCCTGGTTGTTTCACCACTGGTGTAAGTAGTTTTTTTTTCATTTCATTTTTTTTAATGTTTTTATTTTATATTTATTTTTTTACAATATATTTTTTTTTTACTATTTTTTTAGGAGCCCTGTTGGGGGGATTTAGTGTGATATCAGGGGTCTAAACAGACCTCTGATGTTTCACCATTGAGACAGCAAAAGGAGATTGAGGACACAGCTCTCAATCTCCTTCTTTACAGCTTCAGCTATACAGAATGAATGGCTAGAAATAGCTCCGTACAGAGCTTTGCATTCATTCGCAAACTGAAACATAGTAAACACAGTTTACTATCATTCAGTTATGAGTGAACAGAGTCAGTGATAGGTACGGATCAGACAAGGTAGGGGCCGGTAAATCGGTAAGTTACACATTTACCAGACCTTCCCTGCTCTCCATCCTGACAGCATCCCTCGCAGCAGCCGCGGGATCAGGAGGGGCCAGAGCAGAGCACAGGGGGGCCGGGAGAGAGGACAGGCTGCTGAATGCCTGCAGGAGGAAGAGGAGGAGAAGAAGCGGGCATTCAGCAGCTGAAGGAGGAAGGGGATTGGTTCCTTTACATGCCACCACCCCTCCTATTCAGGTGTACAGGGGGCCGCAGGGACCAATTGTGACCCCTGAGACCCCTGTAGCTACACCCTCTGCCACACCCCTCAGAGACACGGAGCATGAAGAATGAATGTACCCAAAATAATAACAATATCCATTAATTTAGGGGTTGTATAAGAAGTTTAGGTCAGTCTAACACGGTAGTTACATAGGTGTGTATTTATTAAAAATTCAAAGAGCTATTCATCCATTTTCAAGGTCAATTGTTATTCATTCATAAGGAGTAGAGTGAATCAATCAATCTATTATGGTCAATAGATGAAGCTAACGATCATAGGAAATAAATACTTGTTTACTGTGATCATCAGCTCCATCTTGTGGCCGTAATGTGATATTTTCCTGATTCACTCCATTCTTTGTAAACGAATAACAAGATGAATGTACACTATATTACCAAGCCTGCCTTTACACACACATGAACGTTAATGGCATCCCATTCTTAGCCCGTAGGGTTCAATATTGAGTTGGCCCACCCTTTGCAGCTATAACAGCTTCAACTCTTCTGGGAAGGCTGTACACAAGGTTTAGGAGTGAGTCTATGGGAATATTTGACCATTCTCCCAGAAGCGCATTTGTGAGGTCAGGCACTGATGTGGATGAGAAGGCCTGGCTTGCAGTCTTTGCGCTAACTCATCCCAAAGGTGTTCTATCGGATTGAGGTCAGGCCAGTCAAGTCCCCCCCCCCCCTAACTCACTCATCAATGTCTTTATTGACCTTTTGCTTTGTGCAGTATAACTATAGGCATTTTTTTTTTTGTTTTGGATAGAATGGAGAGGGATTAGACCCCCCTGTCAGGTTTTTACGGCTGTCTGTAATTCTCTTAGGAAAATTCAAGGGAAATCACACCCATAGGACACAAATGGCAGTAAAAAAAACCTGAGAGATGTTATAACCCTCCCTTACTCCATCCAAAATGAAAAAAAAAAAGGATTTGGTTTGAGTTCTACTTTGAGTCACTGACCTCGAGCAAGCATTGAGATAAAGAAGGCTGGCAACTGATTTGCATACTAGTTTTGGATCAGCCGCCATTTTTTATTTACAACAAACAACCAAAAATGGGACAAAAAGTTAAGAATAATCCCCCCCAATAGGCACAGCTTGAAGAAAAAAAAACCTAACGCGGGTTATAACCCTCCCTTGTGCTAACTAAAATGAAAAAAAGCTTTGCCTTTAGTTCTACTTTAAAAGAGAGGTATGGGGATTTTTTTAAAAATCATACTTACCATCTGTTCCCCGCCAGCTCGAAGGCTGAGAACTGAGTGACCAAACACCGCTGATCGCTCGATTCTCAGAGCTCCCTGAGCAGAGAGCTGGCAACTGTCAGTCACCTGCTCTCTGCTCCTCTCCCCCCCTGCTCACTGGAGTGCTTGGCTGTGGAGGGGGGCCGGAACGGCTGGCTCAGGCTCTCTGCGGCTTGCTGAGAGGCTGAGCTGGATGCTGGTCACGCCATGTGGGTTGATCCCAACCATATGGTCGTGATCTTTCCGCAGTCTGGACCGGCCTTGTGATGTCTGTCTGCAGAAAATGGGTCACAGGAGTGCAGAACGATGTGCACTCCTGTGATCTTTAGAAGAAGTAAAGCCAAATGAGCTGAATCTCTCCTTTAAATTTGCTGGAGGTATTGTTTTTCTTTTTTCAGTCAAAATACAGTTTCAGCAAGTACAGAAAATATGTTCTGATTTTATCTAAAAATGTGTCCTTCCTCGTCACTTTCTAGAAACTGGCCTGGAAGCATATAACAACGTATAAACTACTAATTCAATCACCTCCCCATATAGAAGACTAAAAGCAAATAAGTGCATAATGGATTACAGCCATGGCTCCCCCCATAGGTACAGTGGAGTAAGGGTAGCCACCCTAGAACAGGAAGTGTGTTAGTCACTGGATTACCAGATACAAATAAAAAGAGCAAAAGCTAAAAAAAAAAAAAATCCAACCAACATATTTAGGACTAGTATGTTGCAATATATTACTGTTTTGATTTTGGGTTTAGATATGCGTTGAGACTTTCCCATTTGAAGCTTGAGCAATATACAATTCCATATTATAAATGGCATATTAGTGTGATAAGCACCTCTGACTTGTTATGTGGAGTCAGAATATCATGTGCAGAGAATATGTTTTAAAGCATTTAAAGTAGAGAATTGTACTGTGTGTCGAAGGCTACGTCTTCCATGGATTCTTAAAAGCAAGAATGCCCTAGGGACTATTTTCAATAAAACTTATCATTGAGTTACTGATTTGAAAAGTGTGCCGCAGTCTATTGGCCTAAGACTTCTAGTTTAGTAACTGAGTAATTTGCATCTTTTATAGCCTCAGAACCAGACTAAGTATTCATTTATTGCAGGCATTTATACAGTATAACACTGACAATTGACACAGTGCTTTACTTATAGATCATACATTCACACCAGTCCCCACCCTCGAGGAGCTTACAATTTAAGATCACTATCCCACATATACACACATACTAGGGATAGTTTAGACAGGAGCCAATTACCCTACCAGCATGTCTTTGGAGTGTGGGAGGAAACCAACACAAGCACAGGGAGAGCATGCAAACTCCATGCAGAGGATTATGAGCAGAGGACCTCCAATGTTGCAAGGCAGAAGTGCTAACCATTAAGCCACTGATAAATACCCCATTGTACTTACTGATCCATTAGAGTATCTGGCCTTTTGGTCCAGTTATTTGTGTTGCTCTTAAAGTGCTGAAACAATGGCTGAACTTGCTTTACCATGTAGTTCTGTAAAGAAACATTATATTGTTGGTTTATAAATAAATGTTGTGCTCCCCTGCTACCTTATCCATTATATTTATTTTTTAGCCAGTTGACACGTTTATGGGTTCCTACACTAACAAATGTATAAAGCATCCATTCTTAACTAGGGTTCCGTGGAATTCTAGTGTTCCTCCAGGGGTGGCTACGGGTTCCTTGAACTGTGACTAACTGACCTTCCATCCAATGGTGCCCGCATACTTCCAGCTCCAACTCCACTTGGTAGAGCCAGCGGCATGACTGCAAGAGTGTCATTCTGGCCACCCATGTAAGAGGGCATTCTTCCCACTTAGCACCACCAATGTAAGGGGCATTTTCCCAAGGACCACCAATGGACTAACCTTACCTTACCAGGGGATTCCTGAGACCTGAACATTATTTCAAGGGTTGTTCCGGGGTAAAAGGTTCGACAAAGGCTGGTATAAAGTATTAAACCATGCCATGCTGCTAATATTAGGGTTACGATTTTGCATATAGGATATATGTAAGGAGACTATGTTATAAATTTGCATTATAATTGTTATTGATATTGTTTATCAATATTACGGTATGTTTGTATAATGATAAATAAGCATATGGTGAGGATTATTTGGTCAAAATACTGGCACCGCAGCACTGGTTTAATACTTTATTATTATTATTATTATTATTATTCATATATGCTGGGCATATACTATGTATTATTGGCTGGTAGTATAATAATAATAATAATAAATTACATATGACTATATGACTATTTATATATATATATATATATATATATATATATAGATATAGATATATATATAGATATAAATATAGATATATCTATATCTATAGATATATCTATATATATATCTATATCTATAGATATATATATATATATATATCTATAGATATAGCTATAGATAGATATATATAATCTATCTATAGCTATATCTATATATATATATATATAGATATAGATAGATATATAGATATAGATATATATATTAGGCATAATATAATATAAAATTATTATATACAATATAATATAATAATAGTAAAGTAATAATGATAATAAAATAATAATATAATCTGATAATTATGAGGTTTAACTGCATACAAGTTGGGAGGATAGAATGTAGAGGTTTTGGGCCTGGTCTTTTTTCCATAATGCATTTCATGCTGAATAGATGTACATAGCCTACGTTGAAGATACTCACAGAAAAAATGACTCAGTTCTCTTAAATGGAAAATATTTTAAACATTTTTTTTCTTACCATAATTTGGTCATCATCCTTCTTTACAAAGATGAAAAAAATAATATATTTGCATGGAATAAATGAAAGGTACACTAAACCTTCCTGCTAGAAGTAAGGAGAAAAAGGTGCAATAGTTCAGATGGTTTCCTAAAGCCCTCTACACACGGGCCGAATGTCGGGTGAAATCGGCCGGTTCAATAAAAAAACGGACGACATTTGGCCCGTGTGTATGGCCCCGGTTTCTGTCGGAAGAGCATGCAGGAAAACCAGCAGCCAACCGGCTCATGATCAGAGCTCTCAGCCAATGGCAGAGAGCGCTGATCAGAGTGTTCTGGTGGGGGCAGTCCCCCTGTCAGAACACAATAGTTCAGCAGAGGAGATTGCTGTACTAACATCGAATCGTTAGTGCAGGGGCTCCGACTAGGACTGTCAGTTTCTTTTCGTTCAAAAATAAAAATAATAGTGTGTACCAAGCTAAAGTAAGTGTTCATATTAGTAGCTGGCTGGTTACCTTCATTGGTCCATACACCTCGGTACGATCAAACATCTGTACAAAGTAGCTGAGACTGCCCAGGGCTGCCTGCCAAGGCATGTACTCGAACTCCTTGGATAGGAATTTGGTGGTGTCAAGGGCTCTTGTCGTGTTTATATGTTTAGCTCTAAAATACAGTACAACACAATCACACTATGTATATTACATTCAGTAAAAACGGCAAATCTAACAAAAGCATTACATTTATTTTGCATCACACCAATGCTGTCAGACTGGGGTGTCAGGGTCCCACCAGGGGCAGTAAAAGTGAAGATCCTTCAACAATTAAAGTGATATTAAACCCTCAGTTTTGTTTTAGAACTTTCAGCAACTGATTTAATCACTTACTGGGTATGCATTTTCTTTATATTATAATCCTTACTTAAGTTCCAGTTTAAGCTGGTGCCATGACCTCTGCCCCAGGTCTACTGTTTCAGGGTGGCTCTTTCTCTTGCAGCATCCTATGGAGCCACCTTTGCACACAGAGACTAGAGTTTTGTCTCCTTACACTGTGTGCATGAATAGAAACACACAGCCCCATGACCTAGGATGTCAAGGACCTCCCTTGCTCCTCCCTCCAAACTAACAGATTGGCTCAAGACTGCTCTGTCCACTGTTAACTCTTTCCAGTGATGACTGGAAGTTCAGGGAAGCAGTGCTGAGAGTTCAGGGAAGTAGCATTGAAAGTTGTAAAGTGCAAGTGCTGGATTACACATTTTAATAAATAGTTTACTGGGGGAATGTTTATTTACTTGTGCTCAGTGTGATGAACGAGAAGTATGACCAAAGCTCTTTTGGCCATACATTTCCAGGGGATCACAGGAATACATATAGTTCTGCACCCCTGGGAAGCTTGCTCTGTGCACTGGTCCAAATGATTTGGTGGAGGGGGGATTATGGTGTAGGGTTGTTTTTCAGGGGTTGGGATTGGCCCCTTAGTTCCAGTGAAGGGAACTCTTAAGGTGTCAGCATACCAAAACATTTTGGACAATTTCATGTTCCCAACTTTGTGGAAACAGTTTGAGGATGGCCCCTTCCTGTTCCAACATGACTGCAAACCTACTTCAACACAGCGCCTTAGGGGTGCAGGGGTGTATTTGTTAACAGACCTACTCGTATAGTGAAACTGCATGTACAATTGTTCTGTGTGGATGGGGGCAAATTTGAATGTTTCTAGGTTATTTTCTTGAGTGGTTCAGAAAACACCACATTATACCACTAGATGGAGGTGATGATCAAAGCAAACAAGTATTTATTACCTATGATCATCAGCTCCTTCTTGTGGTCGTAATGTGGTATTTTTCCAATTCACTCTACTCTGTATAAATAGATTTACAAAATGCTCAAACGTTTTGTAAATCTATAGATCCCTATCTTCTTTAATAGTAAATCAGAAAGTGTTTAGGAAAGGAACCTTATTTTGTGATGTGTGAGACAGCAGTGAATTGTCAAAGAAAATATTTTCTTCAAAAATATTTAAACTTTATGACTGACCTTGCTAAATTAAAGGCATCATCAATGATCTGAGCACGGTTGATAAGAGGAATTTTCTGCAAAGAAAAATTAGATAACATTTTATACATGCTCAGAAACAATTCCTTAAGTAAACTTTATTCCTTTAGTGCAGCCTTTTTTCAACCAGGATGCCCAGGCACCCTGGGGTGCCTTGAGGTTTCTTCAGGGGTGCCTTGGCAAAATGCCTAAAAAGTTTCTAAAAAAATTGTATACAAGCCGGCGCGTGGATGAAGGCTGCCTTTTTAGTTACACTAAATCACAGGTTTTCATTGTGCACCATTACAACATTCTAGCTGCCGGCGTCCTAACAACCAATGGCATCCTTGTCTGACCCTCCCCTGCCCCTCTCCATCAGAGTTGGGGGTCACATTAGCTGATGATGGAGAAAAATTGAGGAAGAAGAGAAATATTGGAATACTAGTTTGTACCAGTTTGCAAAAGTATATTTGCTTTGGAGGAATAAATCACCTCTAACATTGGGTGTCCTACTTGGACTTGTGGATGTTGCTGCATTATGTATAACTATTAGAATAGCTTTTACATTTTAGAATGTAGTGCCTCAAGACTCTCCATAATTTTTAAAGGGTGCCTCCAAGATTCCCGCCCTCCACCTCAAAAATAAAAAATTGTGTGTGTGTGTGTGTGTGTATATATATATATATATATATATATATATATATATATATACACACACACACACACACACACACACACACAATGTCCTCAGGCCGCCTTTGTTGATTGTGCAAAGTGGGGCCCAGGCCCCTGGCTGCTCACTCCTCAGTGCCCAGCAATGCAGCCTAATCAGTGCCCAGCAAAGCAGCCTTACCAGTGCCTAGCAATGCAGCCCAATCAGTGTCCCCATCAGTGCAGCCTGATCAATGCCCTCATCAGTGCAGCCTGATCAGTGCCCCCATCAGTGCAGCTCAGTGCTCCCATCAGTGATGCCTGATCAGTGCTCCCATTAGTGCAGCCTGATCGGTGCCCCCATCAGTGCAGCCTGATCAGTGCCCCCATCAGTGCAGCCTGATCAGTGCCCCCATCAGTGCAGCTCAGTGTCCCCATCAGTGCGGCTCAGTGCCCATCAATGCAGCTCAGTGCCCATCAATGCAGCTCAGTGCCCCACCAGTGCAGCTCAGTGCGGCCTGATCAGTACCCCCATCAGTGCAGCTCAGTGTCCCCATCAGTGCAGCCTGATCAGTGCCTCCATTAGTGCAGCCTGATCAGTGCCCCATCAGTGCAGCCTGATCAGTGCCCCCATCAGTGCAGCCTGAACAGTGCCCCCATCAGTGCAGCCTGAACAGTGCCCTCATCAGTGCAGCCTGAACAGTGCCCCCATCAGTGCAGCCTGATCAGTGCCCCCATCAGTGCAGCTCAGTGCCCCTACCAGTGCATCCTGATCAGTGCCCCCATCAGTGCAGCTCAGTGCTCCTGTCAGTGCAGCCTAATCAGTGCCCCCATCAGTGCAGCCTGATCAGTGCCCCCATCAGTGCAGCCTGATCAGTGCTCCCATCAGTGCAGCTCAGTGCTCCTGTCAGTGCAGCCTAATCAGTGCCCCCATCAGTGCAGCCTGATCAGTGCCCCCATCAGTGCAGCCTGATCAGTGCCCCCATCAGTGCGGCTCAGTGTCCATCAATGCAGCTCAGTGCCCCCATCAGTGCGGCTCAGTGTCCATCAATGCAGCTCAGTGCCCCCATCAGTGCAGCTCAGTGCTCCCATCAGTGCAGCCAAATCAGTGCCCCCATCAGTGCAGCCTGATCAGTGCCCCATCAGTGCAGCTCAGTGCCCCCATCAGTGCGGCTCAGTGTCCATCAATGCAGCTCAGTACCCCCATCAGTGCAACTCAGTGTCCATCAATGCAGTTCAGAGCCCCCATCAGTGGAGCTCAGTGCCCATCAATGCTACTCCGTGTCCTCATCAGTGCAGCTCAGTGTCCCCATCAGTGCAGCTCAGTGCCATCAATTCAGCTCAGTGCCCATCAGTGCAGCTCAGTGCCATCAATGCAGCTCAGTGCCCCATCAGTGCAGCTCAGTGGCCATCAGTGCAGCTCAGTGCCCCCATCAGTGCAGCTCAGTGCCCATCAACGCAGCTCAGTGTCCCCATCAGTGCAGCTCAGTGTCCCCATCAGTGCAGCTCAGTGCCATCAATGCAGCTCAGTGCCATCAATGCAGCTCAGTGCCCATCAGTGCAGCTCAGTGCCCCCATCAGTGCAGCTCAGTGCCCATCAATGCAGCTCACTGTCCCCATCAGTGCAGCTCAGTGTCCCCATCAGTGCAGCTCAGTGCCATCAATGCAGCTCAGTGCCATCAATGCAGCTCAGTGCCCATCAGTGCAGCTCAGTGCCCCCATCAGTGCAGCTCAGTGCCCATCAATGCAGCTCACTGTCCCCATCAGTGCAGCTCAGTGTCCCCATCAGTGCAGCTCAGTGCCATCAATGCAGCTCAGTGTCCTCATCAGTGCAGCTCAGTGTCCCCATCAGTGCAGCTCAGTGCCCATCAATGCAGCTCAGTGTCCCTATCAGTGCAGCTCAGTGCCCCATCAGTGCAGCTCAGTGCCCATCAGTGCAGCTCAGTGCCCCCATCAGTGCAGCTCAGTGCCATCAATGCAGCTCAGGGCCCAATCAGTGCAGCTCAGTGTCCCCATCAGTGCAGCTCAGTGCCATCAATGCAGCTCAGTGCCCCCATCAGTGCAGCTCAGTGTCCCCATCAGTGCAGCTCAGTGCCCATCAATGCAGCTCAGTGCCCCATCAGTTCAGCTCAGTGCCCATCAGTACAGCTCAGTGCCCCCATCAGTGCAGCTCTGTTTCCCCATCAATGCAGCTTAGTGCCCCCTTCAGTGCAGTCTTACCAGTGCCAATGGGGGTCAGTTCGCCCGGTGCCACACATTGGGGAGGGGGGTGTCACCCCAGCGTGCCCGTCCTCCCCTCCCTCGGTCCTCCTCCTTCTCCTCCAGCGGTCCCTTTAACAAGGTCCAGCCTCCTTTAATACACGCTGGTGACACTGGCATTGTTCCGCCTATCACTATCCGCCTGGACTCTAGGAGGAGGGACCTTGTTACGGGGCCACTGGAGGAGGAGGAGGACCGAGGGAAGGGAGGATAGGTGTGATGGGATAACACCCCCCCTCCCAAATGTCTGGCACCCGGGGCGGACTGATGGACGCCCTCCCTTCCTGCACACTCACACTGTCACAGCTCGAGTACTGCAGGACATGGCTGCTAATGGGAACGACGTTCCTGATATGGAAAAAGTACAGGAACATCGTTCCCATGCCTTCCCGCAGGACTCGAGCCCTGGTGCCTCGAGATTGTCCATCAATTTTAAAGGGTGCCTTGACTGAAAAAAGGTTGAGAAACACTGCTTTAGTGAGTCAACCCTAACAATTGTATGGATATAGGCTCATTTCTATAAAGGTCATTATAATAATTTGTATTGTTTTATTTCATCACATAAAGGTCCTGGACTAAGAGAGGGGGAGCTTGGAGGCCCTGGACATGGTGAGTGGATGTCTGGAGGCCTTAGACTAGGGGATGGGGTGCCTGGTGGCCCTGGACTAGGAGAGAGAGTGCCTGGAGGCCCTGGACTAGAAAAGGTAGTGCCTGGAGGCATTGCTGAATTCAGGAAGAAAGAGCCCGGACCTAAAGCCTGGACTGAGGGAAAGACCTTCTGGTCCCTGGAGGGTGAGCCTGGAGTCAGTGAGTTCACAACATACTGTATATGGGCACATTTATCTATGGTTGCAGGTAATGCCAAACAGGAGCAGAAAGACGGGTTAAAAGAAAGATATAATCAATATCTGACATTTCCTTTTTCCTGCTATCTGACCCACATGACAATTATGCCTTGTTCACACGGGGTGTATGCATCTGGGCATCATTTTGAATGGGCTTAAACCGTATCACACCAAAGTAGTGCATGCACCAATTTTAGAAATGCACTGCAACCGGATTGCATTGTCATTTTGTACCATGTGATCCGCACTGCGTTTGTGACCTGTGTTTGGGGTGTCATTAGCATTGCAGTGACACCCACTGCAGATCACAAAGGGAGTGCGGTTTGAATGCTGTGTGGGAAACCTGAGCGGATCATGGTTTTCCCGCACCGCATTCTAGTGTGAACCGGGGCTTAGTAAATCAACCCTACTTAGTATAGTCAGATGTAGTACTACTTTATTAGGATACTGTCTACTTACAGAACGGTCAGTGTCTAGCTGGTTCAGAAGGTTGTCCCAATTCCTGTCATCATAGTTAACCCTGTAGTATCCAGTGACATCAATGTTAACCAGAATCCACTCATTTTGAGCTACCATTAATAAATCATTTCGGTCTGGAATGTAGAAGAAACACAAATGAGATATTTGTATGAAGTAATATAAAGTAAATCATATTATACCTTTTAAGTTCTCCTGTGTCCAGACTATGGACATCAAAGTATTGTTTTTTTTCAAGCTTTGAAACCAGTCATCACTGACTTCAACAAAAACATTGAAATCAGAGCTCCACTACCTTTTTTTTCTTCTCTGGCAGCAAGGATTGGGCAGCCTGACAGCCTTCTATTGAGCAAGTGCAGTAAACTGTTAGAAACACACTGAATTCTGATTTAAACGCTTCTGTTGTGATTTTTGAGAATGAATTACTCCATACTCTTGCAGCTACATTGGTCAGTGAGGGCTTGTTTTAAAGGCTAAGTTCACCCTTCTGAAAATGATACATATCAAACTCATATTTATCCACCCCCTCTCACCCGATCCCTCCCTTTCCTGTGACAATGGGGAATGTTCTCCCCACACTTACTGTCACAATTTGAAAACAGCACGGCCATGCAGGGATCTGCCCACATGGACACGTCATTCATTCACAGTTTCTGTGAATGAGTAGGCTGCAAGTACCATCACATATAGCAGATGATAGCTTGTAGTTCTTAGGTATTCTTTGCAAAGTGAAACTTTACCTCATTTACTAAGCTATGGAGTGAAAATGCACTTTGCAAAGTGCTCAGTCTATTTGCTTTTAGTACATCACCCCCATTATGCCATTACACATTATTAATGTATATGATACTGTATCCCCCCCAAAAAATGTATACTAAACTTCAGCTTGAAAGGGAACTTGTACTTTTGCCCAAGCAGTACAAAGCAACAGTTACACTTTAAAGCAGGGATATGAAATTAGTGGACCTCCAGCTGTTGCAAAACTACAAGTCCCTTCATGCCTCTGGGTGTCATGCTTGTGCCTGTCAGAGTCTTGCTATGCATCATGGGACTTGTATTTCTGCAACAGCTGGAGGTCTGCTAATTGCATATCCCTGCTTTAAAGCATCTAAAGTAGCTTATGCTAATCTTCTCCTTGCTCGTCCACATTCTTTTCATGGGACAGGAGCAAGGAGAAATAGCCCTGTGTAAGCTTCACGGCAGTCCTAATCAGAACTTACACAGAAATGTACCCATCCTCATGTGATGGTGCTGGTACCTGAGTGGCCAATTGGCAAGCAACAGAGCTGGCACATAAGAGGGAAAAAAATCACATGCTCCCCTGTATTTGGAATTAACAGGCATTCCTCTTTTGCTTCCAACACTGAATGGAGTGTCATGGGAACAAAGGAAGTATGAGCTGCTGCAGGAATTACAATTCTAGTGGAGCAGTTGCTTTGGTTTGCTAACATTGTACATTTCTCCATACAAAATTTTCTGTCAAAGGCAAAATGTATAAACATTGGGAAATCCATTATTTTTTATGAAGCCCATTCACTCCAACATGTTGCACTTAAGCCGGCCATAGACGGTTCGAATCTCCTGCAGAACCAGCTGAGATTCAAACCATATATGTGCAGGCTGATTTCTTGTAAAAAAAATATATGTGCAGGCTGAATGTACCCAAGTTGGTCAATCAATCAACTTGGGTACAACCAGCCTGCCAGATTTTAAATGCGATTATTTAAAGTGGCTGTAATAGCCACTAGAAATAATTGCTGTGCTCTCCTGGCGGGGGAAGCTTCCCCTGCCCCCGCAATGGCTAAGACAACCTGTTTGCAGGAAAGAAATTTGCTCCATCTATGGCCGGCCTCAGGTGCATGATGCACGTGTTGGGTGTTTATGTGCTTTTTGACACAGTTGTATTTGTACTTTGAATATTATTATTATTATATTATTATTATACAAGATTTATATAGCGCCAACAGTTTACGCAGCGCTTTACAATGTATAAGGGGGACAACACAATTACAGTACAATACAAAAGGTACAGGAGGGCCCTGCTTGTAGAGCTTACATTCTAAAGAGAGGGGGTGATGGTACAAAAGGTAATAGCTGCAAAGAATGCAGTAGTCGAGGCGGGAAATAATCAAGGAGTGAATAAGTTGCTTTGTGGTGTCATTAGAATATGCATTAAGGACAAATATGGAAGAATGCAAAAAGGGTGTTGTAGACCCCCTTTAGAATTCCTTCAGGGTGTCAGAAACAAGTACATCAATCTGTCCATGTCTGCCCCAAGACACACTGGGCACTCCATCATCAGTGCCCTCTCTCCCCAGCCACTGCACCCATCAGATTGACAGACACCTGACCGATGAGTTTTGTGCTGGGGTGGGTGGATCCTGATGGGGAACTGAGAGACTAATTCCCCATCAGGTCCACTTTACTTATGACTGACAGCAGCCCAATAACAGCTTTCGAATTTCCCCCACTGCCTTCAACATTGTCCATATTTGGGTAATAACAACACCTGTAGTCCCATTTACAATGAGCTTTCAGCCAGGGAATCACCATCCAACAGCTGGAATGGGGCCAGGGATACAGCACTATGTGGTCACATATATGACACCTTCCCAAGCACAGACATGATCTGCTACCTCCTGTACGCCAGCTCAGAAATAGTCTTAACCACTTCCCGCAAATCAACATACCTGTACATCAGTACTTTGACATAAAATACCGGAGTTATGGCAGCAGCTAGCTGCCATAACCCCTGTATTTTCAGGAACAAATGCCTTTCTCTTTAAGATAAAAGTGGTCTCTGTGGTGGATTCGCTGCAAGATCATTTTTATCGGTGGGGGGAAAGGGCCCCCCTGCCGCTGCGCTCCGGTCGTCTCCACCGCTTACCGGAGCCACCGGTGGTGGCAGAGACGATCGTGTCCTTCCCCCTCTGAGCCTGGATGCCGAGTGAGGGAAAGATGGCCGCCGCTCGACTCCATATTATTAGATGGCTGAAGTGATGTCTGACCAATGCTCTTAACCACTTAAGCACCGGACCATTTGGCTGGCAAAAGACCAGAGCACTTTTTGCGATTCAGCACTGCGTCGTTTTAACTGACAATTGCGCGGTCGTGCGATGTGGCTCCCAAACAAAATTGACGTCCTTTTTTCACCACAAATACAGCTTTCTTTTGGTGGTATTTTATCACCTCTGCGTTTTTTATTTTTTGCGATATAACCAAAAAAATAGCGAAAATTTGGAAAAAAACGCATTATTTTTTACTTTTTGCTATAATAAATATCCCCAAAAAATATATAAAAAAACATTTTATTTCCTCAGTTTAGGCCGATATGTATTCTTCTACATATTCTACATACCAATCAATAAACGCAATAAGCGTTTACTGATTGGTTTGCACAAAAGTTATAGCATCTACAAAATAGGTGATAGTTTTATGGCATTTTTATTAATATTTTTTTTTTACTAGTAATGGCGGCGATCAGCGATTTTTATCATGACTGCGACATTATGGCGGACAGATCGGACACTTTTGGCGCTATTTTGGGACCATTCACATTTATACAGCGATCAGTGCGAACGGGACCCGCGATCATACTCATGTTAGTATGCCTGTTCGTGCTCTTCTGCCAACGTATATCGGTGTGAGCCGGTCGGCAAGCAGTTAAAGGGAAAATGATTTTATTTATTTATTTTTTAAATGACATTTAATTTTTTTTTTCATTTTTTTTTTTATTGCAGTGTAATTGTTAGATCTGAGGT
Source organism: Aquarana catesbeiana (assembly GCF_042186555.1). Lineage (NCBI taxonomy): Eukaryota > Metazoa > Chordata > Amphibia > Anura > Ranidae > Aquarana > Aquarana catesbeiana. The sequence continues at coordinate 47,632,870 of NC_133326.1, read as the reverse complement.
CTTTTTGACCCCAGATCTCACATTTAAGAGGTTCTGTCATGCATTTTTTCTATGACAAGGGATGTTTACATTCCTTGTAATAGGAATAAAAGTGACCCAACATTTTTTTTTTAAAAGGACAGTGTAAAAATAAAAAGTAAAATAAATAAGATTTTTTTTTTTTTTTTAAAGCGCCCCGTCCCACCGAGCTTGCGAGCAGAAGCGAACGCATATGTAAGGCATGCCCATATAAAAACGGTGTTCAAACCACACATGTGAGTTATCGCTGCGATCGTTCGAGCGAGAGCAATAATTCTAGCACTAGACCTCCCTCTGTAACTCAAAACTGATAACCTGTAGAAATTTTTAAACGTCACCAATGGATATTTTTAAGTGTCAAAGTTTGTCGTCATGCAATTTTGAAGCGCGACATGTTGGGTATCAATTTACTCGACGTAACATTATTTTTCACAATATAGAAGAAAATTGGGGTAACTTTACTGTTGTCTTATTTTTAACTCAAAAAAAGTCTATTTTTTCCAAAAAAATTGCGCTTGTAAGACCGCTGCGCAAATACGCTGTGACATAAAGTATTGCAATAACCACCATTTTATTCTCTAGGGTGTCTGAAAAATATATATATATAATGTTTGGGGGTTCTAAGTAATTTTCTAGAAAAAAAAAATGATTTTAAACAACAAATCTCAAAACGAGGCTCGGTGCTAAAGTGGTTAAATACCGCCAGTTTCCTAAACTGAGAACTGGTAGTAATTCTTTAAGAATTTATCACCGCCATAGCAACAGATTCTTAAAGTACAGTAGTAAGAACTACCTGAAGTTTCTGCATGTGTTGGTAATGGTTGCCTGAATTACCCCTGATAGTAAGTTACATACCCGTGGGCTGGTTAAGCCATAAAGTTCCAGTTTGTCCATTATTTTTAAGATATGAAATAGGCACCTTCCAGATGTATCTGAAATAGATTTAATACATTTCAATTAAACCTCAGTAAACTACAACCTGGTTTGTATATGGGAATATCAAACATATTATTATTATTATTATACAGGATTTATATAGCACCAACAGTTTGTGCAGCCTTTACAATATAAATGGGGGAACCACACTTACAATACAGTTCAATACAGAGGGAATAAGAGGGCCCTGCTCATGGAACTTACAATCTAAAGGGAGGGGGAGTTGGTACAAAAGGTGAAGGCTACACCTTTTGTACCAACACCTACACCTGGTAAAGGTAACTCAAGCACAGTTTTTAGGTGGAGGTGGGATAGGCATCCCCGAATAAATGAGTTTTCAAGGATCGCCTAAAGGCGGATAGGGTAGGAGCTGACCGGGCATAGGGGTAGGGAGTTCAAGAGGATGGGAGAGGTTCTGGAGAAGTCCTGGAGGTGAGCATGGGAGGAGGTGATGAGGGAGCTAGAGGGCAAGAGGTCTTTGGTCCTTTGGAGAGGATGATTTGGGCGATGAGGTTGGTGATGTAACTGGGAGTGATGTTGCAGATGGCTGTGTACGTTGTGGTTAGTATTTTGAATTTTATACGTTGGGCTAGTGGAAGCCAGTGAATGGATTGGCAGAGAGGGGCAGAAGTCACGGATCGATTAGTAAAGTGTATAAGTCTAGCAGCATCATTCATAATAGACTAAGGGGGGATAGCCTGTGTGAAGGTAGGCCAGTGAGCAGGGAGTTGCCGCAGTCAAGGTGGGATATAACCAAGCCATGGATAAGTTGTTTTGTGGTGTCGTTAGTCAGGAAATGTTACAGAGGTTGAGATGGCAAGATTTAGCCAGTGATTATCTGTTTGGTAATCCCTTTTAAAGCACTAACCTAATACTGGTTAAAAGTTACAATCATCTATTTGTTTGTACGCTGATTTTCAATTATTTCTAGCCTACCTCTATTATTCTGAATTACAGTATCTTGAAATTTGTACACTTACTTTGTCAAGATCCCACATATTCATATGACATATTATGACATATTATATGACACATATTCATTGTGCCCTGTGAGTAGGCACTGCTTTGACACACATTTCATAGAGCCTGCCCTCTGAACTACATAGGTGCTAACAAAAGAAGTTTCAGGATGTGGAGTCAGTACAGGGATTACAACTTGCAAGCAGCAAGGTACCATGGGATATGTAGTTCTTAAAAATTGAAGTAAAACAAGCATGCAGAGAATCCAGGAAGTTGTGGAAAGAGATGGCCAGACAGGCAGGACTCACAACAAGAAAGGAATATTTTCATGTAAGCTTATATTGAATTGTCATTGCTATTACAATGCTGATTTTATTTTTTTTAAAGTGTATGATGCGACCATAGATTTCCTTTAAATATCAATTGGGTTTTCCTGCTATGTGGGACCCCAGTGGCTATATGACCAGCCACCCTCATGGCCATAACAGGCTACGAGTTAAATTTTCAGATGGTCATCACATACTTCATATATCCCTGTGGATATAGTAGAGACACTGACACCAGAATAAAGAATATCTATTTTTTTAATTCTTTATTTTAATACATTTTAGCACATACAGAAAAAAAGATAATATATCAGCAGTGCATATGAAATATCAGCCCAGGTTGTAGTTTTCAAAATAGGCTTTATCATAATGTACTCAGGGCATTTATATGATGATACAAAAACAAAACGAGATTAAAAGAATAGTGGTTGAAATATAAAGATCCCTTATATAAAGTAAAATTTGTTTTTGAGATTAGAAAGCCTAAAATATCAGCCATTTAGTGAGTTATTTCTATCCTACACATATACTAGAAAAACATGCCATGAATATAATTGTAAAGATCACTGTGAAGGAACACACCACCAAATAAACCAGTCACTGACCATTCATCTACAGCAGTGTTTATCAACCAGTGGCACCCTGATGTTCTCTTTAGGGTTGTCAGAGGTGCCGAGCCGGGTCCAGTATTTTTGCACAGCATGACAAGCAGAGTGGCCATCAGCTCCATGGAAACACATTATACTAATCCAGGGCAGGTGGCATTCCGGGCGGCACCAGCATTAAGAAGGGGATAAAAGTTTGCCTCTGCCCGGAAGTCTGTTTAGACCTGCTCCACTTCCTGCCCACTGCCATGTTGTGATGAAGATCGGAAGGTAGAAAAAGTTTTGGTGTTGGGGGGAGACTGAGGATTATGATGCGAAGGGGGGGCTGTTCTGATGTGAACTCCTTTTTTTTTCTCCTTTTCCTTCCTCTGAACATTTATTTCATTTATTATTCTAAAACATAATTACTCATAGATTAGTCTATTATTTAAAAATGCACCAACTTACTCAAAATCTGATTGTGGACGATTCACGACTGATTCTGGATCTAGAAGGAAGTGCTCCTGGTGTAAAACACCCGGTGTTGTATCTAATGTTACCACTGGAAAACCCATTTGCAAGACCCAGGTGTCCATGATCTCGCTAACGTTAGCGTTAAGTTTTACCTTGTCTTGTTTGTCTACAGCCTAAAAATAAATTAAATAAAGCTCTGTTACTGATACTGCACAATGTAATAAGTTGGCTTTCCATCACACAAAAGAAAAAGAGACAAACATGGAAAATGAGACAGGTAATAGAACAATCAGAGGGAATTCATCCCAGTTGCAGTTTTGGTTTAGTCATATTTGGTTAGGTCCAAAGACAAATGGGCGAGCCTTCCATTTATACCAATTACTGTATATTATGTTGTCTCCCATTGGACTAAGTGCAAAAATCTTAAGTAGCAAATGTTATGTCACTTTGCTTGTTATAATGAGTGTGCACTGCAAGGCATCCGACACTAGTTCAGCATTTGACAGACTTTGGGAGACAACACCCTTTCCTAGTACATGTTCTAGAGCGTAAAACAGTACATTGTTATGCTAAGCGTACATTGTGTTCTGCTATGAGCTCCTATTGATACAGAGAAAATTAAAGGCTAACTCCACATTTTGAAGCATGTTTACATGTTACAACCATATTTAGGGTATACCATGTAACATGGGGCCAAGCCGACCCACCCCCACCTACAAAACACCCTCTCTTTTGACAGCATGCAGGGATCTTCTCCCCATTGACAGCTGTCAGTTTTGAATTTTGTGTGACTGGGCAGGGCTTCGCCCGTACAGCCGCGTCATTTATTCAGAGATCTGTGAATGAACTACAACTTCCATCTTTCAATGCGGGAGACAGACTCATAGTTATCAATGAAACATAAGTGCAGTGATTACTTCACTCATAGACTATTAATATGTCCTTTAGCTCTCTAACTAAACATCTGTATCATGGTTCGGACAAGGAGCTGGAGGAAGAGTCTGCAGGATCCACTAAAAAAGATTGCAATGCTTTGCAGAATCATTTGCAAATAGCATTACATTATTACATTACATTACATTATTATATATATTATATATTATAAATTACATTATTATTATTATTACATATATATATATATATATATATATATATATATATATATATATATATATATATATATATATATATATATTGTAAATGGTGTATTTAACCTTTAAACTAATCCTAGTATATTTTATCAGCCTATTAGGTCTGGTTCACACCTATACGTTTTTCAGTGGGTTTTCTGTTTTGCATAAACTCTACAGTTCATTTAACATGATTTCCTATGGTCACGTTCACATCTGTGCCTTTTCCCCCTGGTGCGTTTTTTGGAAAAGGGTCAGGGACTTATTTTTCCATGGCAGGTTAAATTTTTTGGTTCCATAGACTTCAATGGAAAGCATAAAAAAATGCAGTGCTTGCCTTTTTGATGTGTTTTTGCTGGTTTCTTCCGCAAGACAATGGACACCTCCCAGAAACACAAAACGCATCAGTAACACATTAAAAACACGTCAAACGTGCATGTGAAAAAACGCAAAATGCACTGGGAAAACACATCAACTACAACCTGCATAGGTGTGAACCAGGCCTTATGTATTTTGAGGAGTGCAAAAGCAGAACAAAGAATCCTGGTTTCAGTGTTTTATACTCTTGAATGAGACGACCAGTTTAAATCTACCCCTGCCAGGTGATGTGTACACATCATAGGGGGTTATTTACGAAAAGGCAAATCCACTTTGCACTGCAAGTGCACTTGGAAGTGCAGTCGCTCTAAACCTAAGGGGTAGATCTGAACTGAGTGGAAGCTCTGCTGATTTTATCATCCAATCATGTGCAAGCTAAAATGCTGTTTTTTATAATCCTTGCATGTCCCCCTCGGATCTACAGCGACTGCACCTCCAAGTGCACTTTCAGTGCAAAGTGGAATTTCCTTTAGTAAATAACCCCCTATGATGTGTACACATAACCTGGCAGGGGTAGATTTAAAGTGGTTGTAAACACACACACACACACAATGTAAACCATCCCTAAAAAGATTTAATATTTATTATTTGCTTTTAGAGAAATGATGTGTTGATTCTGCCAGTCAATCTGACTTCCTTGTTCTCGGTGACAATGATCTGCAGGCTCATTCAGCCTCTGCAGCGTTGCCACCACAGTGACAATGTGCTTCTGTTTTTTTTTGTTTTGTTTTTTTTTTACAATTAAACCATATCGGCTCACTAAGATCCTCCTTGCTGCACATGTGAAGGGAAGCAATGGCTGCAGGGCGGATCTATTGCCTTAATCAACAACTACCCTACACTCTGCTAAGCTGGGAAGGAGGACGTGTCCTGCTGATGTCACTGAAGCTTAGCGTCACCTACCAAACTTGGTAATATGGGGTGGGGAGAAATAAAGTGGTCATATGACCTGCAGAACAATAATTAAAAAAAAAAACATTTGCTATGTTAATCAATGACTAGTGATGTGCCTATCCTGAAAAGGTCAAAATGTGTCTGGGTTTACAAATTCTCTAAGGCCTTCCTGAGATAATGTGGTTCTGTCAGAGCAACCAAAAAACATTTTCTAGATTGTAATCATCTATGAAGTTTTGCATGTATGACCTTGCATTGATGTGTGTTTGGTATGTACTATTACATTAAGGTTAAAAGGATATCATTAGAAATATTGTGTCTCATAACTATTTAGTAGCTGTAACATGACAAATGTGTTTATGCCACTAAGATTCTACTGGAAAAATCTACACTATATTGCCAAAAGTATTGGGACACCCCACCAAATCATTGGATTCAGGTGTTCCAATCACCTCCATGGCCACAGGTGTATAAAATCAAGCACCTAGGCATGCAGACGGCTTCTACAAAGATTTGTGAAAGAATGGGTTGCTCTCAGGAGCTCAGTGAATTCAAGCATGGTACCATGATAGATTGCCACCTGTGTAATAAGTCCATCCGTGAAATTTCCTTGCTACTTAATATTCCACAGTCAACTGTTTTTGGTAATATAACAAAGTGGAAGCAACTGGGAACAGCAAGTCAGCCATGAAGTGGTCGTAAAATGATAGAGCGGGGTCAGCACATGCTGAAGTGCACAGTGGGCAGAAAGCATCAATAGCTACAGACCTCCAAACTTTGTGTGGCCTTCAAATTAGCACAACAGCGCGTAGAGAGCTTCATGGAATGGGTTTCCATGGCCGAGTAGCTGCATCCAAGCCTTACCTCACCAAGTGCAATGCAAAGCCTCGGATGCAGTGGTGTGAAGCATGCCACCACTGGACTCTATACAAAAAAACAGTAATAATCTCCTGCGCTTAGGTGTTTAGTCTCTAAATAAGTGGTGCGACCAACTCTTTAAATTTAAGCAATGCCTACAGTCTTGCAGCCCTCCTCAGAACAATGGGTATTCTTGAAACTGGAACAAAAAAGAAGGAAGGCCGCACCGACCTTGTGCCTTACCAATGGTAGAATTTTATTAAAAGCATAAAAACAATGTTTTTATGCTTTTAATAAAATTCTACCATTGGTAAGGCACAAGGTTGGTGCGCCCTTCCTTCTTTCTTTTTTGTACCACTGGACTCTAGAGCAGTGGAGACGTGTTCTCTGGAGTGATGAATCCGTTTCTCTGTCTGGCAATTGAATGGACGTGTCTGGGTTTAGTGGAGGGGGCATTATGGTGCGGGGTTGTTTTACAGGGATTGGGCTTGGACCCTTAGTTCCAGTGAAGGGAGCTCTTAAGGCATCGGCATACCAAGACATTTTGGACAATTTTCATGCTTGCAACTTTATGGGAACACTTTGGGTTGGCCCCTTCCTGTTCCAACATGACTGCGCACCAGTGCACAAAGCAAGGTCTATAAAGTGATGGATGAGCGAGTTTGGGGTGAAGGAACTTGACTGGCCTGCACAGAATTTTGACCTCAACCCGATAGAACACCTTTGAGATGAATTAGAGCCGAGACTGTGAGCCAGACCTTCTTGTCCAACATCAGAGCCTGACCCCACAAATGTGCTTCTGGAAGAATGGTCAAACACTCCCATAGACACACTCCTAAACCTTGTGGACAGCCTTCCCAGAAGAGTTGAAGCTGTTATATCTGCAAAGGGTGGGCCAACTCAGTATTGAACCCTACGTACTAAGACTGGGATGCCACTGAAGTTCATGTGAGTGAAAAGGCAGGTGTCCCAATACTTTTGGCAATATAGTGTATGGGGTTGATTTACTAAAACTGGAAATTGCAAAATCTGGTGCACCTGTGTATGATAGCCAATCGGCTTCTAACTTCAGCTTGTTCAATTTAGGCTTTGGTAATAAAACCTGGACGCTGGTTGGTTTCCATGCAGAGCTGCACCAGATTTTACACTCTCCCGTTTTAGTGAATCTCCCCCGATGTGTTTCATATAGAATATTCACAATGAGTTTTTCAATTCTTATAAGCACAACAATAAAGAAGGTTAAATTACCGCCTGTAGATGATCCCATAGATCAGTGTATACCGTATTGTCATATTCAAAAGCTTTCAGGTAGGTCTAAGAAATAAAACAAAGTCAGTATTAGTATATGTATAGGTGGATGGCATGCAATTTGAAAATTGATAGGGCCCATTCACACCAGTCTGCTACAGTGCGTTAACCACTTGACCACTGGGCACTTAAACCCCCTTCCTAACCAGACCAATTTTCAGCTTTCGGTGCTCTCACACTTTGAATGACAATTACTCAGTCATACAATACTGTACCCATATGAAATTTTTGTCCTTTTTTTCACACAAATAGAGCTTTCTTTTGATGGTATTTAATCACCGTTGGGTTTTTTATTTTTTGCGCTATAAAAGAAAAAAGACTGAAAATTTGGTAAAAAAATGAATTTTTCTTTGTGTCTGTTATAAAATTTAGCAAATTAGTAATTTTTCTTTGTAAATTTTGGCCTAAATTTATACTGCTACATATCTTTGGTAAAAATAAGTACAACTTGGTGTATATTATTTGGTCTTTGTGAATGTTAGAGAGTCCAAATGCTATGGTGCCAATATCTGAAAATTGATCACACCTGAAGTACTGACGGCCTATCTAATTTCTTGAGACCCTAACATGCCAGAAAAGTACAAATACCCCCCAAATGACCCCTATTTGGAAAGAAGACATTCCAAGGTATTTAGAAAGATGCATGGTGAGTTTTTTTGAAATTGTCATCTTTTCCCACAATTCTTTGCAAAATCAAGATTTTTTTTTTTCTTTTTTTTTTTTCACAAAATTGTCATATTAGCAGGTTATTTCTCACACACAGCATATGCATACCACAAATTACACCCCAAAACACATTCTGCTATTACTCCCGAGTATGGCGATACCACATGTGTGAGACTTTTACACAGCATGGCCACATACAGAGGCCCAACATGCACGGAGCACCTCCAGGCGTTCTGGAGCACCCAGGCCAATTCTTATATTTCTCTCCTACATGTAAAAATAATAATTTATTTGCTAGAAAATTACATAGAACCCCAAAACATTATATATATTTTTTTTAGCAAAGACCCTAGAGAATACAATGGCAGTTGTTGCAACTTTTTATCTCGCACCGTATTTGCGCAGCAATTTTTCGAACGCTTTTTTTTGGAAAAAAAACAGTTTTGTGCTTTAAAAAAAAAATAAAACAGTAAAATTAGCCCAATGTTTTTGCATAATGTGAAAGATGAAGTTACGCCGAGTAAATAGATACCTAACATGTCACCCTTCAAAATTGCACACTCTTGTGGAATGGTGCCAAACGTCGCTACTTAAAAATCTCCATAGGTGACGCTTTAAAATTTTTTACTGGTTACATGTTTTGAGTTACAGAGGAGGTCTAGGGCCAAAATTATTGCTCTCGCTCTAACGTTCGCAGTGATACCTCACATGTGTGGTTTGATCACCGTTTTCATATGTGGGCGGGACTTACGTATGTGTTCGCTTCTGCATGTGAGCACACGAATGTGGGCGCTTTAAACATTTTTTTTTTTTTTTTTATTGTTTATTTTACTTTATTTATTTTAGTTTGACACTTTTTCCCCCCCCAAAAAATTTTTGATCACTTTTATTTCTATTACAAGGAATGTAAACATCCTTGTAATAGGAATATGGCATGACAGGTCCTCTTTACAGTGACATATGGGGTCAATAAGACCCCACATCTCACCTCTAGGCTGGGAAGCCTGAAATTAAAAAAAAAAAAAAAACGATCTTGGCTTCGATCGTAGCGGTGAGTCGGTAGAAGCACCGGAGGGTGGCGGGAAGGGGGGGGCGTCCCCTCTCGCCTCCCGTAAGAACGATCAAGCAGTGTAACAGCCACTATAATCATTCTTATGGTGTAGGGAATCGCCGGCTGAAAAAGCTGATATCTGAATGATGCCTGTAGCTGCACCCATCATTCAGATATCCCCGCTCAAAGTCAAGGACGTTGTATGACTGTGGGCGGGAACTGGTTAAAAATTGCGGGGTATTGCAGAGTATTGCGGAGTAGTGCAGGGTATATTGCTGGGTATATTGCAGAGTATTGCGGGGTATAATGCAGAGTATTGCGGGGTATAATGCAGAGTATTGCGGGGTATAATGCAGAGTATTGCGGGGTATTTATGCAGAGTATTGCGGGGTATTTATGCAGAGTATTGCGGGGTATTTATGCAGAGTATTGCGGGGTATTTATGCAGAGTATTGCGGGGTATTTATGCAGAGTATTGCGGGGTATTTATGCAGAGTATTGCGGGGTATAATGCAGAGTATTGCGGGGTATAATGCAGAGTATTGCGGGGTATTTATGCAGAGTATTGCGGGGTATAATGCAGAGTATTGCGGGGTATAATGCAGAGTATTGCGGGGTATAATGCAGAGTATTGCGGGGTATAATGCAGAGTATTGCGGGGTATAATGCAGAGTATTGCGGGGTATAATGCAGAGTATTGCGGGGTATTTATGCAGAGTATTGCGGGGTATAATGCAGAGTATTGCGGGGTATTTATGCAGAGTATTGCGGGGTATTTATGCAGAGTATTGCGGGGTATTTATGCAGAGTATTGCGGGGTATAATGCAGAGTATTGCGGGGTATAATGCAGAGTATTGCGGGGTATAATGCAGAGTATTGCGGGGTATAATGCAGAGTATTGCGGGGTATAATGCAGAGTATTGCGGGGTATAATGCAGAGTATTGCGGGGTATTTATGCAGAGTATTGCGGGGTATAACGCAGAGTATTGCGGGGTATAATGCAGAGTATTGCGGGGTATTTATGCAGAGTATTGCGGGGTATAACGCAGAGTATTGCGGGGTATAATGCAGAGTATTGCGGGGTATAATGCAGAGTATTGCGGGGTATAATGCAGAGTATTGCGGGGTATTTATGCAGAGTATTGCGGGGTATAATGCAGAGTATTGCGGGGTATAATGCAGAGTATTGCGGGGTATAATGCAGAGTATTGCGGGGTATTTATGCAGAGTATTGCGGGGTATAACGCAGAGTATTGCGGGGTATAATGCAGAGTATTGCGGGGTATAATGCAGAGTATTGCGGGGTATAATGCAGAGTATTGCGGGGTATAATGCAGAGTATTGCGGGGTATTTATGCAGAGTATTGCGGGGTATTTATGCAGAGTATTGCGGGGTATTACGCAGAGTATTGCGGGGATGGCTGAGCATGGAGGGATGGATGGATGTGACTGCAATTGTCACTGAGCACCGCTGTGAGCACTACACATACAGCCCACAGCGGTGCTGCCATCCGATCCCTCCCCCTCTCCCCTCACATTGTACCGATCGGTACAGAGAGGGGAGGGAGGAACCGGCGTCATGACATGACGCCGGTCTGTTGACATGTGATCGCTCCGTCATTTGACGGAGCGATCACATGGTAAACGGCCGCGATTAGCGGCCGTTTACCGTGATCCGTGATGCGCCGGGTCCTCTGGACCCGGCGGTCACGGAAGTTCTCGGGTGCGCGCCCCAGGGGGCGCGCGAGAGCAGTATTCTGGGAGGACGTCCCAGGGACGTCCACCCAGAACTAGCCGACCGCGCTGTAGACGTCTTTCGACTATGGCCCGGTCGGCAAGTGGTTAACTGTACATGCATTAACACCCTTGAATATGCATCGTATTAAGGCAGCCCATTCATTTGAAAAGTCATTCCTGCATCCCCGAAGTGATGACAAATCTTTATCTTATTAGTAGTTTTTTTTCATACTTTGTGCCTTTGGAAATGCAAACAACCAATTTTTGAAGCTGAATATGCTAGAACCAATTCTCTGGGAGACTTTTGTTATTCAGTTTGGATACACTTTATATCTTTTTACAAAGGTTAGACAAATTAGTTCAGCCTTTGCTCATAGCCAAAGTTTTCCATGACCCTTTAGAAATATAGTTATCCTCCAAACATCTTTCCAGTCCAAGAAATTTGCAGATAGAAAAGGATAGGAAAGATTGAAAAGGATAATGGTTGCTGGCCATGTAATGATCTGATCGAATGACTCTTCATAGAATCAGACAATATGATCAGATCTATGCTTTATCAAAATGATCAGTAAGCATATGGCCCAACAATCGTTTTGCTCTTACAATCATATTTTTCTCCTGGACAGTAAAGTGATATAATGCAATAAAATACAGATGTATATACAATTGTTCTGTTTCTGGCCACCATAATGACCAGTAAATGTATTCATTGATGGGTGGATATTTTCTGTATATTGCCATGCTATGGCTAGATCATAAAAATTGCATTTGTGAATGTGAATAGACTCAGCTGAGAGATGTTTGGGTGTCTATTTTAAAAAGCAGACCTGGCAATGTCTTTGCACCTTTACCTAAGGCAGGGATCCTCAAACTACGGCCCTCCAGCTGTTGCGGAACTACGCGTCCCATGAGGCATTGTAAAACTCTGATATTCACAGACATGACTAGGCATGATGGGAATTGTAGTCTCTGAACAACTGGAGGGCCGTAGTTTGAAGATCCCTGACCTAAGGGCTCATGCACACTGCAGCTCAAAAATAAATAAATAAATAACGCTTTTACAGGCATTTGAGCTTTTATTTCCGCTTGAAGAAGCTTGTACTTTTTTGGGCTTTTTTGCACATTTTTATTGAGCTTCTTTGAGCTCCTTTAAACTTTTTTGAGCATAAACTTTTTTTTTTCACAAACCCTCTCCTCAGCTAATTTTTCCTTTTGTGTGTGTGTGTGTGTGTGTGTGTGTGTTTTTGAGCTTCTTTGAGCTTTTTCATGCTCTTTTGTGTGTTTTTGCATGTGTTGGGCACTTAGGCATCTTTTCTGCTCCAAAAAGTTCCTCTCAAAAACACGAGTTTAGTGAGGCTTTTTTTTATGCCTGTAAACTCCTGAAAAAGCCATAGTGTGCATGGACAAATTGGCTAACATGGAGGAGAGTTTCCAGGCAGAAAAAAATGAGAGCTCGAAAAAGCTCAAAAGCCTGTAGGAGCCGTTTCCTTCTTTGAGCTGCAGCGTTCATCAGTGTTAATTTAGTTGACTAAAACGACTAAAACATTTTAGTCGACTAAAATGACTAAAACATTTTAGTCAACCAAAGGAATACTATTTTAGTCAACTAAAATACGACTAAAACTAAAACAATTGAGATGACTAAAATATGACTAAAACTAAAAGCCATTTTAGTCAAAAGACTAAAATGAGACTAAAACTAAAATGCCATTTTAGTCAAAAGACTATCACTAAAACTAAATTGCAATTACTGAAATGTACTGGAGTTTTTAGTCGACTAAAATGTACTGGAGATTTAGTCGACTAAATACGACTAAAACTAAAACAATTGCAGAAGACTAAAATGGGACTAAAACTAAAACGCCATTTTAGTCCTAAGACTAAAATTAATAGACTTGTGCATAATGGAAAATTTTGTTTAGTTTCATTCGTTGTCATTCGTAAAATACATCATTTCGTTCTGTTATATCCGTTATGTTACGTTAATACGTTTTTGGATAATTCGTTATTATTCGTAGAGTCGTTATTCGTTATACGGAATCTCGAATGATGTCAAATTCATTCATTATATGCGCTATAATTTTGTTTGTATTAGTTGAAATTCGCTATTTATATATGTATTTATTCGTGATAATGATTCGTAGTTTGGAAAGTTGTTTGTTTATTGAATCTTTTAACACACACAATGACAATATCTCTTCTCCTCTGCTCAAATACAATACAACACCCTTCTCACTCAGTTCTCAGGAATGCACTTTGCCAGTAATCCAACCTCCAGCACAAAATTAATCAGCTGATTGGACTGTAAGATTTACTTTGAATTGACCTTTTGTTTCACTAGACCTTTAACGAATTACCGAATCATGTTGAATGCATTAGTTATATCCGCTATAATTTCTTTCGTATTCGTTGAAATTCGTTATTTTTTTATTGCATCCGAATTTCAGCCGAATTTCAATTTGTTACGAAAGGAATTGCACAAGCCTAAAAATTAACACTGGTGTGCATGAGCCCTTAGAAAAGCACAGATGATGAATGATTTAACATATTGATCATAGATAGAAGATACTTACTTGCAGCCCTTCAACAAAAAGCTCTTCAGTGAGAAATGAGGACAACATTCTAATAACTGCTGCACCCTGCACAAAACAGAATATAAGATTTATGAGTGTTAATTAGAAAACATGCAACATTATATTTTAATTGTTGTTATTATTTCTACTGCTGCTATTTGTATCATGTGTATCATGTGGTTATTATATTAAGCCCTTCATGATGGAGGGTAAGCAACGCTGTCTGTCCCTGTTCTCCGTTTCAGGGACGAATCAGGGCAGAATATTTGCTTGAATTCGGCCCTGAAACTGAGGCAAAGACACACAGCGTTTCTGTGCAGTGCACTCCGCACCCGCCCCGGAGAGCCGTATCCAATTCGCATAGGTGTGAACCCAGCCTAAAACAAATCCTAAAGCCTGAACACAGTTTTGCAACTTTAACACTTGTTAGTAAAACTGTATATATCATTGCAACTTCTTATTGTATCTAGGTGGTAAATTGGGCTCTCATTGGGTGATAAATGATAATGGATATCTCCTGATGTTTTTATTTTTTATTGTCAAATGAAAAGTGGCATAAAAGTAGTAAAAAAACATAAGTTTTTACATTTTAGCTGCATATTTCTTGCTATTACCATAACCTACCACCAAATCACAACCCAAAATAAATTCACCTCCCTCTGACAATCATAGTGATACCAAATATGTCCAGTACGGCCCAGAAACAATAGTGTGCATTTTGCTTTTATTATCCTACCTAAATCACACTGATACTGACACAAAATTTTAAAATATTTTTTTAATCCTACCAAAACATGCTGAACCTGACACTGACCTTTGACCCTGACTTAGCCACTAACTTTAACCCTGACACTGACCTAGATCAATCCCTGATCTAGCCATTGTTTTTCTCCTTTAGTAAGGAGAAAAACAAAAAAGTGCCCTTTTCTCCATTCAAGAGGAGAAATCAACAGGGATGGACTGTACAGTGACTGATCACTGTGATATCAAATCAGAGGCTTCCACAACAATTAGGGTGATCGGGAACCAATACTTCCGGTTCCTAGTCATTAATAGGGTACCTGGGGCTCTCAGTGAGAACTCGGTCTCTGTGCTGGCAGTGCTCTGTGCAGCATGCTCTCAGCACAAACACAGATAAAGACCCACTTCCATGAGACCGTATTTATGCTTATGGCCATCAGAAAGGGGTTAAAGCCCAATTCCATCCAATACAAATATTTCCATGTTATGTGGACACTGGTGGGTCTAATCACCTTCTATTGGGGATTACAGTAGTGAGACTACTGTAAAGTAGTTTTTTTTTTTATATTATCAAGGGGGGGGGGGGGGGGTCACCTAATTAGAGATGAATATCCATCTTTCTTTTTTATTCTGCATTAAGGGGAATCCGTAGAGGAGAGGAATGCTTTTTTGTTGCCCTGACATCTGGGTGAATCAGGGAATTTGGACGAAGAAATATTTTTACTGGAGTTTAGAGCTGCACGATTAATCGTCAAGAATCGTTATCACAATTCTTTCCCCTTCACGATCTTCACAAAAGTGTTTCACGATTCTTAATATGCTAAGAATTCTCTCTGCTCTTCTGAAGCCACAGCCCTCAAAAGAAAGGAAGAAAAAAAAACGGGCAGTCTGCCAAGAATCAAAACATTCTTTAGCAGTGGAATTTAAGTATAAACATTGTAACAATTTGTCAATGGAATAGAATTTGTATGTAAATGAGGAAAGTTTAACCACTAAAACACTAAACCTTTTTCTGACATTTGTTGGTTTCAAGTTAAAATCAAATTTTTTTGCTAGAAAATTACTTAGAACCCCCAAACATTATATATATATTTTTAGTAGAGACCCTAGAAATATTTTATGTCACACTGTATTTGCGCAGCGGTCTTTCAAATGCAATTTTTTTGGGAAAAAATTACTTTAATGAATAAAAAAAAACAAAAAACGAACCAGTAAAGTTAGACCAATTTTTTTTGTATAATGTGAAAGATTTTAGGTCGCAAGAATCGTGAGAGAATTGTGATCTTATTATTCCAAGCAAAAAAATCGTGATTCTCATTTTGGCCAGAATCGTGCAGCTCTACTGGAGTTCCTAATAAATAAAAGAAGCTACAATGTGACCTGGTTTGCCAACAACCACATAAAACAGAATCACTGGTTCTAAATTAGAAGTCCATTCTTTTTTTTTTATAAATCTTTATTTAGTTTTCAAAAAATAATATTTTACTTACACATAAAACCCCTTCAGCTGGGAAGGTCTTGATACAACTCATAACATCATCTCTCCATTTCCCCTGATCTACTTTCTGAGATTACCTCTCCCACTGGACCCCCCTCCCCCCAACCCCCCCCCCCGACCCCCCACCCTCCCCTCCCCTCTCCCCCGCCCCTCCCCTCTCCCCCGCAGACTCTTATCTTCTCTTCCAGTCCTTAACAACCTTACTTTACTCCCCTTGGGCTATCTTAACACTGCTTCTGCAAATTTCTCTGTTTTTTTGAAAGCCCCCCACTGATTCCACTTTCCCTTCTCTCCCTCTTGCCTCCTATCTAGGTGTTCCATTCTCTCTAATCTGTAAATTTCGTCTACTTTTGTGATCCAATCCTTAATCTTTGGGGGTTCTACTTCTTGCCATTTCTTTGGATTACATTTTTAGTGGCATTAAGTAAAATTGGTGTCAATGAGGACTTATACCCCTTCTTCCCTCCTTCCAGGCCATGAAACAGACAGCTCCAAGGGTCAAACCTTATACTCTTCCCAGTTATCCCCTCTATCAACCCTATCACTTACTGCCAATAAGTTTTAATTTTGGGGCATTCCCACCATAAGTGCGCCATTGTTCCAGGACCTCCACACCCTCGCCAACAGTTAGGGGATTTATCTAGAGAAAATGTACTCACTCTAGCCGGGGTCATATACCACCGGGCTATACACTTGTAGTTGCTCTCCCTTGTTTTCATATCTACTGCCGTCCCATGCGTAGCTTCCAGGATTCGTTTCTCCATTTCCCTGTCACATTGAGATCCCAAGTCCTCCTCCCATTTTCTGATGAACGGGGGCGTGTCCTGTCCGCCCCTACTCATCAGAATTTTATACACCTCCGAAACCGTCTTTTTTAATTCTTCTCTGAGTGCCATTTTCTCTAACCCTCTGTAGTTCGCCTCCTCCCTTAAGGGGCCTGGGAGACTTCTAATAAAGTGTTTTAATTGAATGTACCGCCACCCATTTATTAACAATACCTCCCTTAGTGCTTTCAATTCTTGTAATGTTTTTAATTTACCTCTACTTATTATGTCCCTTATCTGTGTTCCCTTCTCCAAAATCCAATTCCCTCCTATCGATCCCATCCCTGGGGGAAGAAGTCCATTCTTAATATATCAACCACTAAAACTCTGTCCTGATCTTGGTAACAATTACTACAGGCTCTGATGGCACCTTAATAAAATTAGTGTTTCTGTAATTTCTGTTGCAGAGCAACTGAGCATGTGCAGAGCAGGGTGATACAGTGTATTACTGGATTTTAAACATTATAGGCACTTCTTTTTTAGTGTTTTACATCGCTATACCTGCAAAAGGGGCCCAGAATGTAGTGATTTAGCAAGACTTAATTTTCTGACTAAAGTTTCACTTTAAAAGAGAAGTATGGTCTTTGCAGGGAAAAAAAACAAAAAAAAATTATACTCACCTAAGTGATGCAGCATCAATCCCCTGCTGCCTCTGCAGTGAGAACTGAGAGATCAAACACTGGGATCTCTCAGTTCTCCCCTCCGGTCTGAGCAGAGAGCCGGGACTGTGAGTCTCTGCTCTCCCCTTCCAGTGCTCGCTGTAGCGCTGGGCTGTGGAGGGGGCAGGTAAGGCGGGGCTCAGGCTCTCATCAGATCACTGAGAGTCTGAGCCAGGTGCTGGTCCAGGCTTCTGGGTGGATCCCAACCATATGGTCGGGATCTTTTCAGATTGGACCACCTCTGTGACGTCAGCCAACAGCAGGCTTTAGCCCACTGTCAGCTGAAAACAGGTCACAGGAGTGCAGAACGAATTGCACTCCTGTGATCCATAGGAGAAGTATAGTCAAACAAGCTTTGGCTGTACTTCTCCTTTAACCTGTATTGTTGATGATCACAGAAGCACATCTGTACTCATGCTGTTATCCCAATGGAAGGATTAAAATAGCTAATGCTATTTTTTATGTGCCTTAATATTATTTGCAAGTCATTTGAGTGTACTAAACCTGTTGTACAGCATAGGGCATTGTGGAGTGGCAGAGGCTACAACACTCACCTTGCTGTAAGTAATGGAATCAAATAGTCCACTTATGTCTGATGGGGTTTGCACTGCATTTTCATCTGATGTAAGAGGATGGGATGAGACCAAGGCATCAACTGCCATCACTCTATGTGTATCGTAAAGTACTGACAGGTCTGACTGTAAAAGATGGATGAGAACACAGATAAAGCAAAGTTATGACATAAATGTATACCAATTATAAAAAAAAAAAAAAAAATTGTATTCTATTGAAACATGAATATTGTAATTATTGCATCAATAAGTCAACCAAACTATGTCTATGTTTCTGGAATGGAAAGTTATTAGCTGGGCTATAATCTCCATCTCATCCTGTTAGAACGGATAATGGATTTACTAGGTGAGCCCCTTTTTTTAGAAGGCCTTTCCTGCATTTGACTAGCTATTAAAAAGCAAACATCAACTCCAATTTACCAAAATTCATAATTATTTCTTAAGTGCTTTTTGAATCAGTGATCACAACACCCACAAATGATCATTTTCATTAGTAAAATGCACAGCTCTCAGCAAATTTAGCATTGTGAAAGCTGACTGCTCGCTAACTACTCATATAGTATGTTGAAATACTTACGGTATATCTTAATATGTACAGTATTTTCATTTTTAGACCACCCACCCCCGAAGAGGGGCAACGACAACAAGTCATGGTTATAAGCCAGATCAGAAGAGTGGCTCTTTTTTTACTCTTCACAATTACAGGCGATAAAAAATTAATGTTTTACATATAACAGCCAGCCATGTTTTGGAATGAGTCTGTTTGCTGTGGACTTTGTGTGTAAATTGGCTCCAATTTTACTTTTCCTTATTATACTATAATATATTATGTAAGATCGATCTTAAATTAAATCTGTAGCACCCTCCTGGGTAGGTGCTAGAAGAGAGTATAGATTTTTTGTGTTTTCTGCTTACCAGGAAGATGGTCAGGTAAAACTTAGAGTGCTCTCTGCCTACCAGGGAGCAGGATCTATTGGTTAGGTCTGCTTATTGTGCTCAGGTGCAGCTCCACTTGTTCTGACTGTCCCTCACTGGTCCAATAGGGAGGCATATTGGACAGTGGGAGGGGACCTGACAAGTGAGTGCACAGGCTTTGTTACAGTCCTGGTAATTGGCAGAGGAAAAGTGCTGCATTGCATGCTGGGATAGTGTAATAAAAGCCCAGGGCGCATGTGCTCAAAGTTAGTTGAGTCGGGGAGCAGAGACCATGAGGGAGGGGGAGGCTGCCCTCTCCTCCATGGAGGCGGTCTTGCGGCCTTGGGTGGTCAACCCAGGGGCCCAGGAGAGTCAGAGTAAAGCTGAACTTAGAGGTCCTGCAGAGCTGACTGGAAGGGAGACACCAGGAAGGATCTGATTCTACCTACTGTGAATACAGATCTGTGTCTTTGGGGCCTGTCAAGTGAGGGCTGCCCCCTTCAGCTAGAAGAGTCAGAGGATGGGTGTCAGTAAAGGGGATGCTAGAGAGTATCCTGAAGATAATGTAGTGCATCAAGTCTGCTGCTAGTGAGAGCAAAAAGACTTAATTCCTCCATACCTGTGGCAGAATGGTTAAAGCGGTGTGACTGCTTCTGCTAATAATCCGGTGAGGCCAGGGGAGAGTTGTCCTTATCCACTGTGAATAGTTCAAGTTGGAGTATCCCATTATTCCCTTCTCCCATCCAAGTTCAAAATAAAATATAAAAAACACAAGTACCCTGGACTGGTCACTGAGTAACGAGCAAGCGGGAGTAAGGGTGGGACAAGTGGAAACCCCTAGCAACTAAGTGGAAACCCCTAGCAACCAAGTGGAAACCCTTAGCAACCAGATGCAGGTAACCAGAGGGAGGCCTAAGGCCGCGTACACACGAGCGGACTTTTCGGCAACAAAAGTCAGATGGCCATTCCGGCGGACTCTCATCAGACTTTTGACTGACTTCCGACGACTTTTGAACGAACAGACTTGCCTACACATGATCACACCAAAGTCTGACGTATTCCTACGTGATGATGTACCACCGGACTAAAATAAGGAAGTTGATAGCCAGTAGCCAATAGCTGCCCTAGCGTGGGTTTTCGTCCGTCGGACTAGCATACAGACGAGCGGATTTTTCGACCGGACTCGAGTCCGTCGGAAAGATTTGAAGCATGTTTCAAATCTAAAGTCTGTCAGATTTTCGACTGAAAAAGTCAGCTCGTGTGTACGCTGCATGAGCAATCAACACTCAGCAAGCCCTACGGGGACAGTGCTACAAATCAATGAAAAAAGTTATTATTTTATTGAAAAAAAAGGAAGGATAAAAATAATACCATATTTTATTTCTGCAATGAGGAGATACGAAAGAAGGATTAGGCCTATGACTAGTTTCTAGCAAAATTGGCCTCTCTTTTCATCTCTGCCACTAAATCATCATTTATTTGAACACAATGAGAAAAAAAAGGCAAACATGTTCTACGTACTATATTCCAGGTGGGTTCTGCATAATCTGCTCCCAGATATTCCACGTAAGAGGCAAAACCTTCATTTAGCCAAAGATCATTCCACCATCTAATTGTCACAAGGTTTCCAAACCACTAAAATGGAAGCAGATTACCAACATTAGCAGATAATAATAAAGTGTATTTTTGTGCCATTACAACCTTAGAACACAGATGTACTTTTCCCACATGGGACAAACAAAAAAATTCTCTGTGACTATCAGATCCTAAAGCAAAATGGACAGTCAACAAATTATTTTCAAGGTCTAATTTAGATAATTTTTATGTTAGCCATTCCAAATTCAAGAACCCAGACACCGAATATGGCTATATTTGGAATGGATCTGCTGCTAGAAGCTATTAAAATGCCTCAGTTAAGACCAAATTTTTTATTCATTTGTTTATATATTTAATTCTAATTGATAGCAAATAGTTGCAGTCACATATTAAGTGCTTGTTATTAAGGGATATATAAAGGAAGCACCTGATGAGCAAGTTCATGAGCAATAATTGTGACCACTCTCTCCTTGTTACTGATGGAAGATTCTCTTTGATCCCAGAGAAGAGCATTTTCTCTGTATGTCACCAGCCCCCAGTTCTCCATGGCTCCAGCACTAAAGTCAGGCAAAGCGACCTGGTCTGCAGAATAGATTAAAAAAAAAAAGTCAAAATGGACCAAAAAATATTTTGTTGCACTGTAGATGTTTTTGGACAGTTTACTGACGCAGAATGAAACAATATTGCACTAAAGCTGTGATCATGTGGTTAATTACTCTTTCGTTACTTAAAGTGGAACTTTATGTCAATTATAGAAATGGGGGAACAGGCAGGATTTTTAATGCAGAAGACATGCTTTGTCTTTTCTGCATTAAACTTACCTACCTGTCTGTTCACCCCTATACAGTGAGCTGCGCATGCGCAGCTCACTGTAGAGATTCAGCAATGCCAAAGCGGACTGAACTCCTGTGCATGTGCAGGAGTGAAGTCATATTAAAGTACGGCCAATGAAAGTGGCCAGTGCTGAACAACCAGAAGCTGGCCACTTGAAAATGTCAGCGGCTGGCAGGGAGCTCCAGGACGTCGCACCACAGGAGCTAAGGTGAGTATAGTTCTGCTTTTAAAGTATAACTAAAGAAAATCCCAAATTTTGGGTTGTCCTTAGAACAGTAATAAAGGGAATATTTTCCAGTGGGGACACAATATCTGGTGACCCGTGACAACCAGGGATTCTCTCACTTTAGGCCCCCTAGACACAGGGCAGGTTCCATTGGAGTCCACCTGCTCAGCAAGGAAATTTGTCCACTGATCCCCGCTGAGCAGGCAGATGGCTGGTCCATGTCCGCTCCTCTTATGCAGAGCGGACACAGACACAGCCTACTCTCTTCTATGGGCAGTCAGATGTAAATGGACCTTCTGTCTGTTTACTGACTGCTATCCAATCTTATTTGCCAGACAGATGGAGAACAGATCCCTATCTATCTGCTTGTAGTGGACAGGATCATATCTGATGTTGGTGGGTGCCAACGGATAAATGTCCGTTAACACCCGCTGCTCCATATAGGAGACTGGAAGGTCCAATCGGATCTACCTGAAAAACTGACAGGCGGACCCAATCAGTCTGCCGATGTGAAAGGACCCTTACAGGAATTTCCTCTCGCTACTCGTTGTGACTTTGGGACATGAAAATTTTCTATATGAGACCCAGATGGCAAAAAAAGCTGACAGGGGTATAACCCTCCCTTACTCTATCAAAATGAAAAATACATTTATACTATTTTAATGCATATTCAAAGAATATGATCTTTTTTATATATATATCCAGGCAAAAGAAGCAAGCTTGCAAATATAGCATTATACATTTTCCTTTAAAATCTGTCATCAAGGGCCCTGTCAGTTTCAAGCTATCAAAGTGGACAGAAGCCTAGCAAAGCAGACAGCACAACAAGAATACTGCATGTACATTGAGATAATGATCATCATTTTATTATCAAGTGCATGTGTTATATTTTGTGTACCGCTGTGCAGAATAGATACATAGATAGATGTAATTTGCTTCAGTCTATAATAGAACAAAGTACACAGGTAGGTCATCAACCACTCACCTGATTTTGGCAGAGGGTAGGAAACATTATAATATTTTTCAAAAAATTCCAAAATTGGCTCTGTGACATTCAGTGCATATTCTGCTTGGTTCTCATCTACAATGGCCTTTGGACGTCCCCAAATTTTTACCTAAAAACAATGTTAAATGTAAATATCATGGAAAACCACAGAAGATTGGTATTTTTTCATATGTCATTGACCATCCACGAAAACAGACTGTGAAACCAAGTGCCAAATCATGACATACGGGTGTTGCAAGTGAGCTGTCATGAAGATTGATGTGAAAAATGCAGCGCTAAAACTGTATATGTATATAAATTCAGTGGTAAATGGGTATTAACCCAAAGCGTTTATATTTTATACATTTTTTATGTGATCACTTTTTATACTTCTGTATATTGGTTGGTTCCAATAAATCTACCCTTTTGATCTGCACAATCGGAGCATTCTATATTTTCTTTCCCATACCTCTTGATCCCACGGGAGATCTGGATGTTCCTATTGGATGTGTCGTTTTCTCAGTCTGATGGATATCAGTACAACCGTTCCAGTCTAGAGGAGATATCTTTGGAAATCTGGGGCCCATACCATCACCTGGGAGAACCATTTCTAAGCTTGTTTGATTCGGTGTCACTGGCATTCGAATCCATCAGTTCCGGTAAGAGTGTTTACACCTTCCTCACTTCAAGAGTTATTATCAGATGAATTGCATATCAGAAGATTTTCTTACTTCCATTGGATTGTATCTATTGTTTGGACTTGATTATTTTCTTCACATATATATTGCACTGGGTTAATACCCATTTACCACTGAATCCTGTTTATTCACATATATGTGTTTTATATACATATACAGTTTTAGCGCTGCATTTTTCACATCACTCTATTAGAATTCTAGTCACATTCTTGTGTAGCTGCTTGTTTATTTTATTTTATTGGGTTAGCGCAGTTATACCACATATACTTGTCATGAAGATTAATCTAAACTGCGCATACAAAAATCTCAGCTTTCTGTGCTTCTAAGGGGAATATAAAGTATTGTGGTATGTTTTCTTTATTTTGTATGTCCAGTACCAAAAATGACTAATCAAATATTTCTTCAACTTCTTATTAATCAGGTAACAGGAAAATATTGCAAAAGAATATATAACATTTGCAGCTCGCAGCCAGTACACAATTTTAGTCATTTTAATACTAATCTGTGAATAGCCTGCAATTTGATATACACAGCTTACTGAGTGAGGAAAGGGTCTCTCTCTCTCCCTCTCCCTCTCCCTCTCTTTCTCACTCCCACTCCCTCACTCTCTCTCCCTCTCTCCCCTCTCTCTCCCTCTCTCCCCTCTCTCTCCCCTCTCTCTCCCTCTCTCCCCTCTCTCTCCCTCTCTCCCCTCTCTCTCCCTCTCTCCCCTCTCTCTCCCTCTCTCCCCTCTCTCTCCCTCCCTCCCCCTCTCTCTCCTTCCCTCTCCCTCCCCCTCTCTCTCCCTCTCTCCCCTCCTCTCTCTCTCTCTCTCTCTCTCTCTCTCTGTCTCTCTCTCTCTCTCTCTCTCTCTCTCTCTCTCTCTCTCCCCTCTCTCTTTCTCACTCACCATCCCTCTTTCCCCTCACCCTCTCTCACACCCCCCTCTCTCTCTCCCCCCTCTCTCTATCACTGTCACCTTGTAACAGATGAGTTTTATGTCAGCGTTTTTTTAAGACACTAACCCACAGTATGCAAACAGATCAAGAAAGCCATTGACTTAAGTTAGTTTCCTCTGAAAGTACTAAAACCTTTGATTCCGTAAGACAGCTAGATAACTAGCATTTTCAGGATGACAGGACAGCAATGGAAATTTCAATTTCATTAACATCCTTGTTCTGCTCTAAAACGAACCTTGTTATTCATAGAAGTCAAAATTGAAGAGCACTCACCTTAGCATTACCAACCGACTTGAATTCTGAGACTATGAATGCCACCAGGTATGTGGACATCTTTGGAGTTTTATTAAATACTGTGACCGACCATTGTGCACCATTCCACGTTTCAGTGGATGTACCTAGAAGATAATAATTGTATTAGAAAATAGGCAACTCTAACCCTAAGACATTGGAAGAAATCATTATATACATGTAAGTTTCAATCTACTAAAAGAATTATATAAAAGAATAAATCACAATATTTTTCTTGGCCTAATGTTGAGTAGTATTCATTAGTATTGACTAGTATTCCCAAGTACTACTCTACCTACTATGGCTGTCACAAGTCATTGTGGTATTACCTGCATTACTTGTGAATGTTGCATAGTCAGCCTTACCAAGCTGCTCCCTGTTATTGTTCCCAGATAGTTAATGGGAGTACACAGTGGGGGTTATTTACGAAAGGCAAATCCACTTTGCACTGAAAGTGCACTTGGAAGTGCAGTCGCTCTAAATCTAAGGGGTAGATCATAAATGAGGGGAAGCTCTGCTGATTTTATCATCCAATCGTGTGCAAGCTAAAATTCTGTTTTTTATTTTCCTTGCATGTCCCCCTCGGATCTACAGTGACTTTACTTTTAAGTGCACTTGCAGTGCACAGTGGATTTTTCTTTAGTAAATAACCCCCAGTGACTGCTTAAATGTTGCATCTTTAGGTACACTAAGCAAAAACAATATAAAATCTCCACTAATCTCTGCTCCCATTGGGGTCAATTTGCTAAAGCAAATAGACTGTTCACTTTGCAAGGGAATTTGCACTTAGCTAAAGGAGAATGTGGATTTGCCTTCTGCCTATCTACTGGTTTAAAGTTACACACCAATTATGTCTATGCCATGGGTTCCTGTAACTTCTTCTGCCTGTTCTGGATCCATCCTACAGACCAGCCTTTCTCGACCAGGATTCCATTAAAACCCTGGGGTTCCCCTGGAGGTTGCTAGAGGTTTCTTTCGGCAAAGAACAATTTCTGTTCCTCGGATACATAACCACTGTCATCGATGATCTTTTAGCTATCTGTAAGGGGGAATTCTTCACACTTTTAATCTAATTAATTAATGTACCATGAGCTGTAGATAGTTGCTAGTAGGGGTTCCCCGAGACTGAAAAGTTTTTATTCAAGGGTTACTGCATGTTAAAAAGAAGGTTGAGAATGGCTGCTATAGGCATTCTTGAACAAATGGGTAGAGTGAGCTGATGGAAGATAGAAGCTAAAATTGACTTGACAACTTTAAACAGCGAGTATAGCATGTGTGTCATAATACTCTACACCACACACTCCCTCCATTGTGTGCAGCTTAGCGGACCTACCGTTTTTTTGTCTATTGCATATCTGTATGCTAGTGCATAGAATGGTAAAATACTCCGTGACTTACTGGAGGGATCCATATTGGAGAGTGCCACATAGTTGGGCTTGTATCTGAGGGTGATGGTGAAAGTTGCTTTCATTGCTGGCTCATCAAAGCATGGGAATGCCTTCCTTGCGTCAGGTGCTTGCATTTGGGTGGTGGCGATGACTCTGGTTACAAAAAAACATTAGCTGGCAAACCATCTACTATACTGCTAGTTCTCAATTTAACTTATATTCAATATATATCTTTACAGTCACACAAAATTATTAGTGCTCAATCAGTTTCTGTGTTAGAAACATAAGTATCTGAGAGTTTCTGATACCCAGTCAGTCTAAAATATTCTATGTTAATGATCAGAAAATCTTAAAAATTGAGTGGGACTATGTTGCAGGTTATGACATGCAGATTGCACACCTGTACCTTCACTTGGTTGCACCTTACTATTAAGGTGCAACACGGTAAAGCATGTTTTTGCACACATTAATATGCCCTGTGTTAGGCAGCCCATTCAAAATGAATGGGCTGGTATGGACCTCATCAGTCCAGAAATCAAAACTTACACCTTTTTTTTTTTTTACCCGTGCATGTTAATGCAGCGCACCTCTGCCAGCATGGTGCTTTTGGGGGTACCTTTCTGAATGAACTACGCCACATCGCACCATCACAAGCAGGGTGCAGCACCTCACACTGTAGTAATGCACAAGGGAATGCTTGCATTTCCACAACGTGATAGTGTGAACAGGGATTCAAGAATGATTTTGCAACATAACTTATTTCACTGAAACCAAATCTATGTTTGGCCTAGATTTAGCTATATATATTGTTGGGTAGCAGTAATAGTTGTGAGAGTAGTAGGAAGACTAATCATCGAACTTACAGCATTACCAAAGATAACATTATGTAGATTGATAGTTATATTTATAGCTATGCTCATAAAATTATGCCGTTTGGAAAGCTTTGTTCTTATTCCACAGCAATCATATAATATTTTATATAACTACTTACTTGGTTACACCATCTTCCACATATTCACTGCGGTAAAATCCTGCCAGATCATCTGCCAGTTCTCCAATAAAGTCTGTGTGAAGCTGATATGTTTTGCCGGTTTGCAGATTCTCAGCAAGATGCAGCACCAGGTAATTGGTCCTCACCACTGTCTCGTTTTTAGTTATGGTGATATCTTTACCCGCATCATCCTTGAGCACAGGCTTACTATTATAGATAAGTTTGTTGCTGTGGATAATAACAAGATTGGTGGACTCAACACATCTGAAGTGGGCGACACTTTTTCCATGAAAGACATAGAGTCCTTGAGCATTCTTCTCTAAGACAGGTCTGAGGTCAACATCATAGTGATCAGGTATCAGACTTTTTGGAAGCCGGAATTTGTCCCAAGGTTCATTTGATGCAGGTGTGGTAGGTTTCAGCGTAGTACCAGTACCGGAAGTGGAGGAGGTGCCTTGGGGGGCTGCACTTGTAGCTCCTCCATTTTCTACTTTATTATTATTGGATTTTTCATTGGAGTAAACTACTGCCAGTGCAATGATGGTAGCCACTGCAGCTATGGCAAAAAAGATGGTGACAAAGGCAACAAGCTTACTAACATAGAATCCCTTTCCCATGGTGTCGGTAGGAGAGGCCACAAGAACAGGGGATGGAGATATAGCCCTTATATACTCTGACAAGCCAAGAGTTTTTACTGCAGTACAGTTACTTGGTGAAACATTAACTTCTTGGGGCAAAGGCTGAAAGCAGAGCAACCTTATTGTCTTTCCAAATGTTCAGCTTTTGCTGTATGCATTGATAGATCAAACCGTCAAAATAATGCTGATGTGAAAAGTACACCTAAAAGAGAAAAAGGCAAGATTACATACACTTTATTACTCTATCGTTTTTTTTTTTTGTCAAATTAAGAAATAAGGCTATGCATTTTTCCATTTCCTTAAAGTATATACTGTGCGTTTTTTATAGTTTATTAAATATATTTTTTCTACACATATCTATGAGGGGCTTGCTAAACTATAGCAGACCCCCAACAGATCTCCCTAACTTGTCCTCTTTTTTTCCATTCGGGTGAGCAGGGAGTCAGTGCACATGACTACTCGGACAATCTCATTACTCAATCACCAGAGAAGGTGTGTCTTTCTGTTCTTTAAGGCTTGTTGAACTTGGTTGGAGTGTAGGGAAGCTTTGGGATACTCCAAATTTAGTGTGCAAAGTAACAAGAGGACACTCTGTTCCGTCTATTTTCTTAAGGGAAATCTCCCTCTTGGCAGACACTAGAAACACGAGCAAACCTGGGGCTCCCAGCATGGCAAGTCCCAATTCAGCAACTTGGACACGGTCACACAAAGGGTTAAACAGCAGTTACTAGAATCCTATTTCCAGGCCTCTACTCACGGTGTCCCCAGATACTTGGATACCTCTTGTCTAATGTCGGCTAGAGATTTCTCCTGTAAATCTCCAGGCCTGGTCTTCAGTGAGCCCCCTTTATTTAGCTCCATCTGCTTCCACAAAATAGGCCCCCCAAGCTCTCACTGAGCTGAGACCTGGGTGAACTCCTGACAAGGGCCCCCTGCCCCTCCTCCCCCGCAGCTCAAACTGAGCTGGGACCTCAATGAACACCTGTTAGCCTCAATTATCCTGCCCAGGAGGGCAGCAGTCCTTCAGGCTGGGATCTTCTCCACTGGACAAGAACCTGCTGCTCCAGGCCTCAAACTATTTAGGCCCTTTTCAGCCATCTACTGGGCACTCCCCCCCCCCCAGGGATTGGCTGAGACCACATAAAAATTGAGGCCCAGGGTCTGCCTCTTTCATCCCACTACATTATAGAATCCACTAGAAGGCAGTGAGAAGTAGTTGAGCCTGGAGCCAGTGAAACCCAGAGCAGCCAAAAATAATCACACACTGCTCCATCGTTTAAAGGGGAGCCAAAAAATAATAATTTACCTGAGCCTCTTTAGTGGTGTATTCTAGGAGGGTGCTGCATGTATATGGCTGTTGGTTCCTTCACTGAGCAGATCGAATCCATTTTTTAGTGTTTGATATTTATATTGTTTGTCAAATATATTTTATCTATAGATATGTAGCAGGGACCCATTATCCACTTGCTGCCTGTGCACTGTAGCTTTAATGCTACAGTGAGGGCCGGTTGTGCAGAATCATGTATGCCTGCACCCCCCACCTGCTGCTTTCTAAGTAGGGGGCATGCACCCGGCTGCGCTGTCATTGCCAGTGATTCATGGCCGGGGTCCATCGATCAGTAGAGTGAGTGACAGGAGAGAGATCTGTGTATGTAAACAACACAGATCTCTCTCCTGACAGCAATGATGTGCTGGTTTTGTCTACCTGCTAAGCAGGGAATAAAAACCAGCACACCCCCTAGTAAAACATCACACAGTACACAACAATAACACTCCCTAAGCACACAGTTAACCCCTAGATGTTAACCTCTTCCTGCCCAGTGTCATTAGTACAGTGACAGTGCATTTTATTAGTACTGATCACTGTATTAGTGTCACTGGAGATGTGAGTGGCAGTCAGTTCATACCCAGTATCAGTTATTGTCAGATTGCCTGCCTCACTATCACAGTCCCGCAATAAATCGCTGATCACCGCCAATATTAGTATACTAGTATAAAAAATAAGAATTTCAGTATTCTCATAGACGCTATAATTTTCATGCAAACTAATTAATATACACTGGAATTTTTTTTTGGTCCCACTGTATGTTAGAACGTAGCCACCCTCTCTTGATCACCCCCCGAAATAAACTTTGGACTATGGATTGTAGTTAGCCAAACAAGACCTGTTAAAGTGAATAGGACCATTCCACAACTGCCCTGCAACTGCTTGTAATACATGCGATTGCGGCGTGATGCTGCAGCCTTTTCGAGTGTTGAAATGGGAGTACTGGGGGTGACACATCAAATGCTGCGGTGTATCGCTTTTCAGAGGAGCAGCAATGTAAACAAGCCCCAACAGAGACACAGACAGCAATAAAAACCTGACAGTGGTTCTAACTCCTCTGCCCTTCCACCGCCACCATGTAAAAAAAAAAGTTTTGTCTTTAGTTATACTCTAACACAAGTGATGATGGGGGCTGTTTCTGTAAGTGCTTATAATTAAGAATGTTTTCAATGGTAGTTTCTAGACATCAGAAGCAGGGGCGGATCCAGAGTCTAATCTCGGGAGGGGCACTGCCAGAAAATACCTTTTTTTTTTTGCGGGCAATTTATCGGGGAAACAGCTGGTGTTGGCACTTCAATCATCACGGCACCATGGTTATTATAGTGTCAGGATGATTGAAGCGCATTATTTCTATTCTTACATTGTAATATAAAATTAAATAGTTCAACTCACCATAATGCAGAATCAGTGAGAGCCCTGAGTGTGTCACTTTCCACGTCGCCTGCCACCAAATGCGGATTGTCACTTGCCGCATCACCTGCCACAAGTTGTGAATTGTCACTTGCCACGTCTCCTGCCACACGTTGTGGATTGTCA
This sequence comes from Aquarana catesbeiana, assembly GCF_042186555.1. Lineage (NCBI taxonomy): Eukaryota > Metazoa > Chordata > Amphibia > Anura > Ranidae > Aquarana > Aquarana catesbeiana. The sequence goes on along the minus strand of NC_133326.1, from coordinate 47,602,318 downwards.
CTTGCCACGTCACCTGCCACACGTTGTGAATTGTCACTTGCCACGTCTCCTGCCACACATTGTGGATTGTCCCTTGCCACATCACCTGCCACACGTTGTGAATTGTCACTTGCCACGTCTCCTGCCACACATTGTGGATTGTCCCTTGCCACATCACCTGCCACACGTTGTGAATTGTCACTTGCCACGTCTCCTGCCACACATTGTGGATTGTCCCTTGCCACATCACCTGCCACACGTTGTGAATTGTCACTTGCCACGTCACCTGCCACACGTTGTGTATTGTCACTTGCCATGTCTCCTGCCACACGTTGTGGATTGTCACTTGCCACGTCACCTGCCACACGTTGTGGATTGTCACTTGCCACGTCTCCTGCCACACGTTGTGAATTGTCACTTGCCACGTCTCCTGCCACACGTTGTGGATTGTCACGTCACCTGCCACACGTTGTGGATTGTCACTTGCCACGTCTCCTGCCACACGTTGTGAATTGTCACTTGCCACGTCTCCTGCCACACGTTGTGAATTGTCACTTCCACGTCTCCTGCCACACGTTGTGGATTGTCACTTGCCACGTCTCCTACCACCAGATGCGGATTGTCACCTGCCGTGTCACACTTTCCTGCTAAGGTGGTCTCTTGCTATGTCCCGGAGTCAGGCAGCAGAGAGATGATGTAATCTCTCTGCTGCCCACAGCTGCCTTCACAGTGAGGGCGGAACTGCAGGGATGCAGGGCGGGCTCAGGGTGGTGAGAGATGTCATCTCTCTGCTCCTGTGCCCGCCGGCTCCCTGATTGGCCAGCAGACCACTCACAGTCACATGGAGCCGCCCAGCTACCCCCCCTCACCGACTCACTCACTGACCGAGCCGCCCGCACTGTGGAGCTGCCCGCACTGTCAGCCATGGTGGAGCCACCCGCACTGCCACCTACAGGGCTGCCCGCACTGTCAGCCGTGGCGGAGGCTGAGACTGGAGTCCGAACTCCGCTCCGACATGACGGTGACTCACTCACTGACGTCACTCGTTGCTAACGCCTGGGCCGCCTGGCGTCTAGCAACGAGTGCAGGGAAGAGGCTCCACCCACCTCCTCCTGGTATGTATCCACCTTCAGTGTGAGTGACCGCCGCCGCCTGTACTACATACATAGACGCGAGTCTCTCTCTCGGCGCCGCTGATCGGCACATGTGAGAGAGAGACTCGGGCCGACAGCGGCAGGAGACAATTTCAGACAGTGTTATTATTTCGGGGGGGGGGCAATTGCCCTGTTGCCCCCCCCTGGATCCGCCCCTGATCAGAAGAAACTGTTAGGCCCCTTTCACACCAGCAGATCTCGGTCTGACCACCCATTGTTCTCTATGATAGGTGGATGTGAATGGACATGTGTCTGTTTACACCTGCCTGCATCCGATCCGATTTGGGCCGCCAAAAACAGATGGATGGGGATCCGTTCCCCATCCGTCTGGTGGATCGGATGACAGTTGGATGGAAACAGACAGGGGGTCCGTTTCCATTTGACTGCCTCATAGAGAACAGCGGGCTGTGTCCCTATCTGCTCTGCATAGTGGAGCAGACACAGACCTCATATCCGCCTGCTCAGTGGGGATCAGCGGAGAGATCCCCCCACTGAGCAGGCGGATCTGCTTGATGGCGTCCGCCCTGTGTGAAAGGGGCATGTAAAAACATAAATACTGTGGCAAAAAGTAAAAGTCCTTCCTTGCAGGGGGGTTGCCCCCATTTTCGTAGGGTTAAATGCTTGTTTAGGTCTAGGGGATGGGAAAAGCAGTTTTACATACCAGATGCACTTCTCCCCCGACAGATGACGCTCCGCTATGTTCTGGCTGTAGACTGTTCCTTGGCATCTCCATGCCCGGTGCAGGGCTATGCTCCCTGCATCGATCTTTATGATGTCAGGGGCGTCCAACCACCGGAGTATAGGGGGAAGCACCTGCGGGAATCTGTTTTGCAGCTGCAGAAGCAGAGGATCAGGTAAGCAAAACTGTTTTTTCCCAGCCCCCTAGATGTAAATGAGCATTTAAAGCTGAATACCAGGCATGGATAATTTTATATAGTTATGTTGGTCCAGCTTGGACCTGTGTAATTATTTATGTACCATACCTGTGGAAGCTGGAAATCTCCGTAGAAGACATCATTACTACAGTGATTGCTGCGGTCCCCTGAGTCCCGTGCCAAGCTGCACTATTTAGAGAACACTTTACATTTCCTTAATGAATGCAAAGCATTCTCCGATTAGATGACACTTTGCATTCATTGAGAAAATGCCAAGTGTTCTCTGAATGGCGACCATGCCAAGCCAGCGACCTCCTTGGCACTTGACTTGGAACCTGATGGTGCAGACTACAGTGATTTTCAGCTTCCACAGGGATCCCGCAGGTATGGCACAGGGACCCCGCAGGTATGGCACAAATTTATTTTTGGCCCAAGTTCGACCAATGTAATAATGCAAATATATCCATACCTAAACTGCAGATTTAACCCTTGCAGCTTGAGGGGCAAGTCTCACTTCAAGGGAGGATTTTTACTTTCCTTGGAGTTCAGCTTTACATTAACATTTAAGAATAAGACCTGGATGATGGTATACACTTAAAAGGAATTCCAATGTAGCGCAAAATAACCACTAGGTGGCGCAGCTAAAGCATTTGAGGCCTTTTTATAATTGTATATACTGTACTTACAAGGAAAAGATAGAAAAAAGCATAAAAAATCTAGAGAGAAAAGAGACAACCATATTTCTCATCATTTAGAAATGGACATACAGTCAACGCACACATGGGGGCACTACAAATTCTGAAAGGCCGATAAACAACCAATCCCTGATCTCTGATGGGACAGGTAATAGAGATTCAAGTGTAAACTGAGTTTTGTTCAACTATTACTACAAACCTGGTCAGGTATATTGTCTCAGTCAGCTTGCACCAACCAATTCCTGCCGCTGGACACCAGCTTTCTCAAGTATCTCCTCTCTGTCACCCATAGCAACCCTACTTACTGCCCAGTATACCCGGTTTCCAACTATATGTCAGTACCCTGTTTCCACTAGAAGCACTTTCTCTGCCTTTAACCCACTGAAGATTCCCTCTGTTCTTGGTTTCCCCTGGCAACCCCTCAGAAATCCTCTTTAGCAATTGCTCCCTCTTTTCCATTATCCTTCAGCTCTACTCTTCCATCCACCGCACCCCCCTGCTCACAGCCCTACAACCACATGCAGAACGTCAACAGCTAAACCTAAAAAGAAACAGAAGTTTTTTCCAACTCACGCCATTTTGCCATTGCCCACTCTTGCCTTCATGCCTGCTGATGTGGTCCAGTCTGCCTCTGCACCTGCCTATGCGGTCCAGTCTGACTCTATACCTGCCAATTGAGTCCAGTCTGACTCTACATGTGCCGATGTTATCCAGTCTGCCTCCACACCAGTTATTCTGGTCCAGCACATGCCAACTGAGCCTCCTGCTTTTTCATATTCAGGACTTTCAGTAATCTGGCCTCACCCTGCTGCAATTACATCTGTTCAAACCTCTCTAAGAAGTTCCATCCATCCTTTGGATAGACTGCCTCATTTGGCCAGGTGGGTTCAGTTTGGCTCCATAGGTCCTCTGCCTGCTAATCAACCTTACATTGATGACCCTCTGACCATTGTCCAGTCTGATGGCCCTGTGCCCAATGCCCAGCCTTATGGCCCTGTGCCCGATGACCAGCCTAATGGTTCTTTGTCTTGATGGTCCTGTTCCTGACGCCCAGACTGATGTCCTACTACCTGATGGTCCTGTGCCAGATGTCCAGCCTGATGGTCCTGTGCCCAATGTCCAGCCTGATGGTCTACTGCCTGATGGTCCTGTGGCTGTTGTCCAGCCTGACGGTCCAGCCTGCCTCTGATGGTGTGCTGCCTGATGACCAGCCTGCCTCTGATGGTTCACTACCTGATGGCCAGCCTGTCTCTGTTGGTTCGCTGCTCACTGACCAGCCTGATCCTATTAATCCCCCAAGGCTCTGTACTATCACAAGATGGATCGGGGACTGTGGAAGAAGGGGAGGATCAGAGAAGACAGGACGAAACAACCTTTTTACACAATGCGCAGGATTAATTCTTGAGGTTCCACAGTGAGTATAAAAAGAATGCTTTACTGTATTTACAGACTGATTTTACTGTTGTGGGTTTAGTAACACTTTAAGAGCTGAGATCTAGTTATTGACAAACCCTTTGTAATATTTATTGATCTTTTGTTTCACCCAACCCCTGGGGCAGGAGATTTACCCTGGTAAACCTTTCTGTCATTTTTATCTTTTTTATTTTCAGTAAGTGTTTTCAGGAATGTCTTTAAGGCAGGCCAAAAGAGGCAGCTACCCTGGGCCCTGTCAATGTTGTGGGACCCAAAGCAGCTACCTTATACTTGCCAACTATCCTGGTTTAAATTCCCTTGTGCCTTTAAGTTTTAGTCCGGTGCTGTGTCCCGATATCTCAGTGTGAAGTGCTGCTCCTAAAGCTGCCTAGCTCTGCCCTATTGTTGTGTACAGATGACTCATCTGCAGACCCTGTGTTTACATGTAAATAATAAGCATTGATATGTAAATAGTGGCTGCATTCATATGTAAATAGCTGCAGACTGGCAGCAATCATATGTAAATAGAGGCAACATTCATATGTATATCATGCTCCCCTGAGGTCATATCCACCATCACCTATACTGAATGCTGCCCACTGGGGAGGTAAAGGGGCATGCTTGAAAGTCCTAAAAAAGGAAAAGAAAGGTGTCTCTAAGTGCAGTATGCAAAATTTAATAAAGTGAACAAAGGGTTAAAAGCACTTACAAGATCGTTGAGTGTTAAAAGACATGATAAAATCAGGAGTCCTAATCTGTGGCATGTGTCTATCCTCAGCATGGTGGTAGAGAGCAGTGTAGAGCCGTCCAGCAGCTGTAAAGCATTCTCCGACGTGTTGGAGAGAGGAGGCAACAGGGAAGCCTGTATTCACTGCGGGACATACGAGGCTGATGGTGTCAGTGGAGAGAAGGGGGCAGTAACGCATTTCGGAGCATGTGCGGCTCCTTCGTCAGAGGTCTAACGAAGGACACATATTATACTCTCCATCTGTGGTTTGTCCATTTTATTGAAACAGGGTTGGTGTAAAATCCTGAAGTGTGTGAATTTAACTGAGTGTTTCAGAGTGGTAAGGGTCTTAAAACCGTCAAGACTAACCTCAGAGGACCCGTTGTACCAGTGGCTCCTCAGGAGATCCTCTACAGTTAATGAAGCCCTTAAAAATGTTTATTTTCTCCAATTCACAGATAACCCATCACCAAGTTTTCTTATACAATATTCACATGGCATCATAGATGAATATATACCTGTTAAGTATCTGTGTAACTAATAAAATTGATCCAGTTGAAATGGTTCTGGATGAATGAAGATATTACAGTATTAAATAACTCCTGAAGGGTAGAGTAACAGGGATACAAGTGCATGTAATTCAATCTGGTTTATAGTGTATTGCCCTAAATACTTACATTTTCATCCATCAGTGCTTTACCAACTTGCCAAGAACATAAAAAAAGAAACTGGCTTTGAGTTTATAAAGAGTCTAGGCAAACAGTCCTGAAATCAGGCTTAGGTTGATTTTCCCACCCGTGTCTCCATGGATGAAGAGATGCCTGGCATGTAACAGTATGTACTATTTAGTATTGTTATGGCATGTTCACAGGCCAAGAGGCAGGATGTCTCATTTATAAACTGTCCCTTACTAAGTTCCAACCATTATTTACAATAAAATAAAAAAGATATACAGATAACAAGTTAAAGCGGAACAAGACCAAGCAAAACTCATTTCTTCTCCAGCGATGCAATGTCCACGAGCTCTTACTGGTGCCAACATCTTCTCCCTGACTTCTTCAGGGCTCAGCATTTCAGCGTTTTTGTTTCTGTACTTGTGTGGGTTTCCTCCAGCATTTCAAATACATGCAGGTTGGTTCATTGGTTCCTTTCTCAAATAAATCTAGTATATGTATTTGTGCGTGTAAGATGGGGACCTTAGATTTCTAAGCTCATTGAGTGCAGGGACTGATGTGAATATATGTACAATATATTATTATTTTATTATACTGGATTTATATAGCGCCAACAGTTTACGCAGTGCTTTACAATATAAAAAAAAGGAGGCAATACTTTTATAATATAATAAAACACAAGAGAATTAAGAGGGCCCTGCTCAGAAGAGCTTACAATCTAATAGGGTGGGGCAGGTGATTGTGGGCACTATTTAAATACCTTTAATAAATAAATACATAAATCTTGCTTGGAGTGCAAGATCCACTTTAAAATGGAGCACAATATGTATTTTCCATATATTTTTTTAAAATAACCTGTTGCTAAATGAATATTGGTTTGTATTATTTTGGGTATTGTTGTGGGGCAAAAATTAAAACCATTTTATTCTTCCATTCTTTGTCAATGTTTTCCCCTAAACATCGTTGTAAAGAAAAATACTATAGATCTTTATATCCTTTCATAACTGAGAGAAAGCTCTATTTTTTCATGAAAGGCAGAAAAATCTAATACTATACAATAAAAGTTAATAGTTAAACGTACCCAGCTCTGAAAAGCAAACTTGGTCTGGTGAATTGATCAACACATTTTATTTTATGGAAAATGTATATTCTTCACATGGCCATTTAAACAGCAAAAGCTGGTCATACACCATATTCTGTGGTCATTCATTTCCAAATTATCTTGGGACATGGAAAGAAGTAAAAAAGTTTTCACCTAACTTTTACCCCAAAAAATGTATAACATTTTTCCAAATAATCTAATTAGAAAAATGTGTGAATCTTGAGTGAGAGTTGTGTGAAAATATTTATAAATATCCCCCAGAGCATGTATGGGATACATACACTATATTGTCAAAAGTATTGTGACGCCTGCCTTTACACGCACACGAACTTTACTTGTATCCCAGTTTTAGTCTGTAGGGTTCAATATTGAGTTGGCCCACCCTTTGCAGCTATAACGGCTTCAACTGTCCACAAGGTTTAGGATTGTGTCTATAGGAATGTTTGACCATTCTTCCAGAAGCGCATTTGTTAGGTCAGGCACTGATGTGGGAAGAGAAGGCCTGGCTCACAGTCTCTGCCCTATTTCATCCCAAAGATGTTCTATCGGGTTGAGGTCAGGACTCTGTGCAGAGCCCGCCGAACGACACGCTCCCAGCACAGAGACCAGGTTCTCATCGAGAGACAGATATGCAAATATGTGGCCCCATGGAAAAAAGCCCAGTCCAGTGGGGCAGCATATTTGCTTATAATCGGCGCCAAGGAGTTAAAAACATTTTTTACACCTTTAACAAAAGAACATTCAGCAGGACTATGAGGGTTTCCCATACCATTTGGGTGACAACAGCTTTTCAAGCAGTTTTACAAAAGGCCAGAAATGTCTGACACTAACAGCACCCAGCAGAGGACATGATATGCGACACACCCGGAAGTGGCAAGCAGGGCTAGTATCAGTGAAGTAGAGGGATCACTTGCTTTCCATGTATATGGAGATATGAATCTTATGTTGGGAAAATGTAGCTGGGATCTCTGTGGATCATTGAAAAAATAAAACATATAATAATAATAAGCACGGGGATGTCAGCTGATATTTGAGGATCCCTGAATCAGCCTAATTTGGGTGGGATCCATGATGGACAATCGTCACTTTTTAGTTGTTATTATTGGTGTTCGCTGTGATGAGGGCACTCTGACCAGGAATGAAATAGAGAGAGTTGTCCACTTTCTGACCTGGATGAGCTGATAAAGAGATTTACTCCCTGGCACAGACATAAAGGGGGTTATTTACTAAAGGCAAATCCACTTTGCACTACAAGTGCAAAATACAAGTGCAAATTGCACTTGAAAAGTGCACTTGGAAGTGCAGTCGCTGTAGATCTGAGGAGGACACGCAAAGAAAATAAAAAACAGCATTTTAGCTTGCACATGATTGGATGATAAAATCGGCGGAGCTTCCCCTCATTTCAGATCTACCCCTCAGATCTACAGCGACTGCACTTCCAAGTGCACTTTCAGTGCAATTTTAAGTGCACTTGTAGTGCAAAGTGGATTTGCATTTCGTAAATAACCCCCAAAGTTAAGTGTTATGCCCCATACACACAATCAGAAATTCCGCCAGCAAAAGTCCGATGTGAGCTTTTGGTCAGAAATTCTGACCGTGTGTATGCTTCATCTGACTTTTGCTGGCAGAATTCCAGCCAGCAAAAGATTGGGAGCAGGTTCTCTATCCGAAAATGGGTTCGTCTGTATGCAATTCGGACGCGTAAAAAATCACGCATGCTCGGAAACAATTCGCCACATGCTCGGAAGCATTGAACTTCATTTTCTCGGCTCGTCGTAGTGTTATACGTCACCACGTTCTTGACGGTTGAAAGTTCCGAGTACTTTTGTGTGACCGTGTGTAAGCAAGGCAAGCTTGAGCGGAATTCCGTCGGAAAAACCATCGAAGGTTTTTTTGACGGAATTTCTGATCGTGTGTATGGGGCATAACACATTACATTATCCACGCTGTAGAAAAAAAGTAACTTTACAAGCAACTAAGAAACATTCTGCCCTAATTCACAACTTTATTTATTGAGCCTATCAATACAACATATTTGGAGGCATCAATTCCTCATAAATATAAATGAATTCATTCACTCACTAATTAAATAAAAAAGGTTAAAATATAATAACATGCCTCTACTTAGCACTGGTTATAGCACTAATGCAACATGCTACCGATCTTCTCCATAATTGAGCCCATTATTATGAGAAATGTGTAAATTACAAATAATGGTTATAATATTGTAATGATTGTTTCCCATAAACCTCCACACCCAGGATTCCGGCATCTACTTTGAGCATCACACATGCACCTTCAGGCCAGGATGGTATTCCTAGGAGGGAGGTACTGGCACAGTCTGGGTGCTGCATATGCAAGATTATCCAACTATGGCCATGCCAGCTCATATGCTTGGTATGCTGAACTAGTATAATTTGGTACATACATACATGCATACATGCATACATTTTTCTAAATTTATTTTATTAAGTGTAACAATAATAAAAGTGTGACTATTACTGCTCTAGACACACTAGAGATGATTTATATTAACAAAGTCACCTCTTTTTCCCAAATGTGCTCAGAGCTGTTAGGAGCCATAAATATAGTGCTCTGCAACATTATTTCATTCAGAGACATTACGTGCATGATTGTGATCACAGCATATACTGGAGGGCTATCTGGATTTACTCTCAAACCTCCAATAGGTTATTTATACCTTTGAAAACTTTTCATATAGCACTGCACACCTGTTATAACAAAGCTTTCAAAAACCTCCAATGCATATCAGCAGACCTATATGTCTACACTAGGGTGACCTACTCTTTGGTTTCCAGGGACAGTCCCCGATTTTGGGGTGCTGACCCCAGGAAAAATAGAATGTCTCTGATCTTGTCCCCTCCCCTTTAACCACTTAAGCCCCGGACCATTTGGCTGGCCAAAGACCAGAGCACTTTTTGCGATTCGGCACTGCGACGCTTTAACTGACAATTGCGCAGTCGTGCAACGTGGCTTCCAAACAAAATTGATGTCCCTTTTTTTCCCACAAATAGAACTTCCTTTTGGTGGTATTTGATCACCTCTGCGGTTTTTATCTTTTGCGCTATAAGCAAAAAACGAGCGAAATTTTGAAAAAAAAAGCTATAATTTTTACTTTTTTGCTATAAAAATATCCCCAAAAAATATATAAAAAAAATGTTTTTTCCTCAGTTTAGGCCGATACATATTCTTCTACATCTTTTTGGTAAAAAAAATCATAATAGGCTTTTATTGATTGGTTTGCGCAAAAGCTATAGCGTCTACAAAATAGGGGATAGTTTTATGGCATTTTTATTAATAATTTTTTTTTTACTAGTAATGGTCGGCGATCAGCGATTTTTATCATGATTGCGACATTATGGCGGACAGATCGGACACTTTTGGCGCTATTTTGGGACCATTCACATTTATACAGCGATCAGTGCGATTAAAAATGCATTGATTGCTGTGTAAATGTGACTGACAGGGAAGGGGTTAACCACTGGGTGGCGCTGTAGGGGTTAAGTGTGTCCTAGGGAGTGATTCTAACTGTGGGGGGGAGGGGCTACGTGTGATAAGACACTGATCACCACTCCCGATTACAGGGAGCTGTGATCAGTGTCAGTGTCATTAGGCAGAACGGGGAAATGCTTGTTTACATTAGCATTTCCCCATTCTTCCTCACCACGAGACGATCGCGGGTATCCCCGCGATCACGCGCGCCCACAAGCCGCCTCTTAAAGGGCAACGTACAGGTACGTTAATCTGCCTGTACGTGCCCTTCTGCCGCAGTAAATCTGCGTGAGGCGGTCAGGAAGCGGTTAATAAGGGCATCCCCAGGCTATGCAGCTGCAGGGTAATCTATTTTAGCAGCATTTTTGGGATTGGCCTGGGGCTGGAGGGGGGAGGGGTGTGTCTGCTCTGGGCTGTGTCCAGGGTAATTGATGATGTCACATGTCATTGATGCCAATATTACGTGGTCTTCCCAGTCCCTCCTCTCTCAGCTTGTGCAGACTTTGTTGCAGGAAGCATGGGTGTGGATAATTTGCTGCCTTGCCCTTCTTTTTGATGACGATCTGCAGTGCACACTTGGGCCCGCACTCTTGACCCAGAGCAAAGTAGGCTCAGGTATTATTGATCCATACCCCTTTAGGCCTCCCACTGTTACCACCATTGGGCCACACCCATTTTGTGTGGCGCGCTTTGCACACCCCTATTATGCCTGCTCCCTTTTCCACCCCTAATGCCATGTACACACGGGCGGACTTTTCGAAATCAAAGGTCCGACGGTCTTTCCGACGGACTTCCGACGGACTTTCGAATGAACGGACTTGCCTACACACGATCACACCAAAGTCCGACGGATTCGTACGTGATGACGTACGACCGGACTAAAATAAGGACGTTGATAGCCAGTAGCCAATAGCTGCCCTAGCGTCGTTTTTTCGTCGGACACGAACGGACTAGCATACACACGACTCGAGTCCGTCGGAAAGATTTGAAACATGTTTCAAATCTAAAGTCCGTCTGATTTTTGACCGAAAAAGTCCGTTGGAGGTCCAATGAAGCCCACACACGGTCGGATTGTCCGACGGAACAAATCAGTTCGGTCAAAGTCCGCCCGTGTGTACACGGCATAACCCACCACCATTAAAAGTGGGCATGGTCAGTAGGGTGCCTCAGGTTTCGTATTAAAAATCTAGTCACCTTAGTCTAGCTATAGACTTTTAAATAGAAAAAACAAAAAAATCCCAGCGCTATCATAAGAAAACCCCCCAAAGGAAGCAGCAGTTCAACTGTGAAAAATCACAACAAACAGGAAAAACAAGGAAAAAACTGCGCTATAAAGTGAAAAATGCAAAGAGTCAGTGTATGCAAATAAGATCAATATATGCAGTAAACACACACATATGCATCAAATGACATCAGATCATTAGTGTAAAAAACAGTAGCAAAGTCCATAGGTATAAAGAAGGTAAGAGAAATCCCCTGGTAGTTCTCCGTGGAAGTCAAGTGAGAAAATGGAAAACAAGCACACCCTGCACAGTGATCCTCCCCCACCAAACATATGCGCTTACCAGATGGAAAGCACAATAAGGCACATCTCAGGACTAAATCCAGATCAGGCTGTTTGAGCAGGAAACCACTACTCCAGATACCGCTATGGGTGATAAGCGTGTAGACTGGGTCCCGGTATCCTATCTACGATAGCCCTCTGTACAACGTGGCTCCAACCACCAAACCAAGTTAGTCACATAGGGGTAGAAGAAAGGCAGCCATAGCGTAAATCCGATGAGATTTTTTATTTAAAATAAGGTAAAACACTTAAACTTCCAAAAATGGTAGTTAAAAAGGGGCATTCGCCAGCCGGCAAGCGAGCGCCTGTTCGTAATTGAGTGCGATGACGTCAGAGCGTCAACCTCCCGACATATGTTTCGTCTGTCACTGACATCATCTGGGGAACCTTTAACCTCCCGACGTACATTTCATCTGTCACTGACGTCGTCTGGGATACTTTTTAACCTCCCAACGTACGTTTCGTCTGTCACTGACGTCATTTGGGGAACTTTAACCTCCCGACGTACGTTTTGTCTGTCACTGACGTCGTCTGGGGAACGTTTTAACCTCCCAATGTACGTTTCGTCTGTCAGTGACGTCGTCTGGGGAACCTTTTTAACCTCCCGACATACGTTTCGTCTGTCACTGACGTAGTCTGGGGAACCTTTTAACCTCCCGACGTACGTTTCATCTGTCACTGACGTCGTCTGGGGAACCTTTTAACCTCCCGATGTATGGTTCGTCTGTCACTGACGTCATCTGGGGAACCTTTTAATGTTTTGAGATACACAGTTTATGTGACTTTGATCATTTCATGCAAAAAACTGTCTCTACCACATCATATGGTTCATATCTGACCTGGTTAGAAATTATTGATTCTCTGTAAGCAAAATGCACGTATCAGTCATTACACAGAGATTCTAATCAGATTACCTGATATAACTGGGTTAGTGTTTGGGCAAGGTCAGAGTCAGTATTTTTTTGGGCAGGATTTTTTTACTTTTTAAATTAGTATCAGTGTCAGTTAGTGTCAGTTTGTTTTAGGTAGGATAAAAAAAGCGCACTTTCTGAGCTGTACTATGGGTACAAACAACAACTAACATACACATATGTGCTATAACAGCTTCAACTCTTCTGGGAAGTCTGTCCACAAGGTTTAGGAGTGTGTCTATGGGAATGTTTGACCATTCTTCCAGAAGCCCATTTGTGAGGTCAGGCACTGATGTTGGACAAGAAGGCCTGGCTCACAGTCTCCGCTCTAATTCATCCCAAAGGTGTTCTATTAGGTTGAGGTTCTTCCACCCCAAACTTGCTCATCCATGTCTTTATGAACCTTGCTTTGTGCACTGGTCCAAATCATTTGGTGGAGGGGGGATTATGGAGTGGGGTTGGTCTTGGCATTATGTAAGGCAATTTTCCCGGGCAATTCACCAGAGTCCAGTGCAGGGAGCCAGAGAGTACAGACCTGCTGCTGGGGGTCTGTGCACTACACCAGAGAAAGGACGGACATTATTGTTGGGTCCTCTCAGGCTACGATGTTAGCATTTAAAGAGAAAGTAAACTTCCATCTTTAAATTGTATCTATAGGTAAGCCTATAATAAGGCTTACCTATAGGTAGTGTTAAATATCTCCTAAACATGCATTGTTTAGGAGATATTTACTGTACATGCATCCAGTGAAATCACTGTGCTCTGAAGGAACGGTCACCCCGTGCCGTGATCGGCGGCTCCTGCACGCATGCGTCACAGAGCCAGAGGGGGTTATTTACTAAAGGCAAATCCACTTTGCACTACAAGTGCACTTGGAATTGCAGTCGCTGTAGATCTGAGGGGAAGATCAGAAATGAGGAGATACTCTTCTGATTTTATCATCCAATCATGTGCAAGCAAAAATGCTGTTTTTTATTTTTCTTGCATGTCCCCCTTGGATCTACAGCGACTGGATTGCCAAGTGCACTTGCAGTGAAAAGTGGATTTGCCTTTAGTAAATCAACCCAAAAGCATCACCCGATATTTCAATATTATATAAGAGTACATTAGCATTAAAAGGTGTTTCTGTCATAACTACAAAGGCTTTCTGGCTTTTCTCTTTGCCAAACTGTGACACTAAGTAATTATTTGCCTTCTGGAATGACAGATTATGGATCAGTGAGTTTCCATTATCTAGGGATTAGTAAAAAATGAAGTATTGCCCATAATACAATTATCTGAATGTGTTCATATGACATTATGTTATACATTATATAAGTACATTAAATGTATTTTATATTGAACAAAATCTGCTACTCTCCTTACAATTAGAGCAGCTGTTTAATGTGTCAGTGTAATAGTACAGGCAGCAACAGCCAGATATCACAGATACTGAGATGTGACTGTCTCATGTGCAACCTAACATAGTTTCACAATTTAATATGGCTAATGTATAAAGTTCACAGACATGGCAGGTTAACTGTGCTCAGACATGGTGGTTTAAACTGTTACTAAACCCACAACAGTAAAATCAGTCTGTATATGCAGTAAAGCATGCTTGTTATATTCACTGTGGAACCTAAGGGGTTAATCCTGCGCATTGTATAAAAAAGATGTTTGATCCTGTCTACTCTGATCCTCCCCTTCTTCCACAGTCCCCAATCCATCTCCAGATAGTACAGACCCTTGGGGTACTCTGCACATGCTCAGTTTGGTGTGCATTGCTAGAGATTTTTTTTTTTTTTGGGAGGGTGCATGAGATCGGCACAAGGCAAATCAGCACTATCAAGACAGAGGGTCAGGGGTCATGCAGCCTCATAGGACAGTCAGAGGAGAATGAAAAAGCTGCTACGAGCTTTAACCAATGCTCAGCCGGACACTGATAGAAGTCACAAGACGAGTGTGACACGAAGATTTTGCCTGATTGCATGCACGTTTTTTGGCAGAACTTATTTCACTTTTATTATTGGAATTTTTTCTGATATGAACTTATGGACTGTTATTTGTCTTTATGGACTTCATTTAGGATTATCATGTTCACACAGTTATCACTGTAATACTTTCTTTGATCAATTTATTATTGCACATTAGCACTTTGTTTTATGGTATAGTTACTTATGCATTTGCACTTGCACTTAGCACTTTTGTATTATGCTGTTGTAGCTCTTTAAGGTTGCTTATGTCTTTTTTATTTTTTTGCACATATTACTCTATTTTTTTCCATGAGAACACATCTCGCATTAGCGTCAAAGACTACAGGTATGATACCAGAGATGGTCAGAGACTGCACACATGATAAAAGTTATGGTCAGAGACTGCAGACATTATAAAAGTGATGGTCAGAGACTGCAGACATGATAAAAGTGATGGTTAGAGACTGTGGACATGCTGCAAGTGATTGTTAGAGACTGTTAATATATTACATGAGACTACTAGAAATCACTGCTATAACAGGGCAATAGGGAAACACAGATAAGTGTCAGTGGGGAACCCGAGTCCCACACAAAAAGTGGCAAAGGCTGCATGTGGCCTTCAGGCTGAAGGTTGGTCACCAGGGCGTTATGGTGTGGTAGATCCAATATATCACATGTATATGCACAAGTGCTACTAATAGTGTATTTTTTTAATCTTTACAAAAGCACCCAAATGTCATAAGCCTATAGAAATATTCCACAAGAAAGATTCTGGGTCTTGTCTCCAAATATATGTTTTCAGAGGGGTCTTGGGTTAGGGATTGGTATAAACCATTAATTGTGGATCTCAAATTGTGATCAGACTATCACATCATCCAGTATTTTAACAGCCTAACAATTATGATGCTGGTAAAAAAACAGCATCATAATCAGGTACCATCCATTAAGAGGGATAAAACCTAGATTTTGTATCACTACATCAGAGCCCATATATTCAAGTGCAGCCCTTCTCAACAAGTTTTCTTCCACAGGTTGTTAGGGGTTCCTTGAACTGTGGCTGATTTACTTCCCATTTGATGGTGGCTGTATAGTTTCAGGGCCAACACCACTTGGTGATATCAGAAGCATGACACCAATGATTTTTTATAGCTATCCATATGGGTGGCATCCTGACTACAATGTAAGGTGGGCATCTTCCCACCGACCCCCAATAAATTTATATTAGCAGGGGTTTTCTGAGGCCTGAAAATTATTTTGAGGGTTCCTCTAGGGTAAAAGGTTTAAGAAAGGCAGTTCTATTGGTTCAATATAACAATATTGTATCTGGAACATTTGATATTGTAGCACCATGGTATACCAAACCATCTTCTCTACACCAGTATGGTATCACATCACTAGGAAGGAAGTAAAACAGAAAGGACGCAGACTGGAAGGGCAACATTTCACAAAGGTGAATGTAAGCCTTTCCTGACTTATATCCCATGAAATACCATCTACGAAGAAAAAAAAACAGATGTCCTATCACAAGAAATAGTATCTAGTATGAGAACATACCAAATCAAATATTATTCTATACATATTAGGCAATATATTAGGCAATATTCAGTTTGCCTAATTGCAGTAACCACTTCCACTGTGAAATGTAATTCCTTCACTGAGAATCTTAATTTTTTCTTATCAAAAAGTTTAAATTATAGCCAGTCTTACAATAATTGTACCAAAAAACCATATATACCAATTCTTCATCTCCATGTTAGTGTATATGAGACAGAATCTGTACAAATAATCTGAGGCTTCTACACAACATCATGTGATCTGGACAGGGTCAGGGCAAGGTGGGGGAGGCAGGTGGGGCAGCTACCCCAAGTGCATTGCCCTCAAGTTGGGGGGGGGGTACAGTAGACAGGGTGGTACATGCACCTACATCATGTATTAGCAACGGGGGGGGGGGGGGGGGCAGTTGTGCATTTTTGCCCTGAGCACCGGGTGAGTCCCAGCTTTGGATCTGAAACATGGTGCAAGAGATCACTCCAGTTTTCCACAAAACAACCTCCTTGTCTTAGAGGTTACAATGATGATATGTAGGAAACCACTGTTCTAGCTCTGTAACACTATACTATAGTGTCCATAAGATTTAGTAACGCAGCTTCAGAAGTGGAAGAATTCTAGCTTACTAAAACTGAACTTTGTAGAAACATTGTTATTGGACAACCTACAGCTAACAAAAAGTTAATAAAAGCCAGCACATGACTGTTGCAGGTCATACCTTGCTCTTCTTAAGCTCTATGTTTGACCGTTGTGAAGTTCTTGATGGAAGTTTAAAATTCAAATGTCAGATGCCTTTAAATCCTTACTCTTCCACATGAGGAACAAAGCAAAAGTTAAATGCCTCATTGTCCCTGAAGATCTACAAAAATGTATATCTTATATATGCAGGGCTATCAAAAAAGCCCCCCAGGTTGTATGCTTGACTGCTGGAAGGTATAACTCATACAACACATGCCCGTACACACGAGCGGAATTTCCGTCGGAAAAATCTTGGATGGTTTTTCCAATGGAATTCCGCTCAAGCTTGGCTTGCATACACACGGTCACACAAAAGTTTTCTGAATTTTCGACCGTCAAGAACGCGGTGGCGTATAACACTATGACGAGCCGAGAAAATGAAGTTCAATGCTTACGAGCATGCGTCAAATTGTTTCCGAGCATGCGTTTTTTTTTGCGCGTCGGAATTGCATACAGATGAACGGATTTTCCGTCAAGAACTTTTTCCATCGGAAAAATAGAGAACCAGCTCTCAATCTTTTCCTGGCGGAAATTTAGACAGAAAAAGTTGGATGGAGCATACATACGGTCATAATATTCGACCAAAAGCTCCCATCACACTTTTTTTGACGGAAATTGCGCTCGTGTGTACGGGGCATCAGTCTATTTGCTCAACAATTGGGTGGTGCTTGGGTGAAGTTTAAGATTTAGAAATCAGGTGTCAGATGCTTTTAAATCTCCATTCTTCCATGTGAGGAACAACGCAAGACTTGAGTGTCTTATTCTACTTTAAGACCTAAAAATAATCACCCTATATATGCAGATTTATCGGAAAAAGTCTCCAGGTCATATGCTTAACTAATATCACTGGCTGTTATGGGTAGATTATGATGGCCCACTTGTTAGCACTGTTCTCTTTCTCTGAACATTGGTGAACTTCTTTTCTGATCAGATCTGCAAGAAATGTAAATGCTCTTGGCTGTGTTTGATCCTTGACACACATCTAAAATTATATGTATTGTTTAACTGGCCTAGTGAAGCCTAGAAATAAAATATATAATTATTATGATAATCCTTATTTATAAAGTGTCTATATATTATTAAGCGCTGCTGTCTAATAAATAATAGAAATAAGAGATCTGCAGTTCTATAAGGCTGTGGATTCTAGAGCTCTCATTCTCATTTTGATTTTTCCACCATTATCAGACCTTTTAGATTTCACTGGTTGCATGGTTGTTTCCAGGGTAGTGACTTATTAGGTGAGAGACAAGAATAGGACACCCTTTAAACACAAATCAGCAGCAGCAGCAGCTCCTATATTTCCATCAGATTCCCTTTTTAAATTGGCTAGTGAGTAGATACACTGTAGTAAGATTGTCTGATCATGCTCTAAATGGTCCCAGACACGATAGGGTTGGAAACTGTTGGTTTCTTGGACTGCCAGCTGAGACTTGAAATCCTCACGGATGATGGTTTTGTGACTCTCAGCATTTGTGCACATTGCAGGTCGTAGAGCTCTGTGGCTATTTGATGCACCTGTTTCCAGTATTTCTCCAGATGTTACCAATTACCTTATTGGCCCCAACGCTCTGCCTTCCAGGCCTATCTGTACTAGTCCTTCTCGATATGTGACATCCTGTTCAGTGGAGCTCCGTGGAGTCCTATTTCCAGCACCTTTGCCTGACTTCTGGATCTGTCACTGGTTGGATCACTAAGTTTTTTTTCTGTCCTCCAGTGTCATCCTTGATGATTCTGCCAAGCTTTGCAGAAATATAATGATCCCAATATCATTTCAACAATATAACCATTGTTATGTAAAGACGTTGTTACTCAACCAAATTTGAGGGACAGGACATATTAGATTCCTACGCATATGAACCACATTAAGTGCAAAAAAAAAGTCACCAGACCAGACTGAGCACAGAGAGTGCCAACACTAATGAACACCAAATCTTTTCCTTAGCATATATTAATAATACAGTCATCCTTGTTGCATAATAGGCTTGTTCTACAAATAGGAAACAACCTACTTAAAGCGGATCTTCACCCTAAATTTAATGTCTTCATACCCTGCCTCCTCTCCCTTCCCTCTCTTTAAATTTGATCTTTTTTAAATAAAGAATAAGTAAACCCAACATTTCATATTCCTGATATGTCTGCTGTAACATGTACAGTATCTCACAAGTGAGTACACCCGTCACATTTTTGTAAATAGTTTATTATATCTTTTCATGTGACAACACTGAAGAAATGACACTTTGCTACAATGTAAAGTAGTGAGTGTACAGCTTTTATAACAGTGTAAATTTGCTGTCCCCTCAAAATAACTCAAAACACAGCCATTCATGTCTAAACCACTAGCAACAAAAGTGAGTACACCCCTAAGTGAAAATGTCCAGATTGGGCCCAAAGTGTCAATATTTTGTGAGTCCACCATTATTTTCCAGCACTGCTCTAACCCTCTTGGTCATGGAGTTCACCAGAGCTTCACAGGTTGCCACTGGAGTCTTCTTCCACTCATCCATGACGACATCACGGAGCTGGTGGATGTTAGAAACCTTGCTCTCCTCCTCATTCCGTTTGGGGATGCCCCACAGATGCTCAATAGGGTTTCGGTATGGGGACATGCTTGGCTAGTCCATCATCTTTACACTCAGCTTCTTTAGCAAGGCAGTGGTTGTCATGGAGGTGTGTTTGGGGTCATTATGTTGGAATACTGCCCTGCGGCCCAGTCTCCGAAGTGAGGGGATCATGCTCTGCTTCAGTATGTCACAGTACATGTTGGCATTCATGGTTCCCTCAATGAACTGTAGCTCCCCAGTGCCGGCAGCACTCATGTAGCCCCAGACCATGACACTCCCACCACCATGCTTGACTGTAGGCAAGACACACTTGTCTTTGTACTCCTCACCTGTTTGCGGCCACACACGCTTGACACCATCTGAACCAAAAACGTTTATCTTGGTTTCATCAGACCACAGGACATGGTTCCAGTAATCCATGTCTTTAGTCTGCTTGTCTTCAGCAAACTGTTTGCAGGCTTTCTTGTGCATCATCTATAGAAGAGGCTTCCTTCTGGGATGACAGCCATGCAGACCAATTTGATGCAGTGTGCGGTGTATGGTCTGAGCACTGATAGGCTGACCACCCCTACTCCTTCAACCTCTGCAGCAATGTGAGGGGTGTACTCACTTTTGTGAGATACTGTACTTGTATGAAAATGTATCCTGTAATGTTTATATTGCTTCCATTGTGTGAAATTCCTTGTGTTCCCTGCCAGTCCTTCTGCTTTCCTATTAAAAACAGACCACAGCGTGGTCAGTTTTCTGGCTGTAATGTGAACACACACACCTGCACAGCCATTTACTGGGAAGATCAGTGTGCTGCTGTTTCTCCTTCCTGAGTTACTTATGCAGCTGAGAACAGAGAATCACTTTTATTATATTATATATACACGGTTACTATTTTTTTCATTTTTTGTTATTTTTAAATAACATGCTTTATTTAAATCCTGCTTTTTTTAGTACAGTAGTACCTTGGATTATGAGCATAATCTGTTCCAGAAGCATGCTTGTAATCCAAAGCACTCGCATATCAAAGCAAGCTTCCCCATAGGAATCAATGGAAACGCAGATAATTTGTTCCAGTGTCACTGCTAATGTATGTAGTACCGCATGTGACCAGTGGTGGGGGGGTGCCGGAAACGCTCAGAGACGCTTGGAGACGCTCAGAGACACTCAGGAACAGAGTGTTTCCGAGTGTCTCCAAGCATCTCTGAGCGTCTCAAAGTGTCTCAGAGTGTCACCAGTGCCCCCACACCTCTGGCCACATGCCGTACTGCACACCCCAGAGGCTTGAATCCTGCTCGTCTTGCGAGACAACGCTCGCAAATGGAGTCAGGATTTGAAAAAAAAAAACAGCTCTTATTGCGAAACGCTGGTAAACCGCGTTACTCGCAATCCGAGGTTTTACTGTATACTCT